>NC_064628.1:861045074-861357199 GCF_023864275.1 Schistocerca cancellata | reverse complement strand
CTAAGACATTACATCTTGCATCTGGAACAGGATATAAACATGCTTAGAGTTGTATTCAATTCAGCAATTCATGCACAATCATTTCACTCCTGACACAACTACACAATGCAGTAATACGATGCTACACCACAAATAAACCACACCCACACAATTGTGCATACTGGATCTGAGAGGGACATAACCATTAGGAACAGTTTTAAGTGATAAAAAAAAATATACCCATTACAAAGTGTTGCCCTCTTCTATCCCTACCTCTTGAAACATAGTTTGAATAAAACCACAGGCATAGGAGGACAGCTGTTGCAATACCTCAGACATTTCCCTCCTGCCCATCAGCACCTGATTAACTTCATTCATTGAGCCTGTAGCAAAAGCATCCCCACCCCCACCCCCACCCCCACTCCCACCCCCTCACCTCCTTCCCATGACACACCTCTCATTGCTCATATGCTATGTGGTTCGAGAAGGCATAGAAATGGTCTCTGGCTGGTGTAGCGCTGCTCCTAGTCAGTTAAGCCACTCTCTTCAGCATTCTGGTAGCCTCCATAAGAACATCAGAGGATTTACCCCTTTTATTTCACAGAGACTGCTCTTGGGGCTGGGGATCATTCTGGCCATCTTCACATTCCCCCTCCTGGTGCTCTTGAGTCTCTGTATCCTGCTATAATATTAGTTACGTATTATATTTGAAATAACAAAAATTTGTTTACGTACAAGCAGAGAATGATGGGAGCAAATTGCAAATGATTTTAAGAAAAAGTAGAAAGCTTGTTACACAATAGCAGCAAGAGATGTTAACCATATTTGGATCAAATGTTCACACACCAGTGGTTCTCACTTTTTCTATCACAAACCTTTCAACAGCATAACTTTTTTCTCCTGCAGATATTAATTACAAGTTCTTGTATGTGTATGTAGGAACTAATGGTCCTGTTGGTGATGCTGGACTCTTTTTTCGAAAAGTAAGCTCCAAAAGTGTCTTTATAGACAAATATATTTTGACCATTCCTGTAGGCAGAAAGCTAGGGAACAGGGATATAACAACTCCAATAGTTGGCTAGCAGACAGTGCTTTTCCTCTAAGCTGCAACTCATGAGGCCACGTTCCTTGCAAGGGAGAAAAATTGTTTAATTACAGCTGTTATGAAGGAAGAAGACCAGTGGAAAGCACCTTCAGTATTCTTGCCAGTCGCTTTAGGGTTTTTCTTACTTCTATAAACCTACCTCCAGAAAACAGCTACTATAGTAAAACTAGCTGCTTGTAAACTGCAAACTTGCTAACCAAGAGGTGAAAATATATGTTCACTCATCAAGAAACTGTGTCTGCACTACTAGGAAACTATGTATATAGAGTCACAAAGCACTGAGAACCTACAGGAAAGTTTGTAGGTTGCCATGGTGCCTCTGGATGTACAGTACATGTGAAAGTGATTAGAGATGCGTTTGAAACATTTTATAATGGTACTGGGAAAGCATATTGGTATAAAATATTTGTATGTTAAGTAAACATTATTTACATAAATAAATATACAGTGTGAAGAAAAAAATGCCGCATTTGACGGTCAGCATGCAATTTGTCAACCCACTCCAAAACAAAAAATGTATCTAGAGAAATACAGTCCTTTCAGTAGGTTTAATAGAAATGTGAATTAAAAAATGAGGCTCTGCTAACTGTTTAACTGTATGCAGTATGGCCAAGAACAGGTTACAGGCATTCACACTGTGCCCGAGCTGTCCCATAGCGCAGTGAGATGGGTCAGTGTCACGGGAAACAGATATTGAGACTCATTGATGTTTTTGTCATATGAGTTATATGTTGGACCCCCCCCCCCTCCTCCCCCCATTACTAGCTGATGTTTGAGTCACGTTCGTACCACACTCCCCCCCTCCCCCTCCTCCCGATTAGTTAAGCATCAAATCTCTGGGTTACTCATACCCATATTTAAACATAAAGACATAACAGAAGTAAACAGCCACTTTGTTTCATCCATGACACAAATAAATCCAATAGAAGATATTAGTGGACACAGTAAAATCATCTGTATCCAGTAGGGTGCAAAAAACACAATAGGCATGCTTCACTAGGTTACACGTTATGCTATGCATAATAATTCCGTTCTGTACATGTAACATCCAGGCTTATCTTCACAGAGCCAGTACATACATGTACGAACAATGTTCACATTGCAGATGATGTTCAAAGTGATCACCATACATTTGCAAACACTTTGCCACTCATTGGTTCATACTTTACAACACACCTGAATCCACCATTCCCAAAGTGGCATGCATGTGAGCTGTTAGGTTGTGTACTTCCTTGGGTGGAGTACTATAAACTTGTTCCCTTAAGTGTCCCCACAAATGAAAAGCTTGTGGATCCAGACCTGGAGAATGTGGAGGCTAGAACATAAAACCTCCACAACCAATCCATTCGCCTGGAAATGCTTCACTTAAACAGTTATGCACATTCGTTCCAAAGTGTGACAGTACGCCATCATGCTAAAAATGTAGCTGTTGCTGAACACCATGCAGAATGTTTTCTACCGCATCGGGTAAAGTATTGCAGAGAAATTTACAATACAGGGGCGCATTCAACATATCTGGCAATAGATAAGAGCCCAATAACACTCCTCCCATATTCCAGCCCATAGGTTTAAAAAGCGTGCATGAAAACAACATTCATGAATGGTGTGGGTTGTGTTACACTAGGAAGCCACTAGGCTTCCTGAGGATAAAAGTGAACTTGTGAAAGACTTAGTATTTTGTATAATTTCTTAATTAAAAGAGGCGGAAAGCACATATTTATTGATCAAGGAATTCAGAAACATTGAGTTGGGTACTGTAGAAGAAGACCCATGGCTAGTAGGTTCTTCATTGGCTTGTATACATCAGTTTTATATGTTGACAATGGGAACATATATTCAGACAAAATAAAGACTTACAAACTTTATTAGTTTGTACTAATTAAACATAAAATTTCTTTTTCTCTGAGCTGCTTTCATTTGTGCCCCCACTATAGCTTGTAGAATCCTGTGCTTTGCCATCTTGACATTGACATCATTGTGCATTCTGTCAAGCTCTAGGATGAGCAAGCAGCCCAAGGCCTCATATGTTGTGTACTGGTTTGGTGACAAACATTGAGTTATTGTTTTCTGGCACCACATTTGGCAATCTGTCATCTTTTTTCATTTGTTGGTACTTGGTGTTGCCACCCCATTGGTGGAAGTCTATGGGGTTGTCGGTGAAGTATCTACTTCCCCTGCATCAACAAATCTATCCTGTAAATGTCATCAGCCGAAGTGTCATACACCTTGTGAGCCATAGTGATTTATTTCCATGAATGGCTACACACATTGCTGAAATTAAAGAACCTCTACATTGAGTAAAAGAATCTATGTGTTATTTTTAACTACTTCATTCCATATTGAATCCAATTGTACATCACAATCTGTAGTACTTTATTTTACTTGCAATGAAACTGGTCTCTGAACCTTTAAAAATTGATTATGTGTTTATTGGGCTATCTTCCTGGAGACATTTTTGATTTTATTTAAATTGCTTTTTTGTAAATTGAAGAACAAGGGAAGGTAATACAGAATGGAGTTTAATTTTACTGAGTTTTTGGATTTGTTTGTTAATAATTACTGCTAGAGGTTCAGTTTATTTAATTTTTGTTCAAATACATTACTACTTCAAAGTTTGTGACCCTGTGCATGTTTACCACAAAACTAACCCTCTGGTCAGTTTCACATTAAACAATGGGGTTACTGAGCACAGAGTAGTAGTGGCAAGTGAGTAGGATGTACTGGGAGCATAACAGAAGTATCTGCCATTGTGTTGAAGTCAGGTGTGTAAGATTATTTTGCATATTTTCAGTGCAGGTAAAGTGAAGAAACTATCTATTCATAAAAAATGAGCATTAAGAATATTGTGGAAAGTACCAGTACATAACTGTGTATCTTGCAGAGGCATCTTCAAAGACAGGGAATTCTTACTCAATCCCAGTATATTTTACTCCTTAATTGTATTGGTTCCGAACAGAAAGCTTCAGTCTGTGATCAACTGCAATTCACACAACTGTAATAGAAGACGCTATTGTAATTTTCATGTAGACTTTGGCTCCTTGTTCAGGGTGGAGTTGTGTATTCTGATGCAAATCTATTCAGCAACTTCCAATCAGCTATAAGGCAAGAATTTGAGAATACAAATAATTTATAAAGAATATAAATATGCCTTCTTAGTCATTCCTGCCACAAATTATTGGATTATTTAGATTACAGTATTTTCAATTTCTGTAAGCTGCATGACAGATGGCATTGTAAAGTAATTTCCTTCTAATTTTATTGTGGTAGCGGTAGCTTAAATAAACATAATTCATTAGAGTAATATTGATAGATTAATGTTAATGCAGTTTACAGATTTAGTTTGTAAAATTTTGCTGTTCTTTTGTAATGTGTACATTCACTTGTTCTACATTATGAAACATGAAGAATGAGTAAATCAGTATATGTGGAAAATATGGAATGTTAGAACACCATTACCTGTCATGCAGTGTGTGGGTATACTTCAGCTAGTAGTTAAAATTGCGGAAGTAGGACTCTAAATGTTAATTGTATTGCACTCACAGACATAGCAAAGAGGGACCAATCAAGGAAGTAGGATGTTGATTATATCTCTTCTAAATAACTATTGGCACCTGTTTAAGTATCATTAAATAATCAAGGCTGCCGTAATGAAGTGGGCACATCTGAATACAAATCTTTTTGATATATAAATTTCATAATAGAAATGCTGGAAAACAAAAATTACTTATGATACTTTGTGGTAAATATGATTGCTTTTTGCATGGTTTTACACAATCCATAAGAAAACACATGAGGGGAAGCCACCAAACTTTAGGTTATATGTACTTTCTCCAAGAAAGTGATGTGTTCATGGTTTCATGAACGGAGAAAGGAAGAGCACATAGATATTTTCACAGGTGAAACAAGATTCAAAGCAGTTACCTCCCTAAAATTGTTGGGAATAACAGTTGACAGAAACCCCCAGTGGAGACACACACAGACAGTGCCCTTTGTAAATTAAGCACAGAAATATTTATTACAAAACAGTTTGCACATTATGCTAACAAAATACTTCTACGTACAGTGTACCATGCTCTATTTGAACTGTACTTACAGCGTGGAATTACCGTTTGGAAAAACTCCAGCAGCAATAAGGTCATTAGAACCATTTTCAATTTAAAAAACACTCATGCTGCACTAATAATATTGACTTTTCCATCCATGTACGTATGCAGAAAAATTGTTTCATTAATCAAAGGTATTATATTACTAGAAAAATACAGATGTTCATCCATAGGACACAAGAAATAAAGCCCAGCTAAGTACACCACACTGAGAGATGCTGAAAAAGTCCTCAGTACTCAGGTGTACAATTGGTAAAGCATCTCCCTAAAAGTCTACAGGACTGTATGAGTAAAAGGAAATTCCAGACACTTCTAAAGGATTACTTAATGGAAAAATAAATGTATACTGTAGAGAAGGATATGTGTAAAGAATGAGGAATGGCCTTATTATTTATGTACTGTTATCATGTGAAAATATTGTGATACGTAAATAATGTGTAGTATATTTTCTATTATAATATGTAGGCAAAATATTTTAAGATGTTCTATTAAGTTGACCTGTCTTATATTACAAGTACACACACTGTACATAATGTAATCAAATGGGGCCAAATAAAAATCAATCAACTTTGTTTAATTACTTTTTTTCCCTTTTCATTTCTAGCATATAGTGTAACCATAGTGCAAATCCATTTGCTTTACATTTTTATGCGGTGATTCTCACAAGACTTGTGGTGGAAGTTCCATTGATACAACCTTACTAGTTACTCTCCCTTGATTTCCTAGGAATTAAAGAATGTTTCGGTAAACCACTTCTTTACACATGCATACTTCGGCCTGCATGCATCTGGCCATAACATAAAGATGTAAAGACCACAAATGAATATTAAAGGAATTGCATAATTACTTTATTGTGACAGAGGATGATGTGTTCTAAACAGAACACACGTTTTTTAAAATGCACTGATCAGTGCTCCTCTGGCACTCTTTGGTCATTCAATTTCTACAAAATGACAAATAACTATAAAATATAAACTATTATTCATATAAACCTCTTTCAGTTATGTCAATAACTTGACACATTTATCATAACAGCTGCTCAGTAGCTGAGTTCTCTTATAATTCACACAACAGCAACAAGGTGCATTCTGCTGCAGCAAAGCTCTCTGAATGAGGAAAAAAAGAACTAGTGTCTGCAAATGCCCAATTCTGTGTATACTCTGGATGCCACACTGACCCATTCACAGGTAACGTACATGTAGCCATATCATGTTCATCTGTCTTGAGGAGTCTACATCTACATCTACATCTATGCACCACAAGCCATCTTATGGCAAGAGACAGTATCATTTGAAAATTCAAGTGATCTGCACTTCTTTCCAATCACTTGGCACCCTTCATCGCTTCAATGCTCTCTAATAAACTGCTGCTGGGAGAGGAATTAGGTATTCTGCATAATCTATGTAGAATCTTACAGGTATCTCACCAGATCTGGATATCTTAAGCTGTAAACAAGAATACTGCACATGTAAAATTAGTTTAGAACTGATTAATTTTAACCAATGGTAAAGAAGCTATTTGAGGTGCAGTCATCATAAACCACAGTTTCAGGATGTCATATATTCTCAACATGAGTAAAAAGAGATGTGAAACTGTTAAGAAACTTTATCAGCCAGTTCGTCTGAAATGTAGATTATGAGGATTTATTTAAGAGTAGAAAGGTATATCAAACTAAATTCAACAAGTTCAGCGCCGTAGAAGTTTCTGGACATCTAGACAAATTGGGTAATTATTCATCAGATCTACTTTGTAAACAGCAAAAGATTCTGTGAAGAGGGCAAAAAGAGAGGGAATCTTGAATGTGGTATCTATCAAAAATATACTGAGTGTCACTAAAAAAATAATAGAAATGTTGCAAAACATGATGAATTTAACAAAGGAATTTCAAAATGCATTGGAGTGTATGTGAGCAGATGCTATGAAAATATGAATAAATTGACAGCACTGAGAGTAAGGGAAAGTTAAAAGAAAAACTTCTGTTGGGCAGACATAATTTTATCTGTTAAGATGACAAATGGTGTAGTAATTAACAAGTTAGAAAATTGTTCAACCAAGTACAAGAGATGAATGAGAAACACAGTGACAGTTAATAATGAAAGTAGTAACAGTCCCAAAATAATGTCTAATGAAGTCTATAAAATCATTCAAGATACAAAGAAAGACAAGGTGCCTGCAGATTATGGTCATAGCCTACGTCAATGCATCAAATCGCAGAATATGTTGTTGAAAGATTTCTTAAGGCAGTGACACCAACAAATGTAACTTCTGAGTTTAGAAGATGTGAAATTTATCCATTTACTGTCAACATCTTTAATGAGTTGGATTTCCCGATGCCTGCAGTTTCAGTCCACACTAAATTCTGGTGGTGTACCTAATCCAGTCGAACTCCTTCAAATGCTTTGGGAGATAATATGCAAAATGATGAGGCAGCCTGTTGCAGCTATAACTGTAGCACAGTGAATCATGTATCTCACCAAAGGAGTTTCACGTTTTCCCAAAAGCTACTCTTAGAAAAATAGGTGAACACTCAAAAAGGAGAAGCATCATATTCACTTCAACACCTGAAAAAGTAGCCATTGAGTAAATAAACTTCAAAGAAAAGGATAAATCTAGAATAAAGTAGATAAAGAACTGCGAAGAGAGTCAACAACAAGAAAACTGAGCAACTTGAAAGTAAAAGAGCTTCATACGAAGTGATGAACAAAGCAATAAACATGAGGTCTCATCTGGTGAATCAGGGGAGCACTCATCACTAGATCTTGTTAATTTTAATTGGAATCTTGAGATTGGTGGCTATAATTTGATAAAATTTTCAAATGATATATTTTTGTAGGTAACGTGATTGAGTCAGTAGATGGTGGTGATGAATGTGAGGAGGTCTCATTCCTTTGGAAAAAGAAATAGGTTTTGTATTCTCAGAAGCAGAGGACATAGTCTGTGTATCACATAAGGAGACTGTGATGATATTGTCTCCATGTTGCCTATGGCTATGAGGAGATTGTCAAATTATATTCTATGTCCAATCAGTTTTGGTAGGCTTGATGTTTAATGAGCAAAGCTTGTTGTATCTTTATGTTTGTAATTGTATTTAACATTAATAATGTTCCATGTGTGATTCAAGTATTAATAATGGAAAAAAGTCATATCTTTTTCACTGTGCACTATACACGGTACACAGTGCAACATTTGCAGCATCTGTTTAAAACTGTAAGTTTATTTGTTAATTAGCTGCCAAATTTATTTTGTTTTATTCCATAATGTGGACAGTAAATTATCCTTTTATGTAAATACAAACATTTTCTTCTGTAAGAAACAATTTCTTCAAAATCATCAAAACTATAACTTTTTGTTTCACTGTGTACTACTCTCCCTAAAAGAATGTTATTTTGGCAGACATAATATTTATTACATAAAATGAGAAAACTGTGAAACAGAACAAGTTTACGTTGGTTAGGCCACTTCATTTTTGGTGAAATTGTCAATTGGGTGTGAAACCATCACATTAGGCTATTAGTATACTACAGCTTGTATTCAGAATATTTGATCAAAAGACAGTTACATTTTTAATGATTGTCACCTGTGTCATTAAGTAGGATGATATCAGAGCAACTGATTTGGAGATGTTTGCATGTTTCGGCAATAGTTGGTGGGGGCTGGGGTGAGGTACGAATTCCAAATAGGAAATAAAATCTTTTTTCTTTAGTTCAGTCATAATGTGCTCATTAGGAGACTATAAATCCAAGGCCAAACAACTTTGGACCCACATTCTGCAAAATTAACTTCATCAAATGCAACTTATTCTTTGTTGGAATAGGTAGCATACTTGGAATACAAAAGCCATTTTATCTTCATCCATACAACTTGGGAACAACATTGGGATAGGTTTCTTTTAGTTTACATTCTTCTCTAAACATGACACTGAAAAGAAATCATTCTCTGTCATGATTATAGCAGTAAATGGGTTCTTTCCCATTGCAGTCGGTCTTATTAACAGAGTGAATCGGAGAAGCAGCATTGTCAAAAGCAGCAAAATCATCAGTGGCAGGACCAACAACTGAAACATCAACACATGCAGCAGAAACTGTTGCCCACCCTTCACACAACAGAAAGCAAATCCAATGTTTTTTTATGTTCAGGGACTCATCCACTTAACAAGACAAGAACTTCACCACCATGCCATCTGAAGGAGCAGTCAGCATTGGAAAATCCCTCAAATGGTCATATACTGAGGAAGAGGAAAGCACCAGTTCCATCCTATCTCAATGATTTTTTGCTGAAGGACTACAGCAAAACCACAGTAATATCAGTACAAGTGTAATGTTCTTACATATTAATGTGCAGTCTCTTAAAAACAAACTTAATGAACTTCAGTTTTGACTGGAAAACTTAAACTGCATTGTTATTTCAATAAATGAACATTGGCTTAGCAATGAGGAACTAATTGAATTGGCAACCAGCTACTGTAGAACAAGTATTAAACATGGTGGTGTATCTGTATATGTCAAAAATAGTGTGAACCTAATCTATGAATTTATAGATGTAAGTGGACTGTGCATAGAAGCAAAATTTGAAGCTGCAGCCATAATGTTGCCAAACCAGGAAATTATAATAGCTTCAGTACACTGCCGCTCAAAACACAATGAAGAGCTGTTTGTGGAGCTTTTGGAGAAACTGCTACCCTTGCTACTCAAATACAAAAACTACAAAGTACTAATATTTGGTGATATCAATATAGACATTAGGTTTAAGAATAGAAAGGTTGATTTCATACTAAATACATTAAGATCCTTTAACTTCAGTTGCACAAATGACAAACCCACAAGATAGGAAGCATGTCTAGATAACATAATTTGTAATTTTCATCTAAAGAAATCATGAGGGACTATGGCTCAGATAAACTTAACAGTAAAGCAACTGGAACTTCCAGACTGTAAAAAAATTATAAGACCAATTAACGAATCAAAGCTAAACAAGTTGATGAGTAAATTGAATTTAATAAAATGGGATGAAATAATAACCACTGCAGGTGCAAATGAATCTACCAACAAATTTCTAGAACTGTTAACTGAAAATTTTGAAGCATATTGTTCTAAACACTGCAAGAAAATATCAAAGCAAAATTGTTACACCAAACCGCAAAATCTAAAAAGCTGGTACACCCCACATCTAAGTAGAATAAGAATCATAATGCTACTTTATTGTGATAGGTCCAAACACAATAATGCTGACAAGGAAATGTACATGAAAGTGAAAAAGATTTACAGGTCTGAAATCAACACAGCTAAGTGCAAAGCAAATGATACATATATACTGAACTCAGTAAATAAATGCAAAGCTGCATGGGAAATTATTAAAACAGAAAATAACTGTGGTGATAAAGTATACCAGACACCAATTCCACCTGACACTCTAAATGCGCATTTTGTCAGTTCTCAATCAGATAACAGCATAATGGAGAAAGTGAGTAAGGCAGAGGCACTGCTGCCAGAAATGAACAGTAAGCAGACAGACAGCTTTCACTGGACTTGCTTAACTGAGAAGATGGTCAATGAATCAATAGCTAAGCTCAGTAATTCTAGAGCAGAGAATTTCTATGGTCTCTCAAATTATGTTGTTAAATACATCAGAAATCAAATTGTAATGCCACTGAGTAAAATAATCAACAAAATTTTAAATGAAGGTAATTATCCAGAATGTTTAAAAATATCTTTAATTAAACCAGTACATAAGAAAGGAGATATAGCATCACCAGATAACTATCGACCAATATCACTTATACTCATAATATCAAAAATAATACAATTCTGCATGCATAAACAGACGAGTCAATATTTTGAACATAATAATATACTCACGTCCTCATAGTATGGTTTCAGATCTAGCCTATCTACAGTCAAAGCAGTTGGGAGTATGGAAGTAAAAATATACAACTGTTTTGAAAATAAAGATTTTATCTGTGCAGCATTGTTGGACCTCAGGAAAGCTTTTGATATGATCTCCCACAATATCCTCATCAAAAAAACTCTACCACTATGGAGTGAAAGAGAACGCTCTATGCCTAATGCAGTCATACTTGGACAGTAGAAAACAGTTAGTTAGGGTAAATAATCAAATATAAGAATGTCTCCTAGTTTAAAGGGTGTACCTCAAGGATCTGTTCTTGGACCTTTCCTTTTCATTATTTATATAAATGATTTACCTGCAGTTGTATCATGTGATGCAGTGCTATATGCTGATGATACAACACTCATCACATGTGATGCCAATCTTGAAAATGTGCAACACAGCATGGCAGTGGCAATGGAGAGGTGCACTACTTGGTTTGAGGCAAATTAACTGTAGAAGAATGATAGTAAAACTGAAGCTATAGTATTCAATCTGAATGCTCCCAGTCATGATAACACAACAGTAAAATTATTAGGATTTCATATAGACCAAAAGCTCAGCTGGAATACCCACACAGGGAAGACATGTGGCAAATTGGCACGTGCCATATATCTGCTGTACAAGCTGAGGAGCAGTGTCAGTAAAGAACTTCTGTTGTATGCGTATTCTGCATTCTTTCATTCGCACCTGAGTTATGGAATACTATTATGGGGCAATTCTGTAGGATCAAAATTAGTGTTTAAATGGCAAAAGAAAGCCATAAGGTGCATAGCAGAACTTAGCCCATGTGAATCATGTCGAGATTATTTTAAGAAACTAAATGTAATGACAGTGCCTGACCTGTATATTTACAACTGTCTTGTCTTTGTTAAAGAGAATTTGAGTAAATTTGACTTAAGGAGAACAGTTCATGGCCATAACATAAGAAGTGGACATACAATTAATATGCCATATAATAGGCTTGCAAAGACACATAACAGCTACAAATATCTTGGTCCTGTCTACTGCAACAAGTTACTTGAAAATGCCTACACAATGCCTGTAAATAAATTTAAAACTAGTCTTTCGAGGTGGATCAAAAGTAAAGTAATTTACTGTGACAAATGACCCACTTTCCTTATGAGAATGAACTATAAATTAACTGCAAACTATACATATGCCACACTGTGCAACCATTCTATTGCTGTTTCATGTACTTATTGTTAATTATCTGTTTGATTATTTATTTGTCATTCACTGAACTATGCAGTTCATTTATCTTGTAATTGATCTATTAGGAAACTTCTTGTTGTTATTTACATTTGCACAAATATGTATTGCTTCCATCCTGGATTATTGTACTGTAATTATAACATTTGTCATGTTGAAGTTTATATTATTATTGTTGTTGTTATTAAAATTAAAATTTAAAACAGTCTTGATGCAATTTTTTTTATTTATTGGAGTGAGTGACCAGTTTTGACTCTTTCATAGAGTCATCTTCAGAATCCAGAGTGGTGCATGGACACTGCCAGACGAGTTTCGGTGACCCTCGACACTCATCGAGGGTCGCCGAAACTCGTCGGGCAGTGTGCACCCACCGCTCCGGAGTCTGAAGATGACTCTATGAAAGAGTCGAGACCGATCACGCATTCCAATAAATAAAAAAAAATTGCGATCAAGACTGTTTTAAATTTTAATTTTAACAAATTTTAAGACAGCGAGTATGTTTTCAAAAATTTCAAAACTTTTATTGTTGTTATTATCATGTAAACACTGACGACACCAATTGCATGTAAATATGCTCAACGGTGGAATAAAACATTTATGTTTGTATCTCTTAGGCTAAAAATACCTCAGACTAGGGGATTATAACATTTTGATTGCTGCAGGGGTCAGTACTAGGCCCATTCTTGTCTCTAAACTGTTATAAATGATCCTCCAATGATGTAAGTTCGTAGGTTTCCATGGCCATTGTCATTTCGAAAAAAGTAATTTTGGGTATTAGGCTGCATCATTATGAAACATTAAAGCAACTAAATTGCCGAAGTTTTGATCGACTTGCAGTGATCCACTTCAGGGAGTTAACTCCAGATAGCCACTCTGAAGAGGACTGCTGCAAGTCGGTTATAATATCAACAGTTTAGCTGCTTCACTGTTTAATAATGAGCAGCCTAATACCCAAAATTATTTTATTTGAGCTTCTAGTGATCATAGCAAGTTATTTAGGGAATTGTTACTCAGTCTGCTGTCATTTGTCATTGCTGGTGGTGGTGGTAAGGGACAAATTCTACATAAACAAGCGAGGGGCATAATTTGCAGGATGCACGTTCACTCTAAGAGCAAAATTCGTGTAAGCGTGTACCGCAAGTGTTGACACAAGCGTGCTAATGAAAGTTCTAAACACAACCCTAGCAGACACAGCTCATATGGTAGCTGAACAGGGTTAAAAGTAGTTCACAGCTATTCAAAAGAGCAACATCGACCTTTTAGCACCAGAAGCAGACATTACTCATGTGGAATTGAGCTCTCTGGCATCAGGAACCCTCCCTCCATTCTTAAAAACAGCAAAACTAGAACTACTGCACGAAAAAAGAAATCCAGAAGACATTTCAAATTATAGGCTAATATCCCTACTGCCTGTATTTTCAAAAATTTTAGAATCTTTTTTCTAAGAGATTATCTGATTTTCCAAACAAACACAAAATTCTTCCTTTTTTGTCACAGCATGGCTTCAGGAAAGGCTACTCAACTGAGAGTGCAATATTTGAATTTCTAAATGAAGTCTATGCTAAACTGGATGCAAGTGAGTTTGTAACTGGCATATCTCTTGATTTATCCAAACGTGTCGACATCATTGACCATAATGCTCTACTGCAGAAGCTTGATCAGTTAGGAATTACAGGTATATCCAATGAGTGGATCATGACATACCTATGTAGCCGCAAACAGGTTGTTGAAGTGCAATATACTGACCATAACAAAATCAGCTACTACTATTCAGGATTGAAAATGTGAAATACGGAGTCAGTATTAGGACCCATTCTGTTTCTCCTCTATGTCAATAGTCTTATATACGACAAGTATTGCAAAACTACCCTCCAATTTGCAGATGATACAAGCTTCCTTGTTAGTGGGAAAACAGAAGAAAAACTAAAAGGCTCTGCTATCCAAACAATGAACATTGTATAACAGCGGCTCAGCTATAACAAACTAATTATAAACAAAGAAAAGACAGTAGCACTGAACTTCTACAGTCTAAAAGAGAGGCACCATCCAAACATACAAATAGAACTTGGACTGAGTTCTTGAAAGTGTTGACAGAACAAACTTATTTCTGGGATTCTGGCTCCAGAACAACACAAAATTGGAGGTACGCATTGAATATCTGCAGAGAAAACTAAGCAAAACCTGCCACATAATCAGGATCCTAAAATGTTGTTGCAGCAAAGCCAGCCTGTTAAACGTATACTACTCCTATGTGGATTCTATAATTGAATATGGCATAATCTTCTGGGACAATGTAACAACAAATATTAAACTTTTCAGGATGCAAACGAGAATATTAAGAATTATTGTAGGGGTAAACAATAGGAAGTCATGCAGACTCATATTCAAAAAAATGTCAATTCTTCCTCTCCCTTGCATTTTTATCTATGAAACGTCAGTTTTCATAAAACAATATACTGATAGCCACCCAGATATCTTATTAAAAAATGAAGATATACATGCATACAACACAAGACAAAAATCTGATCTCCATACAAAACAGGTGAGGTCATTAAGCTAAAAAGGCACTCTGCATATTGGGATAAAAATTTACAATAATCTGCATAACCATATTAAATCAGCATGTAAACTCAGTGGTTTTAAGGTTAAACTAAGGGCATATTTTACTGATCATTGCTTTTACTGACAGAGTTCCTAGAAACCAAACAACAAAAATAAATATCCATTATGAATTCTGGTATTCTACTTTGTATGTGGGGTCTAATGTTTGTTATGTATATAATTCTTTGCTAAATTACTTAAATATCTAGTCCTTAGGAATGCAATGCAAACTGTATTTTATGTTATAAAGAGTTAACCATGTCCAATATCCTTGTATAGCCTATATTCTGTACACGTAGGATTAGAAGGACTACATAAATAAATTAAAAATGAATGAAACAGAATGAGTATAAATCCTTTTTCAGCTCAAAAACAAGTTGTTATGGAGTCCATAGATGGATAAACAGTGTGTTGTGTCCCTAGAAAACGTCACTTGTATTGTCAAAAGGACAAGAATGGTGTCTTATTCAGCATATTTTCATTTACTGTTTTATGGAATTATCATCTGGTGCACCACACAGAAGCGAACAGTAAGAATATTGTGTAAAGTGGATAACTGTAAATTTTGAGATGCCTTTTTAAGGATCATGGAATCATTACAACCATTTCCAAATACATTTACTCTGTAATGGTTTTTGTTGCTGATAATAAAAACCATTTTCAGTTGGTCTGTGCTATAAACAGTCACAATAACAAGAAACAGTAATAATTTTCATGTACACTTTGTCTCCTTGTCTAGGGTTCAGAATCGAATTAGAATCGAATTATGCCTGAAATAAGCAATGAACTGGGAATATCTACCAATTCAAGAGAAAAGTGAAAGCAATCTCATTAGTAGCTCTTTCCACAAATTATCTGAGTATCTAGATTCAGAGGCTGAAACGTTCTATGAGCCATATGGCAAGCAACAAAGTTTGTTATACAGCTGTATGACGCGTGATAATGTACTATATAAATATGACTCAGAGTTTATAAATGTAAATAATATCTTCTTTTAAAAATAGCTATCATTGTAATTAAGTATATATTAAGCTACTAATAGAACGATAAACATCAGTTATACAGGATGCGCCGCCTCAGAGTCACCTGGCGCATTTTCTCCGTTGTTTCAGCAGATATTTGCAATTTCATTTTTGCAGTGACTTGCTGGAATCAGCCCGATCAAATACAGCTCGTCACGTCTTTCACCCCCAGCATCAACGGAAAGCGTCGGTTTGTTAGCTGTTAAAAAAAATTATGTGGATTTTTACGTGCGCATTCAATAGAGCGGTCTAAAATTAGTCGAGTGCGTTGTTCGTGTTATCGCTGTGTATTAACAGGAACAGTAAAACAGGAAGAAACGAGTACGGCAGTAGTGATTGATCAACGGTACTGCATGGCAGCAGCATACACCAATGATAAAACGAATAGCACACCAGACTAATTTGAACAACTCTATCAACTGGGCATATAAAATTTCGCTTTAAAATTAATTTTGTTCGTAGCGCGGGTGTCACATGAAAAGACGTTATGAATATAAACAGTATTTGTTTGGGCTGGCTCAAGACACACACTGCGAAAACGAAATGCAATTATCTGTTGAAACGCGGGCGAAAACGTACCCAATGATTCTTAGAGAAACATTCTATATAGGATGATTCACGAACATATGCAAATATTTTAATATGTCATTCTACAATCAAAGCTAAAGAAAAAAGTTCGTATAAACATAGGTCCACAAATGTTTAGTTACGGAGTTAACGGCTAATAAAAGATTTCGCCTGAGATTTAGCAACTTCGCCAATGTGAAGCCAACGCAAAACTGTACCGGGTTAAAGTAAAGCACGATTTCGATTTATTTTGTTATTACTGATCTGGCGAATCTAAAAACAAATGCCCCAGACGTGTATCTGCAGTAGTTTTCCAGAATATCCTGAGAAACAAAGACGTAATTTTGTAAAAATTTTAATTTAGTAACTACTTGGCCCAATTTGTTTTTTCAGGGTGTCTACGTGGACAAGAAAAAAAAATTCCCGGATTTTTCCCGGATTTCCCGGTTAAAAACACAATTTCTCCCGGATGAAATTACGTATAAAGCGGGTGAAAATACATCCGTGTTAAGTAGCAGTATACTTTCCCTCGGAGCTGTAAAACCTATCTGTCCTTTGAATCGTAAAGGTCTTATACCGGCGGAGGACGTCCCAGCATTTAAGAAAACGAAATCTAGGAAAAACAATGCGTTTGGAAAGTCGTTTGATGCGAGACAATATGCACAGGGTTTATTTTCGTATTGCTAAAGTATATACACAAATTCCACAAATTACAGCACGGTAGCTTCCGAAACTCTAAAATAGAGATTGCGTTGAGCGATGCACTTTTGTCAGCCAGTCATAGTTCATGTCACGTGATCTCGCTAGCGAATGACGGCAGTTATTCAGAGCACGAGGCCTACGAGAAAGACAGGCCGCGGCGCGTACGTTACGAACGTGGGCCGAGCTCGCTCAACTCAGCAAAGTGCGTTTCTACAGCGCTTAACTCGTAAGTAGATGTGTATGTACGAACGAGAATTGCATCGTCTATTGGCATCCACTGATATTAGTCCTACAATGATAGGAACTCCGTAGGCCTACTAACAGGCTCTAATTTGGCAATTAAAATCGTGCCAAAATGATTATCAGTTGCGTAGAAAAGTCGAGGTGTTCTGGCATGAAGAGCCTTGTGACATTACCCAGTAACACATTATGCACATTTTTTTAAAGATCAATTACACTTTTTGCCATCGATCGCATAATTTTTATCTATGTAAAAACAACATTAAATATGAAAACTAACTTTAAGCTAGGTCTTTTTTTAGCGTGTGTTACACGTTAAGTCATATCAAATACAAATGTGCCGGTAAAATTTTAAATAGTGGCATAAATGACTTATCTTCTCGGCCCGACACTTTTCAAATGGCTGATCCTCAAAGTGTTACGTTTTGAATGAGAGTTATAACGCCCTGTGATTTAAGAAATTCACTGCACATTCTCACACGTAACATAAATCATCTTGTGTGGAAATTTCCTTTGAAAGTAACGCATCTCAAGCCACTATTCGTAATATTTTCTGGTGATCTGTTAGAAATGTAAACAATTGTGACGTCACACACATCGAATGCACGTTAGTTGTTACGGACGTACTGCATAATCTTCGACCTAAAGCCTTTGACACTTAACGGTGTCGGTAAGCTGGTCTGTGCATTGTGTAAATTACCCATTTTCTATGCAACTAAACTTTTATTTTGGTGTTACTCTCTGATTTGTGTTTCATTGCTGCAATATTATTCAGCAGTAGTGGACTAAAAGTTCTTTGTCAGCGTATCAGATCTTACACGTCACACCTACAAAACTTTAACTGAAATCTAAAACAACGAAAAATCCCGGAATTCTAAAAAATTCCCGGGTTTTTCCCGGATTTGTCCCGGATGAAAAAATTCCCGGGTTTTTCCCGGAATTCCCGGATGTCCCGGGCCGTATACACCCTGTTTTTAAATTCCAGACAATTGGACAAAGTTTTCAACAGATGTTGTAGAGAATTTAATTTTGGAAAAATGATGGTAATAACGTTAACTGAAACTTTATAAATGTGTCAGATAATCTGCTTTTATTAATACCATAGCACACGTGAATTCATGTTAAACCGGAAGAAACAAAGCCCAGTGTTACGTAAGTTGTACAGTGTACAGAGTATTTCACAATACATTAACAATAAATGTTCGAAAATGTCTTCACCGAGTTATTATGAACGCTAGGTAGACTCCCTGTCTCCCGTAACATTCGAAATACTCCGCTAATTGTTGGTGCATTCGGGATCCTGCGAGTTGGATAACATAGGCGATATTCGTTAACCGCAGCCGTAGCAGTACCATCACATTTGCCGTAAATCAACACCATACCGTCGTATTCCTCTGTAAATTTGAAAGCCATCCCTATTTCATAAATAATCTACAAAGTACAACAGTTACTACGTGGTTTCACTTAAATACACTGTTGTTACTATGTTCTTTCACTGAACAATACAGAAAAGTATCTCGTTTCAAGGTTAGGAAACGACTGAAACAACTCACTAACGGTTGCAAACAATGATATAAACGTTTCTACATTCTTAATGGAAAGTGAACAAATTTACTTGTATAATAATCATTGCTTCTCTGGATATTATGGAAAAATACTGAAGATACACGTCTGGGACATGTTTTATTATATTCAGCAGACCAATAACAACGAAATAAATGGAAATTGTGCTTTAGTTTAACCTCGCACAGTTTTGCAGTGGCCTCATGTTAGAGAAGTTGCTAAATTCCAGGCAAAATCTGTTGTTAGCCATAACTCCTTAACTAAACATTTGTGGACCTATGTTTATATGAACTTTTTACTTTAGTTTCACTTGCAGAATGACATATTAAAATATTTACTTACCTTCATGAATTACCCTGTATAGTTGCTGTTTATCAGTCTATTAGTAGCGATATTCATTACTGGCCATTAAAACTGCTACACCAAGAAAAAATGCAGATGATCAACGGGTATTCGTTGGACAAACATATTATACTAGAACTGACATGTGATTACATTTTCATGCAATTTGGGTGCATAGATTCTGAGACATCAGTAACCAGAACAACCACCTCTGGCCATAATAACGGCCTTGATACGCCTGGGCATTGAGTCAAACAGAGCTTGGATGACGCGTACAAGTACAGCTGCCCATGCAGCTTCAACACAATACCACAGTTCATCAAGAGTACATCTACATCTACATCTACATTTATACTCCGCAAGCCACCCAACGGTGTGTGGCGGAGGGCACTTTACGTGCCACTGTCATTATCTCCCTTTCCTGTTCCAGTCGCGTATGGTTCGCGGGAAGAACGACTGTCTGAAAGCCTCTGTGCGCGCTCTAATCTCTCTAATTTTACATTCGTGATCTCCTCGGGAGGTATAAGTAGGGGGAAGCAATATATTCGATACCTCATCCAGAAACGCACCCTCTCGAAACCTGGCGAGCAAGCTACACCGCGATGCAGAGAGCCTCTCTTGCAGAGTCTGCCACTTGAGTTTGTTAAACATCTCCGTAACGCTATCACGGTTACCAAATAACCCTGTGACGAAACGCGCCGCTCTTCTTTGGATCTTCTCTATCTCCTCCGTCAACCCGATCTGGTACGGATCCCACACTGATGAGCAATACTCAAGTATAGGTCGAACGAGTGTTTTGTAAGCCACCTCCTTTGTTGATGGACTACATTTTCTAAGGACTCTCCCAATGAATCTCAACCTGGTACCCGCCTTACCAACAATTAATTTTATATGATCATTCCACTTCAAATCGTTCCGCACGCATACTCCCAGATATTTTACAGAAGTAACTGCTACCAGTGTTTGTTCCGCTATCATATAATCATACAATAAAGGATCCTTCTTTCTATGTATTCGCAATACATTACATTTGTCTATGTTAAGGGTCAGTTGCCACTCCCTGCACCAAGTGCCTATCCGCTGCAGATCTTCCTGCATTTCGCTACAATTTTCTAATGCTGCAACTTCTCTGTATACTACAGCATCATCCGCAAAAAGCCGCATGGAACTTCCGACACTATCTACTAGGTCATTTATATATATTGTGAAAAGCAATGGTCCCATAACACTCCCCTGTGACACGCCAGAGGTTACTTTAACGTCTGTAGATGTCTCTCCATTGAGAACAACATGTTGTGTTCTGTTTGCTAAAAACTCTTCAATCCAGCCACACAGCTGGTCTGATATTCCGTAGGCTCTTACTTTGTTTATCAGGCGACAGTGCGGAACGGTATCGAACGCCTTCCGGAAGTCAAGGAAAATGGCATCTACCTGGGAGCCTGTATCTAATATTTTCTGGGTCTCATGAACAAATAAAGCGAGTTGGGTTTCACACGATCGCTGTTTCCGGGATCCATGTTGATTCCTACATAGTAGATTCTGAGTTTCCAAAAACGACATGATACTCGAGCAAAAGACATGTTCTAAAATTCTACAACAGATCGACGTCAGAGAGATAGGTCTATAGTTTTGCGCATCTGCTCGACGACCCTTCTTGAAGACTGGGACTACCTGTGCTCTTTTCCAATCATTTGGAACCTTCTGTTCCTCTAGAGACTTGCGGTACACGGCTGTTAGAAGGGGGGCAAGTTCTTTCACGTACTCTGTGTAGAATCGAATTGGTATCCCGTCAGGTCCAGTGGACTTTCCTCTGTTGAGTGATTCCAGTTGCTTTTCTATTCCTTGGACACTTATTTCAATGTCAGCCATTTTTTCGTTGGTGCGAGGATTTAGAGAAGGAACTGCAGTGCGGTCTTCCTCTGTGAAACAGCTTTGGAAAAAGGTGTTTAGTATTTCAGCTTTACGCTTGTCATCCTCTGTTTCAATGCCATCATCATCCCGGAGTGTCTGGACATGATGTTTCGAGCCACTTACTGATTTAACGTAAGACCAGAACTTCCTAGGATTTTCTGTCAAGTCGGTACCTAGTATTTTACTTTCGAATTCACTGAACGCTTCACGCATAGCCCTCCTTACGCTAACTTTGACATCGTTTAGCTCCTGTTTGTCTGAGAGGTTTTGGCTGCGTTTAAACTTGGAGTGAAGCTCTCTTTGCTTTCGCAGTAGTTTCCTAACTTTGTTGTTGTACCACGGTGGGTTTTTCCCGTCCCTCACAGTTTTGCTCGGCACGTACCTGTCTAAAACGCATTTTACGATTGCCTTGAACTTTTTCCATAAACACTCAACATTGTCAGTGTCGGAACAGAAATTTTCGTTTTGATCTGTTAGGTAGTCTGAAATCTGCCTTCTATTACTCTTGCTAAACAGATAAACCTTCCTCCCTTTTTTTATATTCCTATTAACTTCCATATTCAGGGATGCTGCAACAGCCTTATGATCACTGATTCCCTGTTCTGCACTTACAGAGTCGAAAAGTTCGGGTCTGTTTGTTATCAGTAGGTCCAAGATGTTATCTCCACGAGTCGGTTCTCTGTTTAATTGCTCGAGGTAATTTTCGGATAGTGCACTCAGTATAATGTCACTCGATGCTCTGTCCCTACCACCCGTCCTAAACATCTGAGTGTCCCAGTAGCGACTGGCGTATTGTGACGAGCCAGTTGCTCGGCCACTATTGACCAGACGTTTTCAATTCGTGAGAGATCTGGAGAATGTGCTGGCCAGGGCAGCAGTCGGACACTTTCTGTATCCAGAAAGGTCCGTACAGGACCTGCAACATGCGGTCGTGCATTATCCTGCTGAAATGTAGGGTTTCGCAGGGATCGGATGAAGGGTAGAGCCACGGTCGTAACACATCTGAAATGTAACGTCCACTGTTCAAAGTGCCGTCAATGCGAACAAGAGGTGACCGAACGTGTAACCAGTGGCACCCCATACCATCACGATGGGTGATACGCCAGTATGGCGATGACGAATGCACGCTTCCAATGTGCGTTCACCGCGATGTCGCCAAACACGGATGCGACCATCATGATGCTGTAAACAGAAACTGGATTCATCCGAAAAAATGACGTTTTGCCATTCGTGCACCTAGCTCGTCGTTGAGTACACCATTGCAGGCGCTCCTGTCTGTGATGCAGCGTCAAGAGTAACCACAGCCATGGTCTCCGAGCTGATAGTCCACGCCGCTGCAAACGTCGTCGAACAGTTCGTGCAGGTGGTTGTCGTCTTGCAAACGTTCCCATCTGTTGACTCAGGGATCGAGATGTGGCTGCACGATCAGTTACAGCCAAACGGATAAGATGCCTGTCATCTCGACTGCTAGTGATAAGATGCTGTTGGGATCCAGCACGGCGTTCCGGATTACCCTCCTGAACGCACCGATTCTATATTCAGCCAACAGTCATTGGATCTCGACCAACGCGAGCAGCAATGTCGCGATACGATAAACCGCAATCGCGGTAGGCTACAATCCGACCTTTATCAAAGTCGGAAACGTGATGGTACGCATTTCTCCTCCTTACACGAGGCATCACAACAACGTTTCACCAAGCAACGCCGGTCAGCTGCTGTTTGTGTATGAGAAATCGGTTGGAAACTTTCCTCATGTCAGCACGTTGTAGGTGTCGCCACGGGCACCAACCTTGTGTGAATGCTCTGATAAGCTAATCATTTGCATATCACAGTATCTTCTATCCTGTCGGTTAAATTTCGCGTCTGTAGCACATCATCTTCGTGGTGTAGCAATTTTAATGGCCAGTAGCATATTTATTTGATTACAATGGTATTTTGCAGCGAAAATACTTTTTTATACTGTATCTATAACGCTGAGTCCTATTTATAGTGCATTAATGCACCATACAGCTTTATTGCAAACTGCGCTAATTGCCATGTGGCTAACAGAACCTTTAAGTTTATGGACCTACGACGGCGTCCTGGAAAGTAATGCCTCCGAATTTTGTATTCTATTCGCTATATTGGTTGAGGTGTTACATGTCATGCATGTTACTCGGTCGACTTCCCTGGTTCGCTGACGCAAGTCGCAAACCCTCAGCGGCTAGAGGGCTCCGAATTGTAGCATTTAACGTGGCGATGTGTGATGCAACTATGTTGGTGTGTGAGAAATGACGTGCTGTAATCGAGTTTCTAGCCACAGAAACGTTCGTCCACACATGGAGCACCCTGTCCTTCAGCATGACAATGCCGGATCACACACGAGCGCTGCAACATTATCCATACAGTCCCGACTTGACCCCATCCGACGTTCATCTGTCTCCAGAACTTAAAGAACCCATCTGAGGGCTTGACTTTGATAGTGATGAAGCAGTGAAACCAGAGGTGAGTTGTGGCTCCGCCATAAAGTCAAATATTCTACAGTGACGGTATCTACATCTACATCCATACTCCGCAAGCCACCTGACGGTGTGTGGCGGAGGGTACTTTGAATACCTCTATCGGTGCTCCCTTCTATTCCAGTCTCGTATTGTTCGTGGAAAGAAAGATTGTGGGTATGCCTCTGTGCGGGCTCTAATCTCTCTGATTTTATTCTCATGGTCTATTCGCGAGATATACGTAGGAGGGAGCAATATACTGCTTGACTCCTCGGTGAAGGTATGTTCTCCAAACCTCAACAAAAGCCCGTACCGAGCTACTGAGCGTCTCTCCTGCAGAGTCTTCCACTGGAGTTTATCTACACTCCTGGAAATGGAAAAAAGAACACATTGACACCGGTGTGTCAGACCCACCATACTTGCTCCGGACACTGCGAGAGGGCTGTACAAGCAATGATCACACGCACGGCACAGCGGACACACCAGGAACCGCGGTGTTGGCCGTCGAATGGCGCTAGCTGCGCAGCATTTGTGCACCGCCGCCGTCAGTGTCAGCCAGTTTGCCGTGGCATACGGAGCTCCATCGCAGTCTTTAACACTGGTAGCATGCCGCGACAGCGTGGACGTGAACCGTATGTGCAGTTGACGGACTTTGAGCGAGGGCGTATAGTGGGCATGCGGGAGGCCGGGTGGACGTACTGCCGAATTGCTCAACACGTGGGGCGTGAGGTCTCCACAGTACATCGATGTTGTCGCCAGTGGTCGGCGGAAGGTGCACGTGCCCGTCGACCTGGGACCGGACCGCAGCGACGCACGGATGCACGCCAAGACCGTAGGATCCTACGCAGTGCCGTAGGGGACCGCACCGCCACTTCCCAGCAAATTAGGGACACTGTTGCTCCTGGGGTATCGGCGAGGACCATTCGCAACCGTCTCCATGAAGCTGGGCTACGGTCCCGCACACCGTTAGGCCGTCTTCCGCTCACGCCCCAACATCGTGCAGCCCGCCTCCAGTGGTGTCGCGACAGGCGTGAATGGAGGGACGAATGGAGACGTGTCGTCTTCAGCGATGAGAGTCGCTTCTGCCTTGGTGCCAATGATGGTCGTATGCGTGTTTGGCGCCGTGCAGGTGAGCGCCACAATCAGGACTGCATACGACCGAGGCACACAGGGCCAACACCCGGCATCATGGTGTGGGGAGCGATCTCCTACACTGGCCGTACACCACTGGTGATCGTCGAGGGGACACTGAATAGTGCACGGTACATCCAAACCGTCATCGAACCCATCGTTCTACCATTCCTAGACCGGCAAGGGAACTTGCTGTTCCAACAGGACAATGCACGTCCGCATGTATCCCGTGCCACCCAACGTGCTCTAGAAGGTGTAAGTCAACTACCCTGGCCAGCAAGATCTCCGGATCTGTCCCCCATTGCGCATGTTTGGGACTGGATGAAGCGTCATCTCACGCGGTCTGCACGTCCAGCACGAACGCTGGTCCAACTGAGGCGCCAGGTGGAAATGGCATGGCAAGCCGTTCCACAGGACTACATCCAGCATCTCTACGATCGTCTCCATGGGAGAATAGCAGCCTGCATTGCTGCGAAAGGTGGATATACACTGTACTAGTACCGACATTGTGCATGCTCTGTTGCCTGTGTCTATGTACCTGTGGTTCTGTCAGTGTGATCATGTGATGTATCTGACCCCAGGAATGTGTCAATAAAGTTTCCCCTTCCTGGGACAATGAATCCACGGTGTTCTTATTTCAATTTCCAGGAGTGTAGGTCTATAGTTCTGTACATCTGTTCGACGTCCCTTCTTGATAACGGGGATGACCTGTGCCGTTTTCCAATCTTTTGGAACGCTACGCTCTTCTAGAGACCTACGGTACACCGCTACAAGATGGAGGGCAAGTTCCTTCGCGTACTCTGTGTAAAATCGAACTGGTATCCCATCAGGTCCAGCGGCCTTTCCTCTTTTGAGCGATTTTAATTCTTTGTCTATTCCTGTGTCATCTATTTCGATATCTACCATTTTGTCATCTGTGCAACAATCTAGAGAAGGAACTACAGTGCAGTCTTCCTGCGTGAAACAGCTTTGGAAAAAGACATTCAGTATTTCGGCCCTTAGTCTGTCATCCTCTGTTTCAGTACCATTTTGGTCACATAGTGATTGGACATTTTGTTTTGATCCACCTACCGCTTTGACATAAGACCAAAATTTCTTAGGATTTAAAGCCAATTCATTGAACGCCTCTCGCATAGCCCTCCTCTCACTACATTTCGACAAAATGGTCTCTCACTGGAGGAAATGTGTTTGTTGCCAGGATGACTATGTCGAGAATTAAAAATGTAGACACGAGGAACAGAAATGTGGGATGTTAATAAAGTTTGTTCTATGTGAAAAGATTTAAGTGCACAAAATCTTTTGAGGCATTAGTTTTCAGCATGCTCTAATAGGTATTCAGATAATTTGTAGACAGAGTAGCTACTGAGATATGATTTTAATTTTCTCTGAAACTGCACATGCCAAAGCGGTAGTCAAGTACTTCCATAACTTATATAGCAAAATCCTGTCAATCGTCATCCCAACAGCACCGACGGACTCTCTGAGCTGTTCTAGTGTTCTTGGCAGTGGGTGTACGTTAATACGGTTCATAATGTACCCTCAAAGTAAAAAGCCAAAAGGCGTTAGGTCAGGTGACATTGGGGCTAAGGGAACACAGCCACATCATCTTCACCACTACACCCGTCCAGCAATGCTGAAGCGACGAACATCGGTGCTCCAATAAGGGAGTGCCGTGTCTTGTTGGAAGCCGAAGTTCTAGGAAGCGGCAGTCGGTTGCGGAAACAACTACAGCTGCAACATATCAAGGTAAGAGATACCCATTACAGTCTTCTCACAACAGAAAAACGACACACGCAGCTTCGTTTTGACACTGCAAGAGAACATTAACATTTGACGAATCTCGGCTATGTGCCACAATTTCGTGAGGATTCTCAGTGCCTCACACTCATACTGTGGCGATTAAGCTTTTCAGGTAAATGGAAAATTGAACATCTTGCATACTGGAGCACACAAAAACTCTCTTCTTGTTTTGTTATCATTTTGTCAAGGTACTGAAGTAGTAACGGCAGGTGGTGATTACAACGTAAGATCGGTGAGTTTATGGTTCTCTTCATTCCTCAATCATATTTCAATATGTGATATTTAGGAAAATATAGTAGTGCAAAAACGGATGAAACGTTTATAGTAGCCCTCTAAAAGTGTACAAACAGGCTCGTATCTCCTGAGAACCTCCGGAAGCATCACATTTTTGCCACAAATACGTGGTGGCTTGGCTGGTGCACAAGTTGTGGGTTCCTAGGCAGTGCGTGCGCAGCTGCCTATTGTAATAACAAGCACCTGAAGTCAGTAACGGCATCTTCAAAATTTTCATCAAATAAAATGCGATGACAGTTGTGTTGTATCTGCATGCTTCCTTTCTTGTGATACTGTTGGAATTTCCGGCGACACAGTATCGGTATTTCATTGTTGTAACTATCGTTCAAGCTTCCAAGTCCGTTCGTCAAGAGTGTCAGCTGCATCAAATGTTCAAATATGTGTGAATTCCTATGGGACCAAACTGCTGAGGTCATCGGTCCCTAGACTTACACAATGCTTAAACTAACTCATGCTAAGAACAACACACACAACCAAGCCCGAGGGAGGACTCGAACCTCCGGCGGGAGGGGCCGCGCAATCAGCGACATGGCGCCTCTGACGGCGCGGCTCAGCTGCATCAGTTTTCACCTTACAGAAGTCACACTCCCTGCGAGGAATCACTAATAGGAGGATGGAAAGAAAGGGTAAAGCTTGTATTGAAAATATTGCAAAACACGTATAGGAGACTAGGCCATGGGTTCACCTTCACACAGACGATATACACTACTGGCCATTAAAATTGCTACACCAAGAAAACATGCAGATGATAAACGGATATTCATTGGGCAAATATATTAGACTAGAACTGACATGTGATTACATTTTCACGCAATTTGGGTGCATAAATCCTAAGTAATCAGTACCCAGAACAACCACCTCTGGCCCTAATAACGGTCTTGATACACCTGGGCATTGAATCAGACAGAGCTTGGATGGCGTGTACAGGTACAGCTCCCCATGCAGCTTCAACACGATACCACAGTTCATCAAGAGTAGTGACTGGCGTATTGTGACGAGCCAGTTGCTCGGCCACCATTCACCAGACGTTTTCAATTGGTGAGAGATGTGGAGAATGTGCTGGTCAGGGCAGCAGTCGAACATTTTCTGTATCCGGAAAGGCCCGTACAGGACCTGCAACATGCGGTCGTGCATTATCCTGCTGAAATGTAGGGTTTCGCAGGGATCGGATGAAGGGTTGAGCCACGGGTCGTAACACATCTGAAATGTAACGTCCACTGTTCAAAGTGCCGTCAATGCGAACAAGAGGTGACCGAGACGTGTAACCAATGGCACCCCATACCATCACGCCGGATGATAGGCCAGTATGGCGATGACGAATACACACTTCCAAAGTGCGTTCACCGCGATGTCGCCAAACACGGATGCGACCGTCATGATGTTGTAAACAGAACCTGGATTCATCCGAAAAAATGACGTTTTGCCATTCGTGCACCCAGGTTCGTCGTTGAGTACACCATTGCAGGCGCTCCTGTCTTTGATGCAGCGTCAAGGGTAACCACAGCCATGGTCTCTGAGCTGATAGTCCATGCTTCTACAAACGTCGTCGAACTGTTCGTGCAGATGGTTGTTGTCTTGCAAACGTTCCCATACTGTTGACTCAGGGATCGAGACGTGGCTGCACGATCCGTTACAGTCATGCGGATAAGATGGCTGTCATCTCGACTGCTAGTGATACGAGGCCGTTGGTGTCCAGCACGGCGTCCCGTATTACCCTCCTGAAGCCACCGACGCTAACAGTCATTGGATCTCGACCAACGCGAGCAGCAATGTCGCGATACGATAAACCGCAATCGCGATTGGCTACAATCCGACCTTTATCAAAGTCGGAAACGTGATGGTACGCATTTCTCCTCCTTACACGAGGCATCAAAACAACGCTTCACCAGGCAACGCCGGTCAACTGCTGTATGTGTATGAGAAATCGGTTGGAAACTTTCCTCATGTCAGCACGTTGTAGGTGTCGCCACTGGCGCCAACCTTGTGTGAATGCTCTGAAAAGCTAATCATTTGCATATCACAGCATCTTCTTGCTGTCGGTTAAATTTCGCGTCTTTAGCACTTCATCTTCGTGGTGTAGGCATTTTAATGGCCAGTAGTGTAACTGTCCTAGACTCAGATACAGAGAGAAATATTTACGTTTATCAGGTTTATTACTTTTATAATGCGATTGGTGTATTGGAAACGTATAAATTCGTGTACCTCATGCGTCTTTTCCACTGGTGTTTTATATTTAGCAGGACATTTCCCTCTGTTACTCTTATCAATAAATGATGATTTGTGAGTAATTTTACGTGCAACAACTCTTGAAATCCGTCCATCCGATATCTGTAATTTTTTTAAATGAGTACGTTACACACCTTAACTTTCTGTCCGCCTCCATTGTGAAAATACGTTGAAGAGCCAAAGAAACTGGTACACCTGCCTAAATATTACATCTGCCTAAATATCGTGTAGAACCTCCACGAGCACGCGGAAGTGCTGCAACTCGATGCGGCATGGACTCGACGAATGTCTGCAGTAGTACTGGAGGGTTACTGACACCATGAATCCGGCAGGGCTGTCCATAAATCCGTAAGAGTATGGGGGATGGAGATCTCTTCTGAACAGAACGTTGCAAGGCATCCCAGATATGGTCATTAATGTTGATGTCTAGGGGGGGGGGGGGAGGAGTTTGGTGGGTAGCGGAAGTACCTAAACTGAAGAGAGTGTTCCTGGAGCCACTGGGTAGCCTCGCTGACAATTTTTGATGGGCCGGCATTGAAACCTGCTGCAATTTGCGGAAGGTTTGCACTTGTCGCATCAGTCGTTGTTGGCCCCTTTCTTGCAGGGTCTTTTTCCGGCTGTAGCGATTTCGGAGATTCGGCGTTTTTCCGGATTCCTGATAATCACGGTACACTCGTGAAATGGTCGTACGGGAAAATCCCCACTTGATCGCTATCTCGGAGATACTCTGTCCTATCACTCGTACGCCGACTGTCTATTGTAGCAGCAGTATCCGATCTGTAGAGATACGAACAGTTATTCCTAAAAAATACAGACTGAACATTTCTATGAAAACATGAAATCGGTTATTGATAAATTCGATACTAGAGACTTCCCAACAGATGATAATATTCCACAAGCAACCAAAAATGTTTTAGGGAAAATGAAAGATGTGTGTAACTGAAGAATTTTGTGGTTCGAGAGCTGAAATGTGTGCTTATAAAGTTGGTGACAAGTAGGAGAAAAAATCAGAAGAAGTCAAGAAATGTGTGGTTAAAATGAAATATGCTTAGCAGATTATAGAAAAAATGGTTCAAATGGCTCTGAGCACTATAGGACTTAATATCTGAGGTCATCAGTCCCCTAGCACTTAAAACTACCTAAACCTAACTAACCTAAGGACATTGCACCCATCCATGCCCAAGGCAGGATTGGAACCTGCGACCGTAGCGGTCGCGCGGTTCGAGACTGAAGCGCTTAGAACCGCTCGGCGACAAAGAGATTATAGAGATTGTTGTTTCACAATATTGAGCAATACAGAACTGTGAATGTAATATAAAGCTTTCAATACAAAATTTATTCAGTTGAGGTAAATAAAAAATCATGATGGTAAATTATAAGTTTTGAAAGATAAAATAGATACATTTCCATAGGGACATTACGCAGTCAAAAAACTGCTTCAGCTGCTGCTGTCATCTTCTTCTTCTTTTTCATCTTAAAAAAGTGAATAATGTAATTCAGGTTATTACATATCATTTCTGCTACGTCTTGAACAGTATAAACCCTTACAAGTTTTTTGTTGTTGTTTTCTGGGTTGTCCATTCATAAAATTTAAATTTTATTAATAAACATTTTTTCTATATAAATGGAGTCCTTACAAAAGAAGTCAATAACGCAAGCAGTACTAATTTGTTTAAAAAATAGTGAGCTAAGGGTAAATGTTTTCTATAACATCACTGGATGCGCATATTTCAGTACTAGATATGGAGAAAAATTCTTACGGAGCTTAATAACCAGTTGAAGTGTCTGTTACCAGACAGATGTTTGAAACTAAGAACTTATTGGGATCTTAAATTTTATGAAGATCGACGGGTTAAATTGAGACACAATGGACTGAAGGAATTGAAAAATATTAATAATGAATTTCATGATTTGGAATTTTTAGTTCAATTGAAACTTTTTATTATTATAACTCGTACACATTGGCGCGCTGGCGCCATTTTTTTCTCCCCCATGTGCGCTGAATGTGCCCACTAAGTACTGCACTGACTACTGATAAAATATAAAGTAAAAGAAAATTATATATATATATATATATATATAAACTGGTCATTCCCCCCTCATTTACTTATTCATTTTTCTTAGACTGAAGCGAATGAGTCGGAAGGAAGTATGGTAGTAGGACATTTTTTGTAGGTTCAGTGTTATTTCTACTATAGTAAAAAATCATATACATCACGAAATTATGAGAGATTTTGTCATTTATGTGATTTTTTTCTTAGCATAAAATGAGCTACTGAGGGTCAAATATGAGTAATATTATTTTCGGTCTTCGCACAAAATATTAACAGCGTTATACGAACGTCACGTAACAATCCCATTTCGAAGACGAAGAGATGCGCTGTCCTCTATGATCACTCCATAGATATTCCTACTCAGTGTTTCAAGCGATGGTGTTATGCTTTATTTTGTGTTCTGTATTGGTGTCGCTGGGAGACGAAAGTGACGGTCGCTTCAATGTATCCAGTACGAATAATTTCTCGTATCCGGGAAGCAATAATACTGGATTCGCCTCAAGCGCTTCTGGTGTGTCTGAATTACGTCTTAACGAGACATCCCACAGAGAAGAACTTCATACTATGACACATTCTGCTTCAGGCCCCTCCTGTGTGAACAAAGAAGAAATGCGCCGCCCCCGTTTACCACCATTCCTGCAACAGGATAGCGCTACGTCAAAATGTGCACGAGTTGCTACTAAACGTCACGCAAAAGAGATTGCGGTCGAAGGATCGCCGATCGCTCTGACGTCAGGACGGCGTCGGCGAGAGAAGCGAAAACGTCAAACGGCAACAACGGTAGAAATGAACCCAAAAGTGTCTGCTTTCAATGAAAGATCACCCGCAACTATCGAGGTGCGCATTAAACAAAACGAAAAGGTATTGTGCTAGCCACTTTTGAACAACTCACTTTTCATTTATTTGTTTAACCCTTTCTTTACGTTGTGGAACGACCAGAAATATTTTTGTAATATTCACTGCGTGCTTCGCCTTAATTCGTTCTGCAAAATGTTTTCGCTGTAGTTTCTCAATAGCTATAAGAAATTTGGTACTACTGACGTTCTAGGCAGAGAATTAATTGGCAATTCACTGATACTTTTTTTTCGTTTATAGATGCTTTAGAACGATGGGCAATACTTATGAATACTTATAATGCCATAGTGGACTAGAAACAAGACAGATTGCTGTGTTACGGAATGAATCATTGTCATAATCAGCATCATTAGCAGTGTGACACCCACTTCTGGATTACGGTTTCTTTCACTCTTTTTCTGGCATCTTTCCATTCCCTCAGATCTTGGTCTTCGCTTATTCCTTAATATATGGTTCATCTATTCGTTTTGGCTACGTCTTCTACCCATCTTCATTCTATTTTCTTGATAGGAATAATTACGTATTTCCCTCCTGATTATTCCCTGATCCATTTGTTCGTAATCCTGTATCTTCCACTAATGCACATCATGCAACTTCCCATTACCTGCTGACCAACACTCAGTTTTCGATTTCTTTTTTTTTTTGCTTTAAAAATCAATGTCTCACTAGAAGAAGTGAAAACTAATAATCTCTCTCTCTGGTTTTAGTGTATGAAAATAATTAGAGGAAAGCATCTGTGATACTGAAACCTTGAGTCGATCATGGAGGTATGCAGGGACGGCCTAATTGACTATTGTTCGCGATAGACAAGACGCCAGGGTTCGAATTTGATCTAGCACAATTTTTTAACTTTAACATTTGTTGATAACAAGTCCTGCCCTCTCATAAATCGTGTGAACTAGAGAATTAGGAAATCTGTCGTAATTAGTGCAGTTGGTTCCAAGTTTTCGTACGTATTTATTGTATTTTTCTCGGAATATGGCAAGATTTTTTGAGATATTATTTTGTATTCCAGTGTTGTAGTTTGGTTGTGATTTGGCGAAGCCAACGAATGTAACTGGAAGAAAGCTAGTTGCGGTAACTGGCTGATCTGTTGCGTAGCCCTAGGTCTGTGTTAGGTGGAAATGTGTATAGTTGTGGGTTGGCGCAGCAACTGAATGGGATGGGAGGGAAACTGGCAGTGGTATGGACTGTTCTGTAACGCAGATTTTCGAATTGTACCGACTTCCAAGGTTGTGGTCACGCAGGAACCTGAGAAGACAGTTTAAATTTTACGGAATATTCTGTTTTATACGACAGCATTCTGCACAACATATTCTATTATACCGCCACATAATCTGAAACACCCCGCATCATGACGACCTTTTTCGAACTTTGGTTCCGCTATCTTGTCTAAGCAACCGTCTCATCACTCGTGTGTTCATTTCCCATCATTCACTGCGCAAAAAATGAAATGAAATGATTGTATGGTATTGTTGGCCGGGAGGCTCCATCAGGGGAAGTTCGGCAGCCGAATCGTATTTCAGTCGACGCCACAATGGGCGACTTGCGTGCCGGTGATGAGGATGAAGCGATGATGACAACACAACATCCAGTCTCCAACTAGCCGGGAATCGAACCCGGTACATGGGAGGCAAGCACGTTACCACTCAGCTTAAGGAGGCGGCGACTGCAACACGTGACGCAAAAATAGCCGACACCGTAAGTGCACTTGTACCCTGGCACGGAAAACTGATTTAAACGTAAGAAATGAACTCCACTCTCAGAGAAAATGCAGTTATGTTCTAAGAATAGAAATATAGCTTAACCAATAGTCATTTTACCGAGACAGTATTCGACTTCGTTGTTTTTAGTGGATGTATGTTATTACTTCATCTCGCTTGTCTGCTTTGATACCACGGCTATGGAAATAATCTGTCAGTAACATTAATACAAACTGAAGCTTACTGAGAAGGCCTTCAGCGCCTTCTGTGTTTGAGATGAAGTGTTTTTCTCTGTAACTTACAATTTAAGAGTAAGTGAAACGAACACTTATTCGGAATGATGAACGTTAAAAACTTTAATCCTTCTACAGAAATAACACATTTAGTTAATTTTCAGAGAGTTACAGCAACCAGTGGTATTTTTAAAAAAATAGAACATTGGGGCTTTACAGGTATTAAATGTTTATTTTCAGCAACAACTCTGCCGGCACGATGTCTAGCGACTAAATTGTTTGACTTCTTCTGATTGTGTAGGGGAGTGACCACACACGGTCGTGTTCTGTTCCACTCATGTTCATAGACTGACCGTAAAGCCTGTGATTATTAACATACGGGAAATAAGTGATCAGTAATTCTTGGCGACACACGAGAATTTGGTTTATATTTTGTCTAATTATAAAAATACCGAAATAAATATCGGCATTATATTGAACAGAGTGGGCAAATGGCTACGTACACAAACAGAAGATTGCGTGGGACTGAGGTTGCCTTTCAGAGCTAAGCTGCAGTCTTTTGCCGAATAATTGTGCACATTTCAGCAATGTAAAGTAAGCTGAAGTCTATCGCCAACTATCCAGTATTGTTGAGATTTACGACTGTTCTCCCTGAATTGGTAAAGTTCAGTGCACCTGCACGAAAATTCTGCTAAGTCCTACGCGCTATGTCACACGAATAATATAGAGTTCCGTGCCATTCCACGCTGATTTGCACTAACAAGGAATCACCAGCTTGACCTCATATTTTAATGAGAAAAAAACGCACCTGCAATACATCAGCCGCAGCAATCGATCCCACTCGAAAATTTGGGCCGTAAGTCTGATGGTACGCAGTTATGACCTTCTGAAAGTACAGCTTTTAAACATCCACCGCCGCGCGGGATTAGCCGAGCGGTCTGAGGCGCTGCAGTCTTGCACTGTGCGGCTGATCCCAGCGGAGGTTCGAGTCCTCCCTCGGGCGTGTGTGTGTGTGTTTGTCCTTAGGATAATTTAGGTTAAGTAGTGTGTAAGCTTAGGGACTGATGATCTTAGCAGTAAAGTCCCATAAGATTTCACACAAACATCCACCGCATCGGTTATCTGTCATTTGCTCCGTCCCACTTCAGCCGGTTAATGCCGAGCGCGAAGTATTCTACGGCGGACTAAGAGTTTTATGTTCATAATGTCGGTGAAACGGCAAACGATAGCACACTGTTCATTCTGTCGAAGTGCGCGGTTTCTAGCGGGTGCTTGAGATCTCTTTGCTTTCAACATTTTTATGTTGCTATTTACAAACGTAGTGTAAGTTAATGAACGAATGAGTGTGACGTTGAGTAGTGTAGCGCTATTTGATTATCAGCATCGCTATTGTGCGTTCTTTTCCTTAGATTGTAAGACTGGCACTGTTTCAGTGAAGTACATTTGCAGGCGTTGCGCTGTTCTTCAGTTTCCTTCTTTCTTCCGCGGACGCCATAGTCCCGCAGCGATCGCAGGGTCGGCGTGGCTACAACGGATTTGGCAATGTTAGTTTGAGGGGTGGCCAGATGCCCTTCCTGCCGCCACCCTGTACCCCCACGTCGGAATCAGTGTACCCCAACTGTCTAGTGTAAAGCGTGAAATAGTGCGGACGTGTTTGCAAATGTTTGCGACGCGTGTAACTGAGGCTGAACGTGGGGACCAGCCCGGTATTAACCTAGCGGGATGTGGAAAACCGCCTAAAAACCACATACAGTCTGGTCGGCACACTGGCCCTTGTCGTTAATCCGTCAGGCGGATTCGATCCGGGGTCGGCGTTTGCGCTGTTCTTCAGTGTGATGCTTAAATTCTAAATCGAAAAGCATTAACTTCATTTCATAATAACTGTTCAGTTGCTTGGGGTCATTCATTTTCCGCATTAAGTAACGAGATGTGGAAACACTTTTGGCAGTCGTGACCCCTCCTCCCCTTCTCTTCCCCTGCCATCATCCTCAACTCTGCAGTACACTAGGGATGTCGGTTATCACTGAAACAATCGGTTTCCAGTTACATCGTTTTTTTCCACAGCTGTTTAACCTGACTGTTAAAAACCCCTCAAACTAACCGATTTCTGAAATAACCGTTCTTTTGTTTTTTTTCGTATTATTTACAATAATAAATGTAGAAATCGAACAATTATTGATAAGTTTTACTCTCTCAGTTCCAAGATACATTGAACCAAAGCATTAAACTGGCAAATAAAGGAAAACTTACACGTCCACAGTCCGTTGCTTTTCTCGAAAAGCGGTAAGTGGTTGATTACTTCAAAAAATAACCGTATTCTGCTATTGATTCTAATTTTTTGAAACTCTGCTCAAAAATCATGCTGTGATCAGGGATCATAGCTCTCTATTTGAGTAGCAAAGTAATCGTTGTACCGGCACAGGGTTGCATACATTCAGAGGCAAGCATGGATTCAGGATCAAACCTACTGTTATGCTAACTGATTTGCCGGCCAGAGGGGCCGAGCGGTTCTAGGCGCTACACTCTGGAACTGTGCGACCACTACGGTCGCAGGTTCGAATCCTGCCTCGGGCATGGATGTGTGTGATATCCTTAGGTTAGTTAGGTTTAAGTAGTTCTAAGTTCTAAGGGACTGATGACCTCAGAAGTAAAGTCCCATGGTGTTCAGAGCCATTTGAATCATCTTTTTTGCTAACTGATTTACGATCCGCTTGGGGTTGATTTTCACCCCCTGGGAATAATCTGCCCTTCTGCGAAACACCCACTCCTCCTCCTCCTCTTCCCCCACCCCTCTGGGAAATCCCCAGCCCCTCTTCCCTCCCCCTCATCAATACAAGCGCATTTATGATATCAAGTTAATTGACTAATTAATTAAATCGATGAATTAATTAACCCCTTCACTTACGTGAATTCCACCACCCCTCCCCTCCTTAACTGGAAATTGTCGAGAAAAAGACTGTCTGTGCTGAGCTGCTGGAGAAGAAGGACATAGGGTAGTTTAGTTTCTTTATTTTGGCAGGGAAAGCTCAGCTCCTCCCCTCTCCTACACACATGTAGAAATGGTGAGAAAAGCTCAGTCTGTGTTGAGCTGTTGGACTGGAAGGTGCAAGTATTACCTTGTCCAGCAACTGCATGTCCCAAGAACGTAACTACACTACTGCAGATGGAGGTGTTGTGTTGTTGGAAAATTTTCATTAGTGTGCTCATCTTGACGTGCAGGGATCAAAAAATGGTTCAAATGGCTCTGAGCACTATGGGACTTAACTTCTGATGTCATCAGTCCCCTAGAACTTAGAACTACCTAAACCTAACTAACCTAAGGACATCACACACATCCATGCCCGAGGCAGGATTCGAACTTGCGACCGTAGCGGTCGCGCGGTTCCAGACTGTAGCGCCTAGAACCGCTCGGCCACTCCGGCCGGCGATGTGCAGGGATCGACTGAACTCGTGCACAATTCCACCACCAGAGGATGTCCCATCCTCAACTATCACTACCCCCCCCCCCCCCCCCTCTCTAAAAATGGTTCAAATGGCTCTGAGCACTATGGGACTCAACTGCTGAGGTCATTAGTCCCCTAGAACTTAGAACTAGTTAAACCTAACTAACCTAAGGACATCACAAACATCCATGCCCGAGGCAGGATTCGAACCTGCGACCGTAGCGCCCCCCCCTCTCTACCCCTCTCAAAAAAATTGGTGGGAAAAATCGCTCAGACTATGCTGAGTTGGTGAACTGGAAGGATCCCACGACAGGAAATTCAACTACATTGCAGAGGGCATAATAGTACCTGTATATTGTTTATTTATAAAATTCAGTTTGCATACCAATTTGCAGCATTTGGCTATCTTTCTTTAGCGGGAAAAGCTCATTATTCTCCGCTGTTTATTTAATTTTGGAAGAAGCAAGTCTTGTAAAATAAATCGAAAAGAAGCAATTAAATACACAAATAGTCCATTTTTTCCATTACACATGGAATACTGTCATGAAATCGACGTTCAAATCGAAAACTCACTAAACGTAATTACACTGTTACAGTGTTACCTCCTGATTGCGTATTCTTCCTTGCCATGCTGCACCACACGAGCTGGACCAGTGGCAACACTTTGAGTGCAACGCTCTTTACTGGGAGGCGCTGGTCACTGCAAAGGAATGCGTGATACCGGATGTTGGCGCCGGCCGAAGTGGTCGAGCGCTACAGTCTGGAACCGCGCGACCGCTACGGTCGCAGGTTCGAATCCTGCCTCGGGCATGGATGTGTGTGATGTCCTTAGGTTAGTTAGGTTTAAGTAGTTCTAAGTTCTAGGGGACTGATGACCTCAGATGTTAAGTCCCATAGTGCTCAGAGCCTTTTGAACCGGATGTTGGCTTCCTTTGAAATATGGTACCAGACTCACTTCCTGTTTTGTTCCCAGACACACACCTTTCACATCAGGTCAGTGGAAGCAGCTGCTTTATGTGCTTTCCCTCCTGTACAAATCCTGACTGAATTAGTTCACTCCAGTCTGGAAGTGCACTGCTGCTACAGCCGCAGGTTCGAATCCTGCTTCGGGCATGGATGTGTGTGAAATCCTTAGGTTAGTTAGGTTTAAGTAGTTCTAAGTCTAGGGGATGATGACCTCAGATGTTAAGTCCCATAGTACTTAGAGCCATTTTGAATAAGTTCACAATACCACCAGCTGTGGAGGCCAGGAGAAGCAAGCTCCCCACTCCTCCTCCATCCAATTGCCTCCTCTCCTCCCCCCTCAGCCCTCCGGTTACTTCTTGTCACACAGAGCATCAGTTAGTGGCAACTCTTGATACTGGCACCTGGCAAATTCCTGTCAAAACATATGTTCTCTCTCTCTCTGTCTGTCTCTGTCTCTCGTGGCTACTTTCTAACCAGCGAGCATCTGTCATGCGCCACTGGAAACCACACTACCCCTCTTTTGTCCTGAACAAAGTAGTGGATACCTTTTAAATCCCCAGCCTCCCCAAAATGCTGGGCTGTGGATGTCTTGGAAATAGCCCATTTGCGCTATCCCACTCAACCACCGAGTGAGGTGACGCAGTGGCTAGCACACTGGAATCGCATTCGGGAGGATGACGGTTCAAACCCGCGTCCGGCCATCCTGATTTAGGTTTTCCGCGATGTCCCTAAATCGCTTCAGGCTAATGCCGGGAAAAGGGCATGGCCAACTTCCTTCCCCATCCTTCCCTAATCCGCCGGGACTGATGACCTCGCTGTTTTGTCCCCTCCCCCCCAAATCAACCAACCAATCCACTCAGTCAAATTGATTGACTAATTAATAATCTGGTACGCTCTGTGAGGGACAGTTTTTCCTTGCTTCCTGTTGGTGGATGCTAGGATTGACATATTTGGTGGGAAATTCTGGGGCTATCCGGGATTTGACTCTTCAATCATCAGAACTGCAAACCCCTTCTCGATTTTCCTTGCATCCTGTTGATGGAGACTGTCACATTTACGTCGTTGGCGGCAAATCCATTATGTTGAAAGTAGCTGAAAATAGTGGAGAGAATTTAAAATTTCATTTCTGCTACGTCCTTAAACAGCTTGCAGGAAAGAGGACAGGGTTTGACTCGAGTGTGATCACAAGTCCACTATCAAAAAATGGTTCAAATGGCTCCGAGCACTATGCGACTTAACACCTGAGGTCATCAGTCCCCTCGAATTTAGAACTACTTAAACCTAACTAACCTAAGGAGACCGCACACATCCATACCCGAGGCAGGATTCGAACCTGCGACCGTAGCGGTCGCGCGGTTCCAGACTGAAGCGCCTAGAACCGCTGGGCTACACCGGCCGGCCCACTATCAGAAACAATAAATTGATCATTCGGGATTCTCATGTCGTGACTGATTGGAAGTGATGCTGTATAAAATGATACTCCCAACACAAGCGACTGCGAAGGATGCCCAACACATACTGAGTATTATTCCGCTATTCACCCCCCCCCCCCCCCCCCCAGAGGGCGACACGGTTATGTCAACTGCACCCTAGTACCTCATCTGAATGGTTCAGGAGGCTATGCAGCAGCTCGTTCCCTAAGCCAGAAATGTCCATTCGTTCTGGCCACCGGCTTCCTTTGCAACATACCTTGATGCCAAGCGGAGTTGTCTTAGGAAAGAAGCCACATGTTTATCAGTGTAATTACAATTAAATATTACGATTTCTGTACCAATCTGGTGACATTCAATTATGAGTGAAGTATCGGAAGTACCTCCTCGTGTTAGCTGTGGCTCTGGCAATGTCAATTTCCCACGTAAATCTATATCTTCCTTATGATTGGACACGATTTTTCAGGTAAAATCTTTCATATCCCTTACGGCTATCGATGTGTTGAAATCGCAGTTTTCCAGATCAAATCTATATCCTTCCTTACAAAAAAATGGTTCAAATGGCTCTGAGCACTATGGGACTCAACATCTTAGGTCATAAGTCCCCTAGAACTTAGAACTACTTAAACCTAACTAACCTAAGGACATCACACACATCCATGCCCGAGGCAAGATTCGAACCTGCGACCGCAGCAGTCCCGCGGTTCCGGACTGCAGCGCCAGATCCCTTCCTTACAACTGGACATAGTCCCGCCCACATCATTTCCTTTGCACATGTTGGAACACTTGACCACAGTAACCTTACACCCCAACATATACATATTTCAGAAAAGCAGTTTGATTATCGTTCACATGTGTGTAGCGTCCGAAAAAATTATGGTATGTCCTCACTCACAGTGGCCAGGTGTCTCTATTCTTGTCAGTTCTAGGAAATTATTTAGCATTTAGGTCTTTCAGCCAATCATATTTGAGAACAGATTGCAGGTATTTTCAGTCAGCACGTCCGGTAGGTGCTGCATCCCTCCAAGACTCTCTTAAACAAGTGCTGCAAAACACATGTGTCCGGCACTATACGATAATCAACAGCACTCCACAGACAAAAAGGTTGGAAAGACATCACTGATAGAGGTTGGTGTACTGTAATAAACATTGCAATCTATAATGTGACAAGTAAAATGCGAGGATCTGCTTGATGATTATGATTTCCCATACTCCGAGGAGCGTAGGGGACGATGCGGGAGACCCGCACCGCCGACTAGGGAAGATCCTGGCGGAGGTAGTTTGCCATTGCCTTCCTCAGATCGTAATGGGGATGAATGATGACGACGCAACTACAACCAGTCATCTCGACGTAGGGAAAATCCTTGATGCCGCCGGGAATCGAACCCGGGACCCTGTGCAGTGGAAGCTAGAACGCTACCACAAAACCACGAGCTGCGGACGATGATCTGCTTAGGGGAGGCGATGAGAAGACATATCCATGATGTTGCTGCGGTATTGCCTGCCTTGATTATACACTATAGCATATCTAATTGAACCCCTGGGTATGATGTTTAGGAAATGAAGCTGTTACCCCTTATGGTCGGATATACTCGTCAATGCGTGGAACTCACAATTCCCCACGTCAAATCAATCGTCCTGTTATAGCTAGACATAGGTCTTTTTTTTTTTTCAGGAATAGTTGCCTGATCACTTCCATACGCCGTCTGGTGAAATGTCAGAACAGTATCCATACTAACGTTACATTCTGACAGCATAACATTCCCGACAAGTAGTATGATTATCATTTATAGGTGTATAGCAGGGCTTAACAACTGGCCGGTTTTGAGCGCGAGTACTCGCTTCTGCTCAGGCACGTGCTCGCGAGCAGGTGCAAGGTCTTAGTAGGGTGGGAGGGAAGGGAAGGGAAATGGGCGCGCACGTATGAATAGGACCGCAGCGTGCCCATTGAATTCGCGCCGACTGTGTAACGTTAAAAGTACTACGATCAGCTCTAACAGTCACTTCGCTGGTTAAGAATCATGTCAAGTCTCCGTTGTGTAACCCCAACCATGCTTTCGCAGTTCAATTGGGAGGAATTGTATCTGTTTACAGAAAAAGATGGTGTTGCAAAATGTTTAGTATGTCACAAAACACTGAATTCTTTTAGGAAATTTAATTTGCAGCGGCATTATATGTCGTACCACGCGAAAGACTACGGAAGTGGAAAATGTGATGGACCAGATCGTGCACAGGAAGTTATTAAACTTAAAAGGAAGCTATCCGAAGAAGATCTGGATGACAAGAAAAATCAACCGAGGCAGCTCTCAGAGTGAGCTACAAAATTGCTTTGTTTTTAGCAAAATCCCTGCGCCCCTTCACTGATGGCGATTTAATAAAAGATGTTTGGTAGTTGCAGCGGAACATTTGTGTCCACCTCAAGTTGAACAGTTTCGGATTGTGCCATTATCTGACATGACCATTATGCGTCGCATACAGGACATGGCAGACGACGTCCAGAGCCAGCTTGCAAATATCTATAAAGATTTTATGGCGTATTCTCTAGCTCTGGACGAAAGTGTTGATATCACTGGAACAGCGCAGCTTTCCATATTTATTAGAGGTGTTAGTAGAGTTCTTCAGGTGAGGAAGGAGCTCCTCGATGTAGTAGCCATGAAGAACACTACAACCGGAGGTGATATTTTAAGTAGTGTTGAAGAAAGTGTTGAAAATATAGGATTGTCGTGGAATTCTTTAGCTTCTGTGTCTACAGACGGTGCACCAGGATGACACGGAAAAAATCAGGTTTCGTTGCGCTGTTGAAGGAGAAAATGCAAAAACTGACCGTGCCGAATGAAATAAGGGGCGTTCACTGTGTGATCCACCAGGAAAACGTATGTGCAAAGAGTATCACTCTAAAAAATGTGATGATTGTTGTTGTTCGTACAACCAATTATATAAGGAAGCATGGGCTACAACACAGGCAATTTAAAAGCTTTCTTGAGGGTGTAGAAAGCCAGTATGGTAGCCTGCCTTATTACAGCGAGGTCCGCTGGCTTAGTCGTGGCGAATTATTAAATCGAATTTTTGCCTATTGGACGAGATAAATATGTTCATGGAAATAAATAACATGTGTGTTCCTGAATTGAAAGAGCCTTCATGGAAATGTGATCTCGCGTTCTTAGTAGATTTAACTAGCCATCTGAATGCTTTTAACATTTCACTACAAGGTAAAGATTTGCTAATTACTCATTTCATAGATCGAATACGAGCTTTTAAAATGAAATTGACACTTTGGGTGAGTCAGCTGGAAACAGGAAATCTAGCTCATTTTCCTAAATTATCATCCATGCAAGATGTTCACAAAGACTGTGAACGTTATTCACATAGTTTAGTTGCCCTTAAGGAAGAATTTGATCAACGCTTTCAAGATCTGACAGCACTAGACAGTGATTCTGATCTGTTCTCCTCTCCATATTCAGCGAATATTGAAGAGATTCGTCCTGAGCTGCAACTAGAAATTACTGACCTGCAGTGTGACAGAGAATACAGAGACAAATTTCAGAACAAGAAAAACATTTTGGAATTTTACAGACACTTCCCTCAGGATAGATTTCCTCATTTGCACAAACTGGCGGTTTGTGAATAACTGTTGTCTGCAATGAAATGTAACAAGATGCGCCTGAGAAACGCATTGTCTGATCGAAATTTAAACTGCACGCTGCGCCTACGTTGCACAAGAACAATTACTCCGAACATAGACGCAATTGTAAAGGGCAAAAAGTACAAGATAACAGAGAATCCCACACTTCAGTGACACCTTTTATTGTGTAACAGTTCTCAAATTAATACGAATGTAGAGGCATACACTAAGCTAATAAAATTAGGTGGCACGTGTACATTCTCCTTTATTTGTTTCATTTGTCACAGTAATAATTCGTGAGTGATATCCCTGCAGGTGGCCGCGGATTTACATTGACTGGCGGCAGCTGTTGTGTGCCCCACGTGACTCTCCCCACTCTCCGCTCTGGTCCGGTAGTGGGGGTAGCGTGCTCGCGCTGCTCCGTGCTCGCGCCTTGCTGCTCACAGCTTGCTCCGCGAGCACGTATGTTGTGAAGCCCTGGTGTATAGCGTCCGAAAAATTACGGTGTGTCCACACTCACACCAGCTGGGTGCCGTTTCCACGGCCTACGATAGCTTCCCAATAGCAAAACCTTCGCGCCACATCGTTATTATCACGCATCTGTCGATGCATAAAGGGCATAATTACAATTAAAAAGCCGTCGCGTCTTTTATTTATGTTGCATACGTTTTTTGTACGATAGTCGGCGTATGCCAGAGCAGGAAGAATTGACACGTTAATGTTCAAAGAGTTACTTAGAAGGGTCCAGCTAACTTCTATGAAATGCCACGCTGTTAATACTTCAATGCAGAAATATATTTCCAACACCTGACATACGTTCACTCTGCAAATTTTCGGTCACACTCACTATGGTGAGGAACTTTGAGATAATAAAACCACTACTATCTACAGCGAAGGAAAGAAAGATAGATTCTTTGAGATATTTGCACTACATAGCTTCCTGGAGGTGTATAGCGCCCACTGTTCACGTCTGATTACCATTCGGAAATTATACTACAATCAAGTGATTCCTAAAAATGATCAGCAGCAACAGAAAATGTATGAAACAACGATATCTTGTAAGAAAATAGACAAATGCACAGCAGTGGTGTTTGGCAGGTGAGATTACACGCCGTGCTGAACTATCTCTGTGAACAGAGCACAGTCTCTTCCACACACATCTGTCAAGCAAATATATACACAGGGATTATAGTACCTCTCAAACCCATGTCAATTACTTAGAATCACTGCAATTATGAAACTCAAGTCTTGATTTATGTCCAAGATTCGGCAGGGAAATGGGGTATTTCGCATACATCTTCGCTCCACTACAGGGGGGCACCAAAACAGGTTTCCCACAGTTTGACGTCTGTGCACATGGCAGATGTAGACGGTGGCCAGTGGCAATAAACATTTCCGGCTACAGGAGCGAGCCACCACTGAGCCTTCCGAACCGGTCAGGCAGGGTACAAGGGTGCAGCTGACATAACCGTGTCGCCCTAGTGAATAGCGAACTAATACTCAGTATGTGTTGGGAAGCCTTCGCAATCACGTGCGTTGCGAGAATTCTCCGATTTTACGCGGAAATTTGAGAAGATTCAATATGGCAAGTGTTCGCGTTGGACATTTATCCCGCACCCCCAAGTAAATTAATCAGGTAACAGCTAGGAGTCATGGCTGAGCTTCCAGAATGGCTGGCTCCTACTACAGAATGGATCGTGGTTTAAGTGTATGTGTGCCCTGTCCACGTGAGGACAGCTACTGTGGGTGGTGCTGAGTGCTTCTCAATACATCCCAGTCTTGTATCAGAAAGGTCGAGTAATATTTGTTTACATAAAGGCAGTTGTTGTTACTATCTTGTCATGCAGTAGACCATTTCCCTTCCTCCTTCTTCATGATGCAGCAGAGAGAAACAACCTGGGAATTCTATAGTGGTTTAAAAAATACAGTTAGCAGATCTGTAGGTGATAGAGAATTACACGACCATGATGACATAAATTCCCAACGAAATTTGAATTAACAACTACGAGGGTTACTCCAGAAGACATGCACATAATTTTTGTAAAAATACATTTTTCATTCTGCATATGTGGAAGTTTTACAGTGTGTAGATTCATCCTTCCCGCTTATTTTCAAACTTAGTTCAACCTGTTCCCGTGACTGGCGCTGTCACAGCATGTCTTCAAGATGGCTGCTACACTTGACGTTCGTCAGAAGCAACGTGGCGTCATAGAATTCTTGTGCTGTGAAAACGAGACAGTGGGAAACATCCACAAGAGGTTGAAAAAGGTGTATGGAGTTGCTGCTGTCGATCGCAGTACAGTTAGTCGGTGGGCAAGCAGGTTATGTGATGAAAGCGGGCACGGCAATATTGAGGATTGTCCTCGCGAGGCAGGCCTCGTACTGCACACACTCCAGACAATGTGCAGAGAGTTAACGAATTGGTGACTGCTTACAGACGCATCACAGTGAACGAATTGTCACGCTACGTTGGGATAGGGGAAGGAAGTGTTTGCAGAATACTGAAAGTGTTGGCGTTATAAAAGGTTTGTGCCAGGTGGGTTCTCAGGATGTTGACGGTGACTCACAAAGAAACAAGAAAAACGGTATACAGCGAACTTTTGGAGCAGTACGAGAATGGTGGAGATGAATTTCTTGGAAGAATTGTGACAGGTGATGAAACATGGCTCCATCATTTTTCACCAGAGACGAAGAGGCTATCAATGGAGTGGCATCATGCAAACATCATGCAAATTCACCCAAGAAAAAAAAATTGAAAACCACACCTTTTGCTGGAAAAGATACGGCTATGGTGTTTTTCGATTCCGAAGGACTCTTTGCTTGTGGACATCATGCCAAGTGGAACCACCATAAATTCTGATGCATATGTGACGACACTGAAGAAAGTTCAAGCTCGACTGAGTCGTGTTCGACCACATTGGGAAAAGCAGGATGTTTTGCTGTTGCACAACAATGCATGGCCACATGTCAGTCAAAAAACCATGGAAGCGATCATAAAACTTGGATGGACGACACTGAAACACCCGGCTTACAGTCCTGATCTGGCTCCATGTGACTATCATCTCTTTGGGAAACTGAAAGACTCTCTTTGTGGAACAAGGTTTGAAGATGATGACTCCCTTGTGCATGCTGCCAAACAGTGGCTCCAACAGGTTGATCCAGAATTTTACCGTGCGGGTACACAGGCGCTGGTTCCAATAAGGTGTAAGGCAGTTGAGAGGGATGGAAGTTATGTGGAGAAATGAAAGTATTGTTACTAAAGGACACACTGTAAAACTTTGAAACATGTAGAATAAAATATGGATTTAAAAAAAAAATAGTGTGCATTTCTTTTGGAGTGACCCTCGTATCATTTTATACAGCAGCGCTTCCAATCACGCCGTCAAATTCTTGATAGATCAGTTTATTGTTTCTGATAGTGGAAGAGAATAGAAGCTTTCGAAATGTGGTGCTGCAGAAGAATGCTGAAGATTAGATGGGTAGATCACATAACTAATGAGGAGGTATTGAATAGATTTGGGGAGAAGAGGAGTTTGTGGCACAACTTGACAAGAAGAAGGGACTGGTTGGTAGGACATGTTCTGAGGCATCAAGGGATCACAAATTTAGCATTGTAGGGCAGCGTGGAGGGTACAAATCGTAGGGGGAGACCAAGAGATGAATACACTAAGCAGATTCAGAAGGATGTAGGTTGCAGTGAGTACTGGGAGATGAAGAAGCTTGTACAGGATAGAGTAGCATGGAGAGCTGCATCAAACCAGTCTCAGGGCTGAAGACCACAACAACAACAATAGTGGAGTTGTGTGTGCACTCCAGCCTATTCTCTGCACTGTCTTCTGCAAATTGTTTAAGGGCATAGTGCAGTTGAGCTGAAATTTGAAATTCACTGCGATTTTCATCTACCTCCAACGTAATGGATTTGCCGCCAACAGGATGTAAGGAAAATAAGGTGTCTTTAAACCAGGAAGTTGCGGAGTCGAATCCCAGATAGCCACAGAATTCCCCGCCAAATATGCCACTCCTAGTATCCACCAACAGGAAGCAAGGAAAAACTGTCCCATACAGAGCATATCAGTTTAATTAATTCGACAATCAATTTGACTGAGTGGGGGTAGCACAAATGGACCATTTCCAAGACATTCACAGACCAGCAGTTTTGGGAGCCTGGGGAACTACCAGGTAGCTACAACTTTGTTCAGGGCAAAAGGAGCGTTAGTGTGGTTTACGGTGGAACGCGACAGACGCTAGGTGAGTAGGAAGTAGCCACTTGAGAGAGAGAGAGGGAGGGAGGGAGGGAGGGAGAGAGGGAGAGAGAGAGAACGAGGGCATGTGTTTCAACAGGAATTTCCGGAGTATCAATGAGTCGCCGCCAGCTGATGCTTTGCCTGACATGAAGCAACGAGAGGGGCGGGGGAGAAGGGAAGGAAGAGATTGGAAGGAAGAGGGGTGGAGAGGTTTCTTCTCCTGCTGTCCTCTGCGGGTGGTATTGTGAGCTATAGCTACACTCTTGGAAATGGAAAAAAGAACACATTGACACCGGTGTGTCAGACCCACCATACTTGCTCCGGACACTGCGAGAGGGCTGTACAAGCAATGATCACACGCACGGCACAGCGGACACACCAGGAACCGCGGTGTTGGCCGTCGAATGGCGCTAGCTGCGCAGCATTTGTGCACCGCCGCCGTCAGTGTCAGCCAGTTTGCCGTGGCATACGGAGCTCCATCGCAGTCTTTAACACTGGTAGCATGCCGCGACAGCGTGGACGTGAACCGTATGTGCAGTTGACGGACTTTGAGCGAGGGCGTATAGTGGGCATGCGAGAGGCCGGGTGGACGTACCACCGAATTGCTCAACACGTGGGGCGTGAGGTCTCCACAGTACATCGATGTTGTCGCCAGTGGTCGGCGGAAGGTGCACGTGCCCGTCGACCTGGGACCGGACCGCAGCGACGCACGGATGCACGCCAAGACAGTAGGATCCTACGCAGTGCCGTAGGGGACCGCACCGCCACTTCCCAGCAAATTAGGGACACTGTTGCGCCTGGGGTATCGGCGAGGACCATTCGCAACCGTCTCCATGAAGCTGGGCTACGGTCCCGCACACCGTTAGGCCGTCTTCCGCTCACGCCCCAACATCGTGCAGCCCGCCTCCAGTGGTGTCGCGACAGGCGTGAATGGAGGGACGAATGGAGACGTGTCGTCTTCAGCGATGAGAGTCGCTTCTGCCTTGGTGCCAATGATGGTCGTATGCGTGTTTGGCACCGTGCAGGTGAGCGCCACAATCAGGACTGCATACGACCGAGGCACACAGGGCCAACACCTGGCATCATGGTGTGGGGAGCGATCTCCTACACTGGCCGTACACCACTGGTGATCGTCGAGGGGACACTGAATAGTGCACGGTACATCCAAACCGTCATCGAACCCATCGTTCTACCATTCCTAGACCGGCAAGGGAACTTGCTGTTCCAACAGGACAATGCACGTCCGCATGTATCCCGTGCCACCCAACGTGCTCTAGAAGGTGTAAGTCAACTACCCTGGCCAGCAAGATCTCCGGATCTGTCCCCCATTGAGCATGTTTGGGACTGGATGAAGCGTCGTCTCACGCGGTCTGCACGTCCAGCACGAACGCTGGTCCAACTGAGGCGCCAGGTGGAAATGGCATGGCAAGCCGTTCCACAGGACTACATCCAGCATCTCTACGATCGTCTCCATGGGAGAATAGCAGCCTGCATTGCTGCGAAAGGTGGATATACACTGTACTAGTGCCGACATTGTGCATGCTCTGTTGCCTGTGTCTATGTGCCTGTGGTTCTGTCAGTGTGATCATGTGATGTATCTGACCCCAGGAATGTGTCAATAAAGTTTCCCCTTCCTGGGACAATGAATTCACGGTGTTCTTATTTCAATTTCCAGGAGTGTATTTCAGTCAGAATCTGCACAGCAGGGCGAGCACATTGAGCAGTTGCTTCCACTGACCTGGTGCGGAGTGTGTGTTCAGGAACAAAACAGGAAGTGAGTGTGGTATCAAATTTCAAAGGAATACAACGTCTGGTATCACTCATTCCCCCACAGGTAACTGGCGCCTCTTAGTTCAGCACTCTGGACTCAAAGGGAACGCCACAGTCTCGTGCTTGTGGACAGTGGTGTTGTGTGGCGCACATGAAGATGCAGTTTGAAGGTTTTTTTTTGTCAGATATGCTTAGTGCTACTGTAACAGTGTAATTATGTGTAGTGAGTGTTTCATGTTGACATCGATTTCATAACTGTATTCCCAGCGTGATGGAAAAAACGAAGTATTTACATATTTAATTACTCGCTTTCGATGTTTTTTACAAGACCTGCATCTTCCAAAACTAAACAGCAGAGATGATGAGCTTTTCCCGCCAAATAGAGAGTTCGTACCCCTGTAAATTGTTATGCAAATTGAATTTTGTAACAATATATTATTATGCTCTCTGTAATGTAGTTGGATTCCTGTCATCATTCCAGCCACCAACTCAGCACAGATTGAGCGATTTTTCATACCAGTTTTTTCTTCGAGGGGTGGGGGGAGGGCACGAGGGTTGAGGGATGGGACATTGTCTGATTGCGGCATTTGGCGCTAGCTCAGTCGATCCCCACACATCAAGGTGAGTGCATACACAAAAATTTTCTAGAAAGAGAACACCTCCAATCTGCAGCCGTGTAATTACATAATTAGGACATGTAGTCGCTGGACAACGTAATACTTGCACCTTCCAGTCCAGCAGTTCAGCACAGACTGAGTCTTTTTTCCGACAACTTCCAGATGGTGGAGGGGGGCATACAGGAGGGGAAGACTAGAGGTTTTCCAAGAAGCAGAGGGGTTAATTAATTGATCGATTTAATTAGTTAATCAGTTAATTTGATATCAAATTATGTTTGTATTGGTGTGGGCGAGGGGATGTCCCAGAGGGGTGAAAGAGGAGAAGAGGGAGTGGGATTGTGTTGGGGTTTCTCAGAAGGACAGGTTACCAAATTCAAATGGCTCAAAGCACTATGGGACTTAACTTCTGAGGTCATAGCCCCCTAGAACTTAGAAGTATTTAAACCTAACTAACCTAAGGACATCACACACATCCATTCCCGAGGCAGGATTCGAACCTGCGACCGTAGCGGTCGCGCGGTTCCGGACTGAAGCGCCCAGAACCGCTCGGCCACTCTGGCCGGCGTTTAATTAAGTAGTCAATCAAACTAATAAGAGTGTGAGGAGCTATTCCAATAACGCAGACCTGAAAGTGTATCTGTAGCAGCGAGGGGGAGACTGGGGTTGGGGAGGGGGAGGGGCTGGGGGGGGGGCAATAGAATAAGTGCCTGTCACTCAAAAGGAAATGGGAGTGATATGGAAAAACACTTAACAGAACAATAGGTTAAGTACCTGTCAATCAAAGGTGAACAACGGGTTAAGTACCTGTCAATAAAAGGAGAAGAACAGCTTCGCTCCTGAGTGCATACCTGCCCATGACGTAGGCAACCCCCACTAAGAAAATGCACTCGCTCTGCTTTGTCCCCCTACTATTGAGATGAATTGTACATTAACACACTCCTTACTTATTCTGCTGGTTTGTACATAATTTGTATTGACTGTGAAGTTTATGCCCCTGCAAAAATAAATAAATAAAAATAAAAGCCATTGCTAACTGATACGTCATAGCCATCTTCAAATTTTATGTCGAAAATTGTTTGTACAATATTCCATGTTTTTCATTCTCATTAGAATAAATGTGCTTTGATGCTGATATAGTGTAATACATTACGTATTTAGCACGTGATAAAGTCCATCCACCGATAAAAATTCAACTTCGAAAATCCTAGGTTCCAGTGAAAATATGGACCTAGTTGCGTCTGTGGGACGCACATATCCATGCCCGACGTAGGATTCGAACCGGCGCCTAGAAAAACTCGGCCACAGCGGCCGGCTCACAGGTCCCCCCCCCCCCCCCCAGGGTGTCATAATCAATTTGCATAACAATATGTTTGCCCCTAAATGTATGATTGCCCCTGAATGTATGCAATCAGCAAAAAAGAAATGTGCCAGAAGCTCCATTACCCTTCTTCTTATTTGGGCAGTAGGAATAGTCTGTGCTAAAAGGGTGAAAACTGAGGTTGCAGAACTCTGTTTTTTATGTTAATTTTTCTGTTTTCAAGGACTACAAGCATATAAAGGCATATTATGTAGACACAGGCAGTAAATCAGCTACTTTCTACTTTTATTGTATACTTTGAATGACTTGTTACGTTTTTAATCTGTCACTGCTCCTCTTTTATTACTTATAGATACGGTAGACATATGTTTCATCTGTTAAAGCAAATAAAGTATTGTAATTCATTATTACATCACTTTGTAAAAATATTTCGAGAGTAGGGTTGGTGCGATCGCTGGTGACAATATAAACCAGGTGGAGGCAAGTACACGTACACGTGTACCTAAGGCGACAACACACAGCAGCAGGGATGTTATTGCCTTAGCAATGCTGTACCAATTCTTATGCTATACGTTTGTTGCTCATTTCTGTCGGTATTGTTATTAAAACAACACTGATCACTTCTTCCATTTTCTGTAATAACGGAATATTTTAAACCAATGTAGATTTTACGAATAAAAATTACTGCTTTTTTTTTTAAAGAAATGTTGTTTCACCATTGCTGCTGTGGCTAATTGGTGATTCGGTTCTTTTACTCAGTTCCTTGTAAAAAATATACCTTTTACAACCGATACCAAACAAATACAAAGAATTAGTGGCTATTCGGAATTAAAATAGTCAAATTGGTTTTAAGCGGTCGGTTTTTCCCATTTCTACAGTACAATACTTCACGTTCAGGCATAAGAGCTGTATATTACGAATGTGATAACTGTGTGCTATCAGAATTACATAAATTTTCACGCAGAATCGATTTCTGCGGCTGATAGCTAAATTTGCTATTTTATTTTTAAAATGTGAAGTCAAATTGGTGATTTTCCTTGTAAGCCTGACACTTGTACTTCTGCACCAAACTGTACAAATTTCAACAGCGCTGAATTCCAGCCGCCTGGAACCTGTCTCGGTAGCTTCCGTTAAACTTTGCGACTCCAACAACAAACGAGGTCCACTCAGGTCAGCCGTGGTCCATACACTGTCCCTTACTCTGCATGCCCAGTCTCCACTCTGCCTCCAAATCCCAATACTGTTACTGCCCAAACTAACAAAAATGAATATGGAAACTACATCTTGTAACCAACAATACTATTCGCGCGAGCCAAGTTGACACTCGTTACAGTGGCTGATGCTAACGACTGTAAAGGCATTCCCAATTTATGATCACTTCCATCAGCCACAGCACCAAGTGTCAAAACATGATTTGCATTTATCACTTGGCTTCTGCAATGCTTTATTAAATTTGTCTTATCATAATTTACTATACTTTCATTCATTAATTTAAAAGACGCCTTTAAAACAAAGCATAGATCATTCATTTCCAAAGGAGTTTTGGCGCTGTTTCCTCTGAGGATGACCATTTGTTCCTAAAGTAAGCCAGTCGGAGTGGCCGAGCGGCTCTAGGCACTGCAGTCTGGAACCGCGCGACCGCTACGGTCGCAGGTTCGAATCCTACCTCGGGCATGGATGTGTGTGATGTCCTTAGGTTAGTTAGGTTTAAGTAGTTCTAGGGGACTGATGACCTCAGAAGTTAAGTCCCATAGTGCTAAGAGCCATTTGAACCATTTTTGAAACCTAAAGTAAACAGTTCTTACTGAACATTCAAAAAATAGCTCTGAGCGCTATGGGACTTAACTTCTGAGGTCACCAGTCCCTTAGAACTTAGAACTACATAAACCTAACTAACCTAAGGACATCGGACACATCCATGCCCGAGACAGGTTTCGAACCTGCGACTGTAGCGGTCGCGCGGTTCCAGACTGTAGCGCCTAGTAGCGCTCGTTCACTCTGGCCAGCTACTGAACATTCAGATTAATTGTATCAAAGACTTAAAATCCGACTAATATTATAAAACAGGCATCATCCAGTTCTTGATAGAAATGCAGTGGTTAATATTACCATTTTCTATGGTATTCCAAAATCTTCTGTTACGATTTCTTGTTAACTTACTCTAGAATTAATTACTTAACTGCAATAAACAAATAAATGCTTGCATTTTGTAAAGTGATTAAACTTTTCGTATACGTCATTCACTGCCACGTGAAGTGCACCATTGAATGACATCTTCACTACAGTTATGACATTTTTCCTATGAAAGTTATTAATTTCCAAACTAAATGATGAAGTGTGGTCGTCACGTTCGTCGTGACTCGGTCATTTATTATCCAATGAAAAGCAGTCGTGTTTTAAACAATTGGTATATTTTTTCTGTGTTGAGCGATGTTACCGGCTACTGAACGCTACCTATAGTGGCGAAGTTATCGTTACTTTATATTGGTAGGGCGTTGATGTGGCGACGTTCTTTGGCATCACCCAGCGGCAGCGACCAGGCACAGCGTGGGAATACCACCCGACGTGCTGGCCCGGGCCGCGCTTTGTCAGTACTTACCCGCAAGGTCAGGTCCATGGCCCACGACATTGGTGTATCCTGTCACCTCACTGGACTAGTCAGACACGTCTGCCTTTGCTCAGGTTCGCCTGCCACTAATTGGGACACACACCAGTATGTTACGTCCCACCGTTAATACTGTCCCATCGTGTAAGTTAGCGTATTTGAACCAATTATGTAGAAACCAGTTTAAATCAAATTCATAACAATTTTCATTAGGGAGCTAAAAACATTCAGAGTTTTTACGAATGAATGCAACGTGCTGTATACAGGGTGGTCCATTTATAGTGACCGGGCCAAATAACTCACGAAATAAGCACCAAACGAAAAAACTACTAAGAAGGAAACTCGTCTAGCTTGAAGGGGAAAACCAGTTGGCGCTATGGTTGGCCCGCTAGATGGCGCTGTCATAGGTCAAACGGAAAACAACTGTGTTTTTTTTTAATAGGAACCCCCATTTTTTTATTACATATTCGTTTAGTACGTAAAGAAATATGAATGTTTTAGTTGAACCACATTTTTCGCTTTGTGATAGATGACGCTGTAATAATCACAAACGTATGAGTACGTGGTATCACGTAACATTCCGCCAGTGCGGACGGTGTTTGCTTCGTGATACATTACCCGTGTTAAAATGGACCATTTACCAATTGCGGAAAAGGTCACTGCTATTGTGATCAAAATGCCCAAAGGGCGTGTGCTATGTATGCTGCTCGGTATCCTGGACGACATCATCCAAGTGTCCGGACCGTTCGCCGGATAGTTACGTTATTTAAGGTAACAGGAAGTGTCCGGCCACATGTGAAACGTCAACGACGACCTGCAACAAATGATGATGCCCAAGTAGGTGTTTTAGCTGCTGTCGCGGCTAATCCGCTCATCAGTAGCAGACAAATTGCGCGAGAATCGCGAATCTCAAAAACGTCGGTGTTGGGAATGCTACATCAACATCGATTGCACCCGTACCATATTTCTATGCACCAGGAATTGCATGGCGACGAATTTTAACTTCGTGTACAGTTCTGCCACTGGGCACAAGAGAAATTACGGGACGACGACAGATTTTTTGCACGCGTTCTATTTAGCGACGAAGCGTCATTCACCAACAACGGTAACGTAAACCGGCATAATATGCACTATTGGGCAACGGAAAATCCACAGTGGCAGCGACAAGTGGAACATCAGCGACCTTGGCGGTTTAACGTATGGTGCGGCATTATGGGAGGAAGGATAATTGGCCCCGATTTTATCGATGGCCATCTAAATGGTGCAATGTATGCTGATTTCCTACGTAATGTTCTACCGATGTTACTACAAGATGTTTCACTGCATGACAGAATGGCGATGTACTTCCAACATGATGGATGTGCGGCACAAAGCAATGTTCAAACGTACCTACGTTCAGTATTTTAATTTAAAAAACTTACCTTTTACCAACTGTTCGTCTGAAATTGTAAGCCATATGTTTCTTTTACCGCGCTATCTATCACAAAGCGAAAAAAGTGGTCCAACTAAGACATTCATATTTCTTTACGTACTACACGAATATGTAATAAAAAATGGAGGTTCCTGTTTAAAAAGACGCAGTTTATATCCGTTTGACCTAAGGCAGCGCCATCTAGCGGGCCAACCATAGCGCCATCTGGTTTCCCCTTCAAGCTAGACGAGTTTCCTTCTTTGTAGTTTTTTCGTTGGACACTTATTTCGTGAGATGTTTGACCCGGTCACGATCAGTGGACCACCCTGTATAACTGACTGTGTCCAGACGCAAGTTCTGGTGGCGGAATGTTCGTTTAAGTAAGGTGTTCCATGAATGTACAACTCAATCTGCTTTCTAAACGACCTGAGGACGAAATATAAAGTTGAGGGTGTAATGAAGGGATAAGCTCTCTTGGTAGACCGTCTGAAGCTCTGGAAGGACGGCGTGGTCCTCACTAGTAGCCTGCTCGACCGTCCGATTTCATAAAACCAGTAGATTCCACAACCACAGATGACTTCAAACAGCGCGTCAAGGTTTCGAAGGTGCACTTAGTTGGTCGTTCACGAAAATGGGGACCAGTTGGAATATGTCACTTAAATGAAGATTCCTCCAAGGGAACGTTCTGAACACAGCTAATTATGAACAGTGTGCTGCATCCACCTCGCTAAAGCTTCGAACACTTCTAGAGCCCCAAGTAAAATTGATAGAAATGTATTTTAAACAGATTCGTAAACAGTTGCTTTAGATATCTGTGCATGTTCTAGCTAGTTGTTGTAACTCTCTGGAAAGTAACTAACTGATCAAAACTACCCAGATACATTTTAGTGCACATTACTTTGGTGTTTGTCCAGCTTATGATGGCTGAAACTCTGCTGCTTCAGTGAGGCATCTGACTGTTACGTGTAGGGTCACTGAGGTCTGCAGTGAAGTCGATGGTGTAATTCATCCCAGTATCGTTCCATTGGGTTCAGGTCGGGGCTCTGGTCAGAGCAGTTCATTTCAGGAATGTTACCGTTCACAAACCATTGCCTCACAGATGATACTTTATGACAGGGGGCATTGTCATGAGTGTCATGCTAGTATAATAAACGTCTCTGAACTCTTCCTCTACTGTATGCAGGCCAAAACGCTGCAAAATGTGTTCGTATGCTTCCGCCTTTGGTGTTTTCTGAAGTGCACTAAAAGAATGCACTAGGACCATTTATAAAATATCGACTGTATCGAAAAGATATTGATTTATATCGAACATACCCTTTACTCCGATATATCGGTATTGAAATGTCAATATCGACTGCTGAAATTTTATTTTATATTTATTTCGCAATTTCCGTCAAACATATTTCGAGCTGTTCTTTTGAAATTATACTAGAACGTAATTTTACTTTCACTGTGCGAAGGAGTCTTACTAGTTTTTAAGCTTTCATCACGTTCAATCATTCTCTTTGATTGTGTGGAGCAAATACAGGTTGCACAAAGAAGAAGCCCGATTGCAAATGGGGGGGGGGGGGGGGAGGGCGGGTGGCCGTATCACGGAAATGACACGAGATTTCCGATATGAAGAAACAGTGCACCCCGTGTGCTATTTCTTCACATCGGCATTCTTCAAAAACAGTTGCTGAAAATGATCAACAAAAATCTAAATAACAACATTGGTCTTTGCGGTGGGCACAGATGCTGATGTAATCGGCGCTCGGCGCTACCAACAGAAACTGCAACGTTTAGCTTCACCAAGCAATTTTTATACTACCATTACTAGGTCGCTGGCGTTGGCAGAAATGAGCAAAACAGAGAAGTCAACCTGTTCCGGACAAACACGATATGTAACGAAACCGAACGATGGACGCCTTTTATTGTCCCGCTTTCATCGAGTGCTGACAACGTTATTTCTTTAAATATCGATATATCGGATTCCCGATATTTTTAAAAATATCAACAGTCCTAGACGACACGCTAACCACGAACAACACCTCGTCTGTAATCCATTGCTGGCATTGCGCATGGTGGCAGGTAAAGTTGTCCAAGCAAACTCTTCCGTCGGATTGCCACAGGGTACAAAGTGATTCATCACTCGTTTCGGGTAATTCATTGTACAGCAGCGTCGTTCATTACGTCACCTCGAGCGTTTCTTATCACTGACTTGAGAAATGTGTAGCTTGTAAAGAGCTGCTCGATCACTGTATCTCATTCTTTTTACCTCCCTACGCACGCTCGTTGTGGTAGGCGGACTGCTGGTAGCATTTTGGAACTCGCAAGACAGTCCTTACCCTAATTTCATGCAATTTTTTTTTATAACCACGTTGTGGTCGATGATCTCTGTCCTTCAATGCACGAGCTCTGCCTGGTCTTGGTTCAGCTGCTGTTGTTTCGTCGCGTTTCCACATAACTGTCACATCACCAACAATCGACCAGCTTCAGAAGGGTTGAAATGTCCGTGATGAAGTTGTTACTCACGTGATATCCAATTATTAATATACGTTCGAAGTTACTGAGATCTATTGACGACCCATTCTGATGTTACTGTTTCTCCTCACCTCTGTTTACACTGCCCGGTCCACCTCTCGTGATATCTAGTGTTCATTTCCACGTTACATAGCGGTGTCCGTATATTTTTGATGAGAAACTCAATTTGTATCTCCTCAGAAAGAGTAACATTTCTTAAGTTTATGTATCTACATAAATCTTCTTTTACTTTATTACACTGAAGAGCCAAAGAAACTGGAACACCAGCCTAATATCATGTAGGGCCCCCGCGACCACGTAGAAGTGCTGCAACACGACGTGGCACAGATTCGATTAATGTCTGAAGTAGTTCTAGAGGGAATTGACACCATGAATGCTGCTGAGCTGTCCATAAATCCGTTACATTACGAGGGGGTGGAGATTTCTTCTGAACAGCACGTTGCAAGGCATCCCAGATATGCTCAAGATTCTCCACGTCTGTGGAGTTTGGTGACCAGCGGAAGTGTTTCAGCTCAGAAAAGTGTTGCTGGAGCCAGTCTAGCAATTCTGGGAGTGTGGGGTGTCGCACTGTCCTCCTGGAATTGGCCAAGTCCGTCGGAATGCACAATGGACATCAATGCATGCAGGTGATCAGACAGGATGATTACGTCCGTGTCACGTGTCACAGCCGTATCTAGACGTATCGGGGATCCCATATCACTTCAACTGCACACGCCCCACACCATTACAGAGCCTCCACCAGTTGGAACAGTCCCCTGCTGACATACAGGCTCCATGGATTCATGAGGTCGTTTCCATACCTCTAAACGTCCATCCGCTCGATACAATTAGAAACGAGACTCGTACGGGCAGGCAACATGTTTCCAGTCATCAACAGTGCACTGTTGGTGTTCACGGGCCCAGGCGAGGCATAAAGCTACCTCTCATGCGGTCACCAAGGGTAAACAAGTGGGCCTTCAGCTCTGAAAGCCCATATCGATGATGATTCATTGAATGGTTCACACGCTGACACTTGTTGATGGCCCAGCATTGAAATCTGGAGCAGGGTTGCAGTTCTGTCACGTTGAACGATTCTCTTCAGTCATCGTTGGTCCCATTCTTGTAGGATCTTTTTCCGGCCGCAGCGATCTCGGAAGTATGATGTTTAACCGGATTCCTGATATTCACAGTATGCTCGTGAAATAGTCGTGCAGGAAAACCCCCAATTCATTACTACCTCGGAGATGCTTTGTCCCATCGCCAGTGCGCCGACCATAACAACACCCTCACACTCACAACATCATTAATCGTTCCACCAAAAGATCCATTGTGTGGGAGACCATCAGGAGAATTTCTGGGAGAGGAGGGAAGTGCCCCATGGCTGCTGTAATGAATAACGGCACTGTCCACACGGATCCGCGAGACATTGCCCAGACTATGGCGGCGTATTTTGCCACAGTTACTGTAACAGCCAGTCAGGATCTGGGTTTCCAGCACCATACAACAGTTGCTGAGAGGTGTAATTTGGACTTCCAGTCAAACCTCTAATGAAGTTTACAACTGCCCATTCTCCATGTGGGAGCTGGATTCTGCATTGACTGCGGCTCGTGATACATCCCCTGGTCAGAAAAGGAACCATTACAGTATGCTACGCCACCTCACAAGGCTCAACAAAGATATCCTCCTTGCACTTTATAATGCAATTTGGGCGTCAGGTCGGTTTCCTGACTGGTGGCGTGAGGCAATTTTAATTCCTCTTTTAAAACCTGGGAAAGACCGCACATGCCCAAGTAGTTACCGTAGTGTTGCCCTCACTAGTTGCATGGGAAAGACCTTGGAGCGGATGGTCAACCGCTGTCTTATCTGGATCTTAGAATCCCGGCAACTTCTTAGTCGTTTTCAGTGTGGGTTCTGGAGGTTTCGTTCCACCTTCGATAACCTTGCCCTCCTGGAGGCCGCTATAAAACAAGCTTTCCTATGCCGTCATCACCTTCTAGGTGTATTTTTTGACATCGAGAAGGCCTACGAAACTACTTGGAGGCGTCTCATCCTGGAGCAGCTTCACGAATGGGGTTTTCATGGTCGTCTTCCTATTTTTATTCAGTCTTTCCTCTCGCCACGATATTTTAGATACCGAGTTGGTGACGTCCTGTCTGATCTCTTTGAGCAGGAGAACGGTCTCTCTCAAGGTAGCGTTTTAAGTGTGACTGTCTTTGCCATAGCTATTAATAGTATTACGTCAGCAGTGCAAAGTCCTGTCCAGTGTTCTTTGTTTGTGGATGACTTCTCTGTGTTTTTCTCCTCTTCCAGCCTTGCCACTACAACACGTCAGTTGCATCTCACTCTTCGACGTTTGGATGAATGGGCGCAGAAGAGTGGTTTTAAGTTTTAAACCGCGAAGTCCGTGTATGTTCTTTTTCACCGTTCTCATTCAATTTTAACCTTTCCTGTGATGAGAATGAGGGGCACTGTCATTACTTTTAAAGACACAGTGTGATTTCTGGGGCTCATTTTTTACTCTAAGCTTACGTGGTTATCACATCTTAGAGACCTGAAACAGCGGTCACTTAAGGCTTTAAGTATTTTAAAATGTCTTAGCCACAGTACATGGCGACCAGACAGGACTTGTCTGCTCCAGTTTTACTGGGCATTTTGTGCGATCTCGGCTCGATTATAGGTGCACGGAGTATGGGTCTGCAAGACCTTTGTATTTAAAGATGTTAGACGTTGTGCATCATGAAAGGACTAGGTTGGACATTGGGGCATTCAGAACTAGCCCCATACCAAGCCTCTGTGCAGAGGCTGGTGAACCGCCACTTCATATGCGGAGACGGCTGCTTACGGTGCGCCAGGCGTATAAAACTGTGTCCACGCCATACACACCCGCATACCATACCGTTGTTCAGCTTCCTCTGGCACGGCTTTTCATAACCGGCAACAAGCAACGAGACCCCATGGGGGTCGAGGTTGGGGCAGATTTCCACCTTGGCTCCTCCAGAGACCCAGACTTATTTTAGATTTGACTAATTTTAAGAGAGATATTACGCCAGATTTTACATTCCGATCTCTGTTTTTTAACATGTTAGATATGCATCACGGTTTTACCATCGTTTACACTGATGGCTCCAAACAAGGGGATATCCTTAACTGTTGTGTAGTGTTCCTGATCATGTCACCAGGATTCGCTTGCCTGTTGAATATACCGTTTTCGCAGCGGAGCTCCACGCGATCCTGAAGGCACTGGAGCAGATGAATCGTATTCGGCGCAATCGGTTTCTCATCTGCTTCGATTCCCTTACTGGCTTACAATCGTTGCAGAATCTGTACCCAAATGAAGAGTTGGTCCAGCTGATATATGACCAACTGTACTTGCTCCAAAGGCAGGGTAAGCAGGTGTCATTCAGCTGGGTGCCTGGTCATGCCGGAAAATGGGGCAACGAAAAGGCCGATCGGGCTGCCGAGGAGGCCTGCAGAGAGGAGGATGTGGCACAGAGTCCTATTCCCTTGCAGTCTCTCAATTCTGCACTCCACAGGAAGTGCATGCAGTTATGGGAGGAAGAATGGCTGGCGGTGACGGCCAATAAGCTGCGACTGGTGAAGTCAACAACTCGGTGATGGTGATGGTGATTAGTGTTTAACGTCCCGTCGATAACGAGGTCAGCCGCGCGGGATTAGCCGAGCGGTCTTAGGCGCTGCAGTCATGGACCGTGCGGCTGGTCCCGGCGGAGGTTCGAGTCCTCCCTCGGGCATGGGTGTGTGTGTCTGTCCTTAGGATAATTTAGGTTAAGTAGTGTGTAAGCTTAGGGACTGATGACCTTAGCAGTTAAGTCCCATAAGATTTCACACACATTTGAACATTTTTTAACGAGGTCATTAGAGACGGAGCGCAAGCTCGGGTTACGGAAGGATGGGGAAGGAAATCGGCCGTGCCCTTTCAAAGGAACCATCTCGGCATTTGCCTGAAACGATTTAGGGAAATCACGGAAAACCTAAATCAGGATGGCCGGAGACGGGATTGAACCGTCGTCCTCCCGAATGCGAGTCCAGTGTGCTAACCACTGCGCCACCTCGCTCGGTGTGTCAACAACTCGGCCGTGGCGTTCCTCCTGCCGGTTGCTCAGGCGGGATTAAGTGACCCTCACGCGTCTTCGGATTGGGCACTGTCCTCTCATACACAGCTTTCTATTACAGCGGGAGCATCCCCCGTTTTGTGATGCTTGTGGTTTGCACACCTCTGTCCACCACATTTTAACAGAATGCGTTTTAAACCGTGATGCAAGAGTAGAAGCAAAAATTGGTTGAGATCTGCCCTCTATTTTAACTGATGATGAGACGCGTGTAACTAGGGTTTTAAAGTTTTGTGATGTGTCTAGACTCTGGCCTAAACTTTTAGGCTGGAGGCTTTAGTGTGTTGGAGAGGGGCTGGCTCCTCCCTTTTTTTCCTTGCGGTCAGCCAGCCACTACCATCTGCTATATTGTTTTAGCTCCCTCTACCACTTTCTTCCTGTGTTGTCCATGTTGTACTGCTGACGCCAAGCTTCGTCCCATGCTTCGGTGTGGGTACGCTCATAGTTTTCCAACCTTTGTTACCTGTGTTTTACGTTCTGTTCTGGGTATTTTCTTGACACCCTTCTCAATCTGTTTCTGAGCGAGCGCTGAAGAACTTGCCGTCGTGTGCCCATACAAACCTCTCCATCCATCCTTAATCTTGATAACCTGTCATTGTAGCAGCAGTAACCCATCTAACAACTGCGCCAGACATTTGTTGTCTTGTATAGGCGTTGCCGACCGCACCGCTGTATTCTGCCTGTTTACATATCTCTGCATTTGAATAAGCATGTCTGTACCAGTTTCTTTGGCGCTTCAGTGTGTTTTGTAAGTTAGAGTTCTATGGAACACCCTAACGTGCCTTCCTACCTATGAGCAGTTATGGTGTAATTCGATATCGATAGCGTTTTCTGTCTGCGTTTTGTGCCCGCAGGATGCCCTGTCGCCAGTGAATCGGCAGCTGGAGGAATACATGCGGTCTACGGTGGTGCCCAAGATGTGGAGTGCAGTGTTGCTGGTAACCAGTATTTTGATGTCTTACGACAGAGAACGTACAGTGCTGTACATACGACGGATTTGTGAGGAAACTATGAAATGGTTACGTGAATCACAAGTAATTGAGTACACGTTAATGTTGATACTGACGATATTCACCCATTTATCAGTAGTGCTAGTTTCGCTTCGGTTTATATGAAAAACACCGCACAGAGACCATCAAAAAAATTTATTCGTTTTGTTCAGTTTTCTGTTTCTGAGAAATATTCCGTTGTTTCTTTGATGAAACTTCTCTAATTTGTTCTTGGAGGCGAACACTCGTTAGTCGAAACCTCGCACTGCCTAAATGAGCCAGGTTTCTTGAAGTTATTAAAAGGATTCATATCTGTTAATTAATTAATTAAAATGCTGTTCGGTTTTTACTTGTGCATTTCCCTTCCAGAAAAATTACATAAATATATGTTTCTTTTAAGGTGGGGTATAGTGACTGCACGATCGTTGTATGTTATTTATGGAAATTCCTAAATTAATATTTTCATTATATGCATTACTTATCATAATTTAAAAAATAATTCTATAGAAGAACCACCCGTAATGTAGTACTATGTAACAAACAGCGCCTATCACAAATATCTTAATGAATCCTGTTAAACACACACACACACACACACACAAACACACACACACACACACATATATATATATATATATATATATATATATATATATATATACTCCTGGAAATTGAAATAAGAACACCGTGAATTCATTGTCCCAGGAAGGGGAAACTTTATTGACACATTCCTGGGGTCAGATACATCACATGATCACACTGACAGAACCACAGGCACATAGACACAGGCAACAGAGCATGCACAATGTCGGCACTAGTACAGTGTATATCCACCTTTCGCAGCAATGCAGGCTGCTATTCTCCCATGGAGACGATCGTAGAGATGCTGGATGTAGTCCTGTGGAACGGCTTGCCATGCCATTTCCACCTGGCGCCTCAGTTGGACCAGCGTTCGTGCTGGACGTGCAGACCGCGTGAGACGACGCTTCATCCAGTCCCAAACATGCTCAATGGGGGACAGATCCGGAGATCTTGCTGGCCACGGTAGTTGACTTACACCTTCTAGAGCACGTTGGGTGGCACGGGATACATGCGGACGTGCATTGTCCTGTTGGAACAGCAAGTTCCCTTGCCGGTCTAGGAATGGTAGAACGATGGGTTCGATGACGGTTTGGATGTACCGTGCACTATTCAGTGTCCCCTCGACGATCACCAGTGGTGTACGGCCAGTGTAGGAGATCGCTCCCCACACCATGATGCCGGGTGTTGGCCCTGTGTGCCTCGGTCGTATGCAGTCCTGATTGTGGCGCTCACCTGCACGGCGCCAAACACGCATACGACCATCATTGGCACCAAGGCAGAAGCGACTCTCATCGCTGAAGACGACACGTCTCCATTTGTCCCTCCATTCACGCCTGTCGCGACACCACTGGAGGCTGGCTGCACGATGTTGGGGCGTGAGCGGAAGACGGCCTAACGGTGTGCGGGACCGTAGCCCAGCTTCATGGAGACGGTTGCGAATGGTCCTCGCCGATACCCCCGGAGCAACAGTGTCCCTAATTTGCTGGGAAGTGGCGGTGCGGTCCCCTTCGGCACTGCGTAGGATCCTACGGTCTTGGCGTGCATCCGTGCGTCGCTGCGGTCCGGTCCCAGGTCGACGGGCACGTGCACCTTCCGCCGACCACTGGCGACAACATCGACGTACTGTGGAGACCTCACGCCCCACGTGTTGAGCAATTCGGCGGTACGTCCACCCGGCCTCCCGCATGCCCACTATACGCCCTCGCTCAAAGTCCGTCAACTGCACATACGGTTCACGTCCACGCTGTCGCGACATGCTACCAGTGTTAAAGACTGCGATGGAGCTCCGTATGCCACGGCAAACTGGCTGACACTGAGGGCGGCGGTGCACAAATGCTGCGCAGCTAGCGCCATTCGACGGCCAACACCGCGGTTCCTGGTGTTTCCGCTGTGCCGTGCGTGTGATCATTGCTTGTACAGCCCTCTCGCAGTGTCCGGAGCAAGTATGGTGGGTCTGACACACCGGTGTCAATGTGTTCTTTTTTCCATTTCCAGGAGTGTATATATATATATATAATATACAGGGTTATTACAAATGATTCAAGCGATTTCACAGCTCTACAATTGCTTTATTATTTGAGATATTTTCACAATGCTTTGCACACACATACAAAAACTCAGAAAGTTTTTTAGGCATTCACAAATGTTCGATATGTGCCCCTTTAGTGATTCAGCAGACATCAAGCCGATAATCAAGTTCCTCCCACACTCAGCGCAGCATGTCCCCATCAATGAGTTCGAAAGCATCGTTGATCCGAGCTCGCAGTTCTGGCACGTTTCTTGGTAGAGGAGGTTTACACACTGAATCTTTCACATAAACCCACAGAAAGAAATCGCTTGGGGCTAAGTCGGGAAAGCGTGGAGGCCATGACATGAATTGCTGATCATGATCTCCACCGCGACCGATCCATCGGTTTTCCAATCTCCTGTTTAAGAAATGCCGAACATCATGATGGAAGTGCGGTGGAGCACCATCCTGTTGAAAGATGAAGTCGATGCTGTCGGTCTCCATTTGTGGCATGAGCCAATTTTCCAGCATGTCCAGATACACGTGTCCTGTAACGTTTTTTTCACAGAACAAAAAGGGGCCGTAATCTTTAAACCTTGAGATTGCACAAAACATGTTGACTTTTGGTGAATTGCGAATTTGCTGCACGAATGCGTGAGCATTCTCTACCGCCCAGATTCGCACATTGTGTCTGTTCACTTCCATTAAGAAAAAATGTTGCTTCATCACTGAAAACAAGTTTCGCACTGAACGCATCCTCTTCCATGAGCTGTTGCAACCGCGCCGAAAATTCAAAGCGTTTGACTTTGTCATCGCGTGTCAGGGCTTGTAGCAATTGTAAATGGCAAGGCTTCTGCTTTAGCCTTTTCCGTAAGATTTTGCAAACCGTCGGCTGTGGTACGTTTAGCTCCCTGCTTGCTTTATTCGTCGACTTCCGCGGGCTACGCGTGAAACTTGCCCGCACGCGTTCAACCGTTTCTTCGCTTACTGCAGGCCGACCCGTTGATTTCCCCTTACAGAGGTATCCAGAAGCTTTAAACTGCGCATACCATCGCCGAATGGAGTTAGCAGTTGGTGGATCTTTGTTGAACTTCGTCCTGAAGTGTCGTTGCACTGTTATGACTGACTGATGCGAGTGCATTTCAAGCACGACATACGCTTTCTCGGCTCCTGTCGCCATTTTGTGTCACTGCGCTCTCGAGCACTCTGACAACAGAAACCTGAAGTGCAGCTTCAGCCGAACAAAACTTTATGAGTTTTTCTACGTATCTGTAGTGTGTCGTGACCATATGTCAATGAATGGAGCTACAGTGAATTTATGAAATCGCTTCAATAATTTGTAATAGCCCTGTATATATATATATATATATATATATATATATATATATATATATATATATATATATATATATATATATATATATATTATAGAAGGAGTACAACTTTGCTCCCGCCGTTTGCCGATAGGTGGCGACAACAGTAAGTAGCGGTCGAAAGAAACAGATCGCAGACGTCTGGCAGTTAGCTTGCACCTCGGTCAACGTAACCTCGTTCAAACATTAGTCGATTTGTGTCTGCATCATAAAGTTGTTCTTGATTGAAAATATCAATTTACGAGCCAAATTCTCGTCATTTGCGGGAAGTGTTACTGTTTTGTTACAATATGAAGAAAAGAGAGAATGTTTTCGAAGATGCAGAACTGGAGACATTGCTGAGTGAAGACTCGCGTCAACCTCAAGAAGAATTGGCGCGATTAATGGGACAGACGCAGCAAGCCATTTCGAAACGTCTCAAGGCTATGGGCATGATTCAGAACGAAGGAACTTGGAGTCCCGTGTGAGCTGAAACCAAGAGACTTTGAACGGCGTTTGTGGGTTTGTGAACAGTTGCTTCAGAGGCAAAAACGAGATTTCTGCATCGCATTGTGACCGTGGACGAAAAATGGGTTCATTACGATAACCCTAAACGCAAAAAATCATGGGCATATCCCGACTATGCTCCCACGTCGACGGCCAAACGGAATATTCACGGCTCCAAGATCATGCTCTGCATTTGGTGGGACCAGCTTGGCGTCGTGTACTATGAGGTGTTAAAACGAAATGAAACAATCACAGGTGCTCGTTATCGAACGCAATCAATGCGTTTGAGCTGAGCATTAAAAGACAGACGGCCGCAATACAACGAGAGACACGATAAAGTGATTTTGCAGCACGACAACGCTCGACCGCACGTTGCAAAAGATGTCAAAACGTACTTGGAAACGTTAAAATGGGAAGTCCTACCCCACCCGCCGTATTCTCCAGGCATTACTCCCTCTGACTATCACCTGTTTAGATCAATGGCGCATGGCCTGGCTGATCAACACTTCCGATCTCATGAGGAAGTCACAAATTGGCTCGATTCGTGGATCGCTTCGAAAGATGTTTCGTACACTGCCAGAAAGATAGGAGAAAGTAGTGACCAACGATGGAAAATACTTTGAATGATAGATTTGTGACCAATTTGTTTCATTAAAGCCTCAGATGTTGGGGAAAAAACGGCCGCGCTTGGGCTTCGCAGCTCGACTCCCCACGTGCCAGCGATAAAAAAATATCTGCCACAAAATTTCGTCGGGCGTGAACATCCGGCAGAAAAAGAGTGGCAATCTGGCAACACTGTAACCACATGTATGGTAACTATCTCTGATAGCACATCTATTTGTAGCATCGTACCCAGGGTTGATCGCGGTCCTCTGGTTTGGAGCAGAGTGAAAGGTCTACACCAGAGGCCGAGACGGCTCTGCGACGGTATCAGATGCGAATTTCTCGACCTGTCGGGTGCAGAATTGTATGGTTCTCCTTAATAGGTCAGGCGTGCACTACACGCAGGTAGCGGCTACTAGGGTAGCGGAGTACGTGTGGCGTGCACATGGGGCTTTTTTAGCTTAGAAAACCCCTCTTCGAGATCAAAAACGATTTGCCTGTTAAATCAGCCACAATGACCTCAGAGAATCTTGCTCCTCGCAAATCAGAGATACAAAAGATTTTATTAAACTGCAGGAGAATTAGTATCGCTTACTGAAGGTTATAATGCACAGATAGTATTGGGAACAGAATGCTGGTTGAAACCAGGCGTCAGTGACAACGAAATCCTAAGTTCATAGTGGAATATTTATCGTAAGGATAGGTTAGCCGCCAGTGGTGGCGGCGTGTTTATTGCAGTAAAAAATTCAATAAAATCTAGCGACGTTATCACGGATACCGAATGTGAATTAATCTGGATGAAACTGAGTATCAAAGAACGGTCCAAAATGGTGATCGGATGCTTTTGTAGACCACATGGGTCAGGATCTGTAGTTGTAGAGCGCTTCAGACAGAGCTTGCAGAATATCATTAGTATTTTTTCTGGTCACGCCGTTGTAATAGGGAGTGACTTCAACTTGCCAGATATAGATGGGAGTGTTATGCCATCAAAACTGGTGCCAGAGACAGGGAATCGTGTGGCATTGTTCTGGATATCTTGTCTGAAAATTACCTCGAGCACACAGTTAGAGAACCAACTCGTGAGGGTAACGCCTTAGACCTCCTTGCAACAAACAGACCTGAACTTATCGAATCAGTTAACGTAGAGGAAAGTATCAGTGATCACAAGGCTGTGACAGCATCTATGACGACGGGTCCTACAAGGAATGTTAAGAAAGGTAGGAAGATACATTTGCTCAGCAAGGGTGACAGGATACAAATTTAAGAATATGTCAGCTGTCAGCATCAAATATTCTGTGATGAGGACGAAGATGTAGAGAACAAATGGAAAAAAAATTCAAAGGCATCGTTCAATGTGCTCTAGACAAGTATGTTCCGAGTAAGGGTTTAAGGTATGGGAAAGATCCACCATAGTTTAATAACCATGTTAGAAAAGCGCTACGTAAACAAAGAGCACTTCATCTCAGATTCAAGAGAAGTGAAAACCTAGCCGACAAACAAAAGCTGAACGAAGCGAAAATGAGCGTACGAAGAGCAATGAGAGAAGCGCTCAATGATTTCGAAAGTAAGACGTTGTCAACCGACCTGAGTAAAAACCCTAAGAGATTTTGGTCGTATGTAAAATCAGTAAGTGGGTCAAAATCATCTATTCATTCTCTCAGCAACCACACCGGCACCGAAACAGAAGATAACAGAGGTAAGGCAGAAATACTGAACTCGGTCTTCCGAAGTTGTTTCAACGCGGAAGATCGTAACACTGTCCCTCCTTTAAATCATCGTGCGAACGTCGAAATGGCACATATTGAGATAACCGATCGTGGAATTGAAAAGCAGCTACAATCGCTTGGTAGTGGAAAGGCTTCACGACCTGATGAGTTACCTATAAGATTGCCGGCCGCGGTGGTCTAGCGGTTCTAGGCGCTCAGTCCGGAACCGCGCGACTGCTACGGTCGCAGGTTCGAATCCTGCCTCGGGCGTGGATGTGTGATGTCCTTAGGTTAGTTAGGTCTAAGTAGTTCTAAGTTCTAGGGGACTGATGACCACAGATGTTAAGTCCCATAGTGCTCAGAGCCATTTGAACCAACCACCTATAAGAATCTACAAAGATTATGCGGAAGAACTTGCTCCCCCTCTAGCAGTAATTTATCGCAGATCACTTGAGCAACGAAAGGTACCTAACGACTGGAAAAAAGCGCAGGCCATTCCCGTTTTTAAGAAAGCCCATAAGACAGATCCACACAATTATAGACCTATATCGTTGACTTCAGTCTGTTGCAGAATTATGAGACAAGTTTTGTGCTCAAGAATTATGACGTTCTTGGAAAATGAATACCTCCTCTATAAAAATCAACATGGATTCCGCAAACAGAGATCGTGCGAAACTCAGCTCGCTCTGTTCCTCCATGAGATCCACAGTGCAGTGGACAACGGCGCTCAGGTAGATGCCGTGTTCCTTGACTTCAGTAAGGCATTTGACACCGTCCCGCATTGCCGTTTAATGAAAGGAGAAAAAAAAAACGAGCTTACGGAGCAGACCTGCAATTGGACTCAAGACTTTCTTGCAGATAGAACTCAACACATTGCGCTTAACGGAACTAAATCGACAGATGTAAAGGTAATACCCGGAGTACCACAGGGGAGTGTGGTAGGACCGTTGCTGGAAAATGCTCTGAAATATTTTAGGAGCACAAAAGAACAAAGATGGCAACTGGGTGAAAAGGAAAAATAAAGATTTATATAGAAACAATCACAGACACAGTAAGAGAGAGAAGAATAAAATTTTACGTTCAGGCATTTAGAATGAATGATAATAGGCTAATGAAGAACATTTTTAACTTCATTTCCAAATTTAAAAACACCATGGGTATACTCTCTTTCAAATTCTAAAGGTGGCAGGGGTAAAATACAGGGAGCGAAACGCTATTTACAATTTGTACAGAAACCAGATGGCAGTTATAAGAGTCGAGGAACATGAAAGGGAAGCAGTGGTTGGGAAGGGAGTAAGACAGGGTTGTAGCCTCTCCCCGATGTTATTCAATCTGTATATTGAGCAAGCAGTAAAGGAAACAAAAAAAAAAATTCGGATTAGGTATTAAAATCCATGGAGAAGAAATAAAAACCTTGAGGTTTGCCGATGACATTGTAATTCTATCAGAGACAGCAAAGGACTTGGAAGAGCAGTTGAACGGAATGGATAGCGTCTTGAAAGGAGGATATAAGATGAAAATCAACAAAAGCAAAACGAGGATAATGGAATGTAGTCGAATTAAGTCGGGTGATGCTGAGGGAATTAGATTAGGAAATGAGACACTTGAAGTAGTAAAGGAGTTTTGCTATTTGGGGAGCAAAATAACTGATGATGGTCGAAGTAGAGAGGATATAAAATGTAGACTGGCAATGGCAAGGAAAGCGTTTCTGAAGAAGAGAAATTTGTTAACATCGAGTATAGATTTAAGTGTCAGGAAGTCATTTCTGAAAGTATTTTTATGGAGTGTAGCCATGTATGGAAGTGAAACATGGACGATAAATAGTTTGGACAAGAAGAGAATAGAAGCTTTCGAAATGTGGTGCTACAGAAGAATGCTGAAGATTAGATGGGTAGATCACATAACTAATGAGGAAGTATTGAATAGGATTGGGGAGAAGAGAAGTTTGTGGCACAACTTGACCAGAAGAAGGGATCGGTTGGTAGGACATATTCTGAGGCATCAAGAGATCACCAATTTAGTATTGGAGGGCAGCGTGGAGGGTAAAAATCGTAGGGGGAGGCCAAGAGATGAATACACTAAGCAGATTCAGAAGGATGTAGGTTGTAGTAGGTACTGGGAGATGAAGAAGCTTGCACAGGATAGAATACCATGGAGAGCTGCATCAAACCAGTCTCAGGACTGAAGACCACAACAACATGGGTAGGCTGGAAGAGACAAGAAAGGAACGTCGCAGAAAACATCATACTCAACAGGGACAGTTTCTAACTACTGATCAATACTGCAAAATCTTCTATACAAAAACGAAATTCACAGCCTTGGAGGGTGATGTCAAACAAACAGAGGCCGACCATCAGCCAATGCATAAAGAAGTTGTGGGAAGATAAAAAGATAAAGATTGTACCTTTGTCTCAGGTTCTAAGCGGTCTATAATTGACCAGTATATATATAATCAAACAATGGAAAATCGAGGACGGAATGTAACAATATTATGAAAAGGAAAGTTTCCACTCACCTTATAGCAGAGATGCTGAGTCGTAGATAGGCACAACAAAAAGACTGTCACAGATAAAGCTTTCGGCCCCTGAGGCCTTCGTCAAAAATATATGACACACACATATACAAACAAATGCAACTCACATGCACAGGACTGCAGTGTCAGGCAACTGAAGCCACATTGCGAGTAGCCATGTTATATATATATCCTCATTGTGTGTATTTGAGGTTACATTGACGTCTGACTCTCTCTTATTGGTACTTCATCTTTTTGTCAGACTATGTATAATCTTAAAAATCTTTCCCTGATCTATCTGTACATAAAACAGCTACTTCTCCCACCTTCATTAGACACAAAAAATACTGCACGCTACCTAAGTTTTAATTAAATAAAAAAATGAAACTTGGTTTTAAGGATCTATATTTAACTAGTAAGAAGATCTTTTTTACTTTCAGAATAAAGAATATCAAAAATTAATTAATAACACTGAATAACATTCAGAATAAAAAATATTTAAAATTAATTAATAACTCTGAATACCGCCACAAAAAGCGCAATAATATCTTACACTATTGCAGGGCAAAACAAGAGAGAACAGATAGTTTCAAGGAAGTATACAAGAATGAATAGGCACGTAAAGTGTATACTGCTAATGTAATACGTATGTACTTAATGTTCCGAATTCTTGTCTTAAATAGTCAGTCAGTGAAGACATTCATGGCGTTCTTGGTGATTTTTGTTTTATGGGCATTAGGTCATAGTCCAGAACAACCTAATGTTTCGTTTCCTAAGGCTAGAGACGTCATCAGAGGCTATGAAGACTTGGTTAGTAGTTTCAAACACTTTTTTTGCATTTTATTTGGTATCTGGCGAATAAGTACCAAGCAGACAAATATATCAGAAATAAAATACATTGCAAATAGTTGTTGCAAATATGTTATTAAAACATTCATTTCCAGAACCACTAGGTATTAGCTTGATAAGCTATACTGTAATTGAGATGTCACAAATTTAAGTATTGTGTTATATACATATAAGAAGAGCTGCCATAAAGGATACTAGGAAAACTGCAGGGTAAATGGACGGTAGCTTTTCTCAGACCTTCCATAAAAACCTGTCTCTGTACACTGTATGTGGAAGAAGGGAAAAAATACGACAGATCGGCGTAGGTGATATTATCACAATCACGATAAAGAGAATGCAAAACTCCTATCTGGTTAAGACGTGTTGGAACATATCTGTGATTAAAATGCATCCAGATCACATTTGTTATTAATTTGAGAACTTTCTGTATGGAACCAAGAATTGGCTGGAATAGATCTTTGTATTGACGCATACCATTCACCTTACTGGATACAGATAAATTCCAATATTCTTTCCAACAAGTATTAATTCTCTCCTTGATCTATGGTTTAAAATCTGATTTAGGAAGTGGTGATTGATATAAAATTCCTGATGCACTGTTGACTTCGCTAACTGATCAGTCTGTTGGTTGTGAGTGATTTTCAAGTGAGAAGGGATCCAAATGAAAGAAGAGACGATTCTTTTATCATTGCTTTGTGCCCCATGTGAACAATTTGGGCTATATACAGTGTCCCAGGAGAAATGCTTAGTATTCTGGGATTTAACAGACGCCATCATTCGAAGCAAAAAAGTCTAGTAAACACGGGCTCTACAATGCATACCTTAAGTGCTATGAGCACTTCTTCATCTTAGATACTTTGGAACAAATATCTTCTACTCTGCAAGCTCTTTGCTTTCTGTATTTTGAGAGCAGGTAGTATGAACCGAAACAAGATAAATCAGCCGCGTAAAGGCGGGCTCCAAAACGTGTACAGTCTGTTAAGTAAGTGCGTGGCCGGCGTTACACACAGATGGTAACAGATGTCGCCTTAGTTCTTGCACAACTCTACAGAGGGAACCTTTGTCCTTCATGCAAAACCCCTAAAGTATTAATTTACTTTTGCGTTCTCGACCGAGATACAAAAGAAGAGACATGAATGCAACTTAAGCGTCATGTTTATCAAAGATGTTTGATGCCGACCGCCAAACGTTGGTTCATCGACAAAAATAAGAATTGGATACTGCAGGACGACAATAATACGAATAATAGAAGGCTTTGGGGCGGCTGGAAAAAGGAGAAAGGTGTGCAGGCATTGGATTGACCCTCACAGTTGCCTGATGTTAATCCTATTGCAAATGTATGGTATTACATCAAAAAGAAGTTGCAAGGAAAAAAGATCTTCACTCTGAAATAGCTAACAGCGCATATTCGTCACATTTCGAGAAATGCGTGAATATGTGGCGAACTTGGTTTCAAGTACGCCTTGGAGATGCCAAGCAATTATCGGCGCTGCGGGTGACTGGGCATATTATTATTGTAATTACACTTTCTTTTTTCGTATATGATGTATGTATTTATTTTAGTTTGTTGTCAAATACATTTTTATACTGATTAACCCAGCCACGATCTTACTTAACCGACTGGGCCTTAAGAGTTATCAACACTTGTTCAGTAAAGTCATGTATTTCACATTATCAAATATGAAGTACTCGTAGCTATTAAGGTATGCATTTTAGAGCCCATGTGTGCTAGACTTTTTTGCTTCGAAAGATCGTTCCTGCCACGTTCCTCAATATCCCTTCGACCTGGGACACGCAGTATACGTTTGTGCCATAGTTCCATTTTGGACTTTCAGTAGATTGAATGACACTTTTGGAATCCGATATAACTGCTATATTGCGATGTCCTGTTTGGCTACCTGTCTACCAAATACAACGAAGCGAGAAAGAAACTGGTATAGGCATACCTATTCAAATACAGAAACATGTAAACAGGCAGAATATGGCGCTGCTATCGTCAACGCCTCTATAACAATGTCTGTCGCAGTTGTTAGATCGGTTACTACTGCTACAACGGCAGGTTATCATGATTTAAATGTATTTGAATGCAGTGCTATAGTCGGCGCACTAGCAATGGGGCACAGGATCTCCGAGGTAGCGATGATGTGGGAATTTTCCCGCACGACCATTTCACTGTAATGTAGTGGTTATGATACTAGACTGTTGCATGGAGGGTCGTGAGTTCAAAATTCACCTGAACTGTAATATACCAACTTGTAGTATTATCATTGTATGAAAAGGCAAACTCTTACTGCAGAACTACTTCAAGGGTGGAGGATCATGCATTTATATCAGAAAGGGAACACAGTTCAAATCAAGACATGACCTTAGTACAGTAAGTGAAGACAAACACTTTGGAATATCAGCTATTGAATTAATAGGGTTTGGTATCACCAAGAAATTAATCATTTTGTGTGTGTATAGATCTCCCAGTGGTAGTGTGGACAATTTTTTCAATAAATTAACAGAAGTTCTAGATAAAGTCTCAAGTACAAAGGTCAACATAATTCTGTGTGGGGACATTATCATCAACACTAATATCATAAATGAATCCAGCAGCACCTTCATAAACATCCTTGAAAGTTTTGGCATGTCCCTATTGGTCAATAGTGCAACAAGGGTTACTACAACGACTGCATCAATTATTGACCATGTGGCCACAAATATGGACAGGGAAAATGTGATGTAGCTGTAAAAGATCTCGGACTATCAGACCATATCTGTGAAACAACAACAGGATGGATAGGATGTGTGACTGTTGTGTACGGACGCAGGAGGAGCTGGCCACTGTTCACGAACAGCTGAACGTGTCGATGGCCGCGGTCAGCCGTCTTCAGGCTGCTGCCTAAGAGTGTAGCGGCAGTGGGGAGTCTGGTGCGTCGCAAGGTACACCCCAGGTGTTACATGCTTCACCCACTGTCCCTGCTGTCGAGACATCTTCGCGGGTACCGGGCGCGGTTGGGCCACCGTCTCCCCAAGGGGAGTGGCGGGTTCAGTGGCGTTCGCGGCGTACGAGGAGGAGGATCAATGTGGAGGCTGGCCGTGTGGCATCGCCCGCTCTGCCTGTGAGTGGACATGTGGCCGCTCCTTCAGCAAGGTCCGAGCAGGCACATGGGGGGGGGGGGGGAGGGGTTTATTAGTTATTGGGAGCTCCAACGTTAGGCGGGTGATGGAGCCCCTTAGGAAAATAGCAGAAAGATCGGGGAAGAAGGCCAGTGCTCACTCTGTCTGCATGCCGGGGGGTCTCATCCGAGATGTGGAGGAGGCCCTGCCGGCGGCGATAGAGAGCACTGGGTGCACCCGACTGCAAATTGTTGCTCATGTCGGCACCAATGACTCCTGCCGTCTGGGTTCAGAGGTCATCCTCAGTTCGTGCAGGCGGTTGGCGGAATTGGTGAAGGCGGAAAGTCTCGCTCGCAGGGTGGAATCAGAGCTAACTATTTGTAGTATAGTTCCCAGAACCGATCGCGGTCCGCTGGTTTGGAGCCGAATGGAAGGCTTAAACCAGAGGCTCAGACGATTCTGCAGAGATCTGGGGTGCAAATTTCACGACCTCCGCTATCGGGTGGAGAAATGTAGGGTCCCCCTGAATAGGTCAGGCGTGCACTACACGCCGGAAGCGGCTACGAGGGTAGCGGAGTACGTGTGGAGTGCACATGGGGGTTTTTTAGGTTAGAGAATTCCCTCCCTAGGCCCGACAAGACGCCTCCTGAGACGCGGCAAGGTAGCAGTAGGCAAAATGCAACAGGGAATAACAATATTAATTTGCTAATAGTAAACTGCAGGAGCGTCTATACAAAGGTCCCAGAACTGCTCTCATTAATAAACGGTCACAACGCCCATATAGTACTAGGGACAGAAAGTTGGCTGAAACCAGACGTAAACAGTAATGAAATCCTAAACTCAGACTGGAATGTATACCGCAGAGACAGGCTGGACAGTGAAGGGGGAGGCGTGTTTATAGCGATAAGAAGTGCGATAGTATCGAAGGAAATTGACGGAGATCTGAAATGTGAAATGATTTGGGTGAAAGTCACGGTTAAAGCAGGCTCAGACATGGTAATTGGATGTCTCTATAGGCACCATGACTCAGCAGCTGTTGTGGCTGAGCACCTGAAGGATAATTTAGAAAATATTTTGAGTAGATTTCCCCACCATGTTATAGTTCTGGGTGGAGATTTTAATTTGCCGGATATAGACTGGGAGTCACAAACGTTCATAACGGGTGGCAGGGATAAAGAATACAGTGAATTTTTTTTAAGTGCGTTATATGAAAACTACCTTGAGCAGTTAAACAGAGAACCGACTCGTGGCGATAACATATTAGACCTACTGGTGACAAACAGACCCGAACTATTTGAAACAGTTAACGCAGAACAGGAAATCAGCGATCATAAAGCGGTTACGGCATCGATGATTTCAGCCGTAAATAGAAATATTAAAAAAGGTAGGAAGATTTTTCTGTTTAGCAAAAGTGACAAAAAGCAGATTACAGAATAGCTGACGGCTCAACACAAAAGTTTAGTCTCAAGTACAGATAGTGTTGAGGATCAGTGGACAAAGTTCAAAACCATCGTACAATATGCGTTAGATGAGTATGTGCCAAGCAAGATCGTAAGAGATGGAAAAGAGCCACCGTGGGACAACAACCGAGTTAGAAAACTGCTGCGGAAGCAAAGGGAACTTCACAGCAAACATAAACATAGCCAAAGCCTTGCAGACAAACAAAAATTACGCGAAGCGAAATGTAGTGTGAGGAGGGCTATGCGAGAGGCGTTCAATGAATTCGAAAGTAAAGTTCTATGTATTGACTTGACAGAAAATCCTAAGAAATTTTGGTCTTATGTCAAAGCGGTAGGTGGATCAAAACAAAATGTCCAGACACTCTGTGACCAAAATGGTACTGAAACAGAGGATGACAGACTAAAGGCCGAAATACTAAATGTTGTTTTCCAAAGGTGTTTCACAGAGGAAGACTGCACTGTAGTTCCTTCTCTAGATTGTCGAACAGATGACAAAATGGTAGATATCGAAATAGACGACAGAGGGATAGAGAAACAATTTAAATCGCTCAAAAGAGGAATGGCCGCTGGACCTAATGGGATACCAGTTCGATTTTACACAGAGTACGCGAAGGAACTTGCCCTCCTTCTTGCAGCGGTGTACCGTAGGTCTCTAGAAAAGCGTAGCGTTTCAAAAGATTGGGAAAGGGGACAGGTCATCCCCGTTTTCAAGAAGGGACGTCGGACAGATGTGCAGAACTATAGACCTATATCTCTAACGTCGATCGGTTGTAGAATTTTGGAACAAGTATTATGTTCGAGTATAATGACTTTTCTGGAGACTAGAAATCTACTCTGTAGGAATCAGCATGGGTTTCGAATAAGACGGTCGTGTGAAACCCAGCTCGCGCTATTCGTCTACGAGACTCAGAAGGCCATAGACACGGGTTCACAGGTAGATTCCGTGTTTCTTAACTTCCGCAAGGAGTTCGATACAGTTCCCCACAGTCGTTTAATGAACAAAGTAAGAGCATGTGGACTATCAGCCCAATTGTGTGATTGGATTGAGGAGTTCCTAGATAACAGAACGCAGCATGTCATTCTCAATGGAGAGAAGTCTTCCGAAGTAAGAGTGATTTCAGGTGTGCCGCAGGGGAGTGTCATAGGACCGTTGCTATTCACGATATACATAAATAACCTGGTGGATGACATCGGAAGTTCACTGAGGCTTTTTGCAGATGATGCTGTGGTGTATCGAGAGGTTGTAACAATGGAAAATTGTACTGAAATGCAGGAGGATCTGCAGCGAATTGACGCATGGTGCAGGGAATGGCAATTGAATCTCAATGTAGACAGGTGTAATGTGCTGCGAATACGTAGAAAGATAGATCCCTTATCATTTAGCTACAAAATAGCAGTTCAGCAACTGGAAGCAGTTAATTCCATAAATTATCTGGGAGTACGCATTAGGAGTGATTTAAAATGGAATGATCATATAAAGTTGATCGTCGGTAAAGCAGATGCCAGACTGAGATTCATTGGAAGAATCTTAAGGAAATGCAATCCGAAAACAAAGGAAGTAGGTTACAGTACGCTTGTTCGCCAAGTGCTTGAATACTGCTCAGCTGTGTGGGATCCATACCAGATAGGGTTGATAGAAGCGATAGAGAAGATCCAACGGAGAGCAGCGCGCTTCGTTACAGGAGCATTTAGTAATCGCGAAAGCGTTACGGAGATGATAGATAAACTCCAGTGGAAGACTCTGCAGGAGAGACGCTCAGTAGCTCGGTACGGACTTTCGTTAAAGTTTCGAGAACATACCTTCACCGAGGAGTCAAGCAGTATATTGCTCCCTCCTACGTATATCTCGCGAAGAGACCATGAGGATAAAATCAGAGAGATTAGAGCCCACACAGAAGCATACCGATAATCCTTCTTTCCACGAACAATACGAGACTGGAATAGAAGGGAGATCCGATAGAGGTACTGAAGGTACCCTCCGCCACACACCGTCAGGTGGCTTGCAGAGTATGGATGTAGATGTAGAAAATCAGGCATCGAATCATTCCCTAAACTACAAGCCTACAAACGACATCTATCAGAAATCAAAATAATAGATTCTTCAAAAGAGCTAGAAAAACAAAGCTCGGTTGAAGTGTATAAGGAAACCAATGCGAATATGAAATTCTCTAAATTATCCACATTGTTTAAATTGAACTTTGAAAAGGCATTGCCAAAAGTATGCTTGTCCGTATCAACATCTCAAAAAACAGATGAATAACAGCAAGTATTAAGAAGTCCTCCCAAACACTTAAACACCTCAGTTCCAAGAAAAAGATTTACAATGATCCAGAATTCTTAAATTTCTATTATTCATTCAGCAACCATAGCTGGACAGACAGCGTCAAGATACTACATTATCAAAATACATGAATACAACTCTACTATGATAGTAATTTAATACCGAAAGACATATTTAAGTTATAAATTAGATTACAATAATATCACAACAATAAAATAGATACAAGTATATAACGAAATTAAATATAATGTTTGCTGTTTGAGTCATGGAACTGAGCTGCAGCTCAAGTAAACGCTAGGATATTACTAGAGAAGAATTCTTCAATATTTTAGAAGAGTTACTCTTTTAACTTACACAAAATAGTGGTTTTAAACTGCTCCCATGGTAAAGACTGAATGTCATCAGGTAGAGCATTAAACAATTTTAGGGCCACCATTGGGAAGCTGTTTTGAGTCTTAGCTAATCAACACCTTGGCATGTCGATACTGTCTTTGTTGCGAGTGCTGTATTTGTGAACTTCATTTCTCTTTCTGTAGATATCCTGGTTTCTCTTTCTGTGGAAGAGGCAGTTCAATATATACTGGCTGTAAACAGTCAGAACTCCTAACCTGGTGAAAATTGGTTTACATTGGTCTGTTTTATTGGTTGAAGTAATGATCCTCATTGCTTTCTTTTGCAGTAAAAGCACATTCTTGCAGCCTGCATAATGGTCCCAGAACAACAGCCCATAGCTGATGTAGCTGTGGAACATTGCATAGTACACGATTAGCAAGTACTGTTCTGGTACTATACTTTTCAGTGACCCGTGAAAGTTTGGAACATACATGTTTGGTGTGATGTTGACGGGTTAATTTGGTATCAATGAGAAAGCCCAGAAGTTTAACATCTGGTGCATTACCCAGTGCTCCAGTATTGCTGAAGCTGCATGTCATCCTGTGAGTTATTTCTTCATTAATTTTCATTTGTTCACGATAAACCAGGCCTTAGCTTCATTGAACAAGACTTCTGCTTGTTGGACTGCCTGTACAACATTCTCTCCTTTTGAGAACAAGTTTGTATTATCCGCAAACTGCAAGGTGTGCCCATTGGAGCCTGTCATTTACGAAGATAAGGAACAGTAGGGGCCCTATAACCAATCCCCGTGGCACACAACTCTGTAGCTTCTTCTCACCTGAATCAGCTCCTTGCACAGAGATAATCTGTCGTCTGTTTCTCAGGTAGGATTCAAGAGTTTGCTGGACAGATCTCCCGATACCATATGTTTTTAGCTTTCTGAGCAGGGCCTTACGTGGAATGCAGTCAGATGCCTCACTAAGGTCACAGAGTACTAGTGCTATAGACTCTTTGTCTTCAAAACTCTGACTTATGTTTGTAACTAAGTCATGTACAGCTGTTGTTTTTGACCTGCCCTTCCGAAAGCCATGTTGCGCATCATAGAAGAGACTCTTCCCTTCAAAGTAAATTAATAGTTGTTCTTTCATTATCAACTCCATCACCTTCACTAGTACTGGTATTATAGATATGGGCCTGTGGCTTGACACTTCAAGTGGACTGCCTTTTTTGTAAACAGGCACTGTGCATGCTACTTTCAGGAAGCCTGGAAATTCCCTTGCACAGAGGCTTTTATTTATTACTACTGTTAATGGCTGTGCAATTTCACTGATTATAGTTTTTAACATAGTACAGGACATGCCATAAATATCAGCGCTCCCTGAAGATTTGTAGCTTTTTACAATTTTTATTATTTCTTTTGGATACATTCTCTTCCACATTACCATGCTGCATTTATTCTCAAATTTCACAGCAGCTGCAGGATCTGTTCCAAAGTCAGGAATATCATCTATTGTGTTTTCCACTATTTTTAAAAAATAGTCATTAAACTCATCTGGACTGCAAGAATTAGAGCAAGAGGTGGGCTTTTTCCTGTGCTCATTAAGCAGATCCCATGCTGCTTTACAAGTATTGTGAGCTCCTTCAATAAATCTGGCATTGCTTTCCTTCTTTGCTTTTTCTACTTCCTTTCTGTAGATCCGTTTGATTTGTAAATAACAAGAGTACAGTCTATACTTAATATCTATATCTTTAGCTGCTTTGACCTTGTCATTTAGTATTTGGACAATACATTTTATTTTGGCTAGTCCTGGAGTATGCCACCTCTCTACTTTGTTATTTTTTTGTCTACATTTTGATTTAGCATTTGAATATCACTTGGGTTTTAATGTAAAGTGTTCATCAAATTTCACTTCAAGGCTCTGGAACATGTGATTGAATTCAGAATTTTGTGGCAATTCATCGATTACTTGGTGCCAATCTATAGAAGACACTGCAGGTTTGAAATCATCTAAGCTTTTCTTTGTTATAACTCTATTTCTGAATACATCATTTGAATACCAGTTGGGAATTTGTTGTGTACTTAATGAATTTGTCCATAACTTCATGATTGTGTCATAGATACAAAAAGATCTATAGGAAGGTGCTAATTGCTGCAAATAAAGTCATTTAATGACAAAATAATATATAATGCAGAGAATAAAAGCAAAGCAGTCTGGGATGTTATTAAAAAGGAAACGGGGAAAGTCAAAAAAAGCAGAATAACATTCTGCTAAGGGAGGGGGATAAGTTAATAAATGATCCAAAACACTTAGCAGACTATGTAAACGAGCATTTTTCAAGTACTGCAGAGAAGTTACAGCAAAAGCTCCCCAAAACAAATATAATACCTGTAAATAATGATTTCAAAACTACAGTGTCTTCTATAGATGGAAACCCGGTTCTAAGCAAAGAAGGGAAAGCAGAAAGGTGGAAGGAGTATATAGAGGGTCTATAAAGGGCGATGTTCTTGAGGACAATATTATGGAAATAGAAGAGGAGGTAGATGGAAGATGAAATGGGAGATACGATACTGCGTGAAGAGTTTGACAGAGCACTGAAAGACCTAAGTCGAAACAAGGCCCCGGGAGTAGACAACATTCCATTAGAACTACTGACAGCCTTGGGAGAGACAGTCCTGACAAAACTTTACCATTATGTGAGCAAAATGTATGAGACAGCCTAATTCCCTCATACTTCAAGAAGACTATAACAATTCCAATCCCAAAGAAAGCAGGTGTTGACAGATGTGAAAATTACCGAACTATCAGTTTAATTAGTCACAGCTGCAAAATACTAACACGAATTCTTTACAGACGAATGGAAAAACTGTTAGAAGCCGACCTCGGGGAAGATCAGTTTTGGATTCCGTAGAAATGTTGGAACACGTGAGGCAATACTGACCCTACGACTTATCTTAGAAGAAAGGCAAACCTACGTTTCTAGCACATGTTGACTTAGAGAAAGCTTTTGACAATGTTGACTGGAATACTCTCTTTCAAATTCTGAAGGTGGCAGGGGTAAAATACAGGGAGCGAAAGGCTGTTTACAATTTGTACAGAAACCAGATGGCAGTTATAAGAGTCGAGGGACATGAAAGGGAAGCAGTGGTTGCGAAGGGAGTGAGACAAGGTTGTAGCCTATCCCCGATGCTATTCAATCTGTATATTGAGCAAGCAGTAAAGGAAACGAAAAAAAGTTCGGAGTAGGTATTAAAATCCATGGAGAACAAATAAAAACTTTGAGGTTCGCCGATGACATTGTAATTCTGTCAGAGACAGCAGAGGACCTGGAAGAGCAGTTGAACGGAATGGACAGTGGCTTGAAAGGAGGGTATAAGAAGAACATCAACAAAAGCAAAACGAGGATAATGGAATGTCGTCGAATTAAGTCGGGTGATGCTGTGGGAATTAGATTAGGAAATGAGACACTTAAAGTAGTAAAGGAGTTTTGCTATTTGAGGAGCAAAATAACTGATGATGGTCGAAGTAGAGAGGATATAAAATGTAGACTGGCAATGGCAAGGTAAGAGTTTCTGAAGAAGAGAAATTTGTTAACATCGAGTATTTATTTAAGTGTCAGGAAGTCGTTTCTGAAAGTATTTGTATGGAGTGTAGCCATGTATGGAAGTGAAACATGGACGATAAATAGTTTAGAGAAGAAGAGAATAGGAGCTTTCGAAATGTGGTGCTACGGAAGAATGCTGAAGATTAGGTGGGTAGATCACATAACTAATGAGGAGGTATGGAATATAATTGGGGAGAAGAGGAGTTTGTGGCACAACTTGACTAGAAGAGCGGATCGGTTGGTAGGACATGTTCTGAGGCATCAAGAGATCACTAATTTAGTATTGGAGGGCAGTGTGGAGGGTAAAAATCGTAGAGGGAGACCAAGAGATGAATACACTAAGCTGATTCAGAAGGATGTAGGCTGCAGTAGGTACTGGGAGATGAAGAGGCTTGCACAGGATAGAGTAGCATGGAGAGCTGCATCGAACCAGTCTCAGGACTGAAGACCACAACAACAACAATAACAACAACAACAAATAATGTTGCACTAAATACAATGATGTTACTTCCAACCACAGAGAATGGAGTCAATTAAACTATTCAAAAACTAAAAAGTAAAAAGTCACTAGGCTTAGATGAAGGACCAATGTGTGTACTGAAATAATGCATAGGAATTATACAAGGCTCCTTAACAAATATAATAAATGAATCCTTCACATCAAGGACATTTCCAGAGCAGTTTAAACAGGCAAGAGTTGTACCTTTGCTGAAGAAAGGTAATGCAGAAGACATAGAAAATTACTGGCCCATTTCCCTGCTGTCAGCTTTCTCAAAAATAACAGAAGCAATTATGAAAGACAGATTAATGAATTACCTGAATAAATACAGTCTTTTAAGAAGCGAATCACAATTTGGTTTCCAAAGTGGCAAAAACATGGAGTCAGCCATAGTAGAATTCACAAATGTTGTCATATTTTTGGATCCTTCTAAGGCGTTTGATGCAGTCGACCACAAGATTCTGTTAAATAAATTCGAGGCATTAGGAATAAGAGGGGTAGCTAATGACTGGTTTCGATCATACCTAACAGATAGGGTACAAAGAGTAGAGATAACACATACCTCAAATAGATCTAAACGTTTAGTAAAACACTTACCAGAATCAAAATACATTAATATAGGAGTTCTGCAAGGTAGCATATTAGGACCAGTACTGTTCCTGATATACATCAATGACTTTCCCAGTAGTTTTACTCATGGTGTAAAATTCTCTTCGCTGATGACAGCAATATTATAGTCGCTGAGAAAACAAGAGAACTCCTTGCTGAGAAAACAAATGAAACTGTTAAGGAAGTTTATCATTGGTCAATAAGCAATAAAGTGACATTGAACATAAAGAAAACTAATGCCATGAATTTCAGTTTGAAGAGGAAAAATGACCATGTTAAATGTAGATGGCACCTCTATAGACTGTGTAACAAATGCAAAATTTCTAGGAATGAATATTGATTCTCAGTTGAAGTGGTGTGAACACACAAAGGTACTTGCAAACAGAATGTCACCAGCATGTTATGTCCATAGAATCCTATCACCAGTGGGTAACATGCAGTGTCTTTTAGTTGCATATTATTCATATGTACACTCAATTCTCATCTATGGCATTCTTTTTTGGGGAATAAACACACAACATACGAACACAATCTTCAAACTCCAGAAAAGAGCCATAAGAATAATAACTAAAAATACTAGTCGAGCTCATTGTAAAGATCTGTTCAAAACACTAGGGATTTTAACTGCTCCATGTGAATACATTTACCAGTCAGTTGTACAGATCAAAAATAACATTGGTAATTACTGCATAAACAGCTCTGTCCATGACCATGCAACAAGAGATAGACTCAACTAACATTTACCAAGAAAAAATAAACATAAAACTCAAAACAGCATTTTCTACCAAGGAATAAAACTGTACAATAAATTACTAAAAGAGATGAAAGAAATTGCAAAAATACACTTACTTAAAAAAGCAGCTAAAATGTACCTGCCATGCAAAACATTTTATACATTGAAGGATTACTTAGATAAAACAGAGTAGGGGTTTGATAAAAAATATTATACAAATAAATAATAATAATAATGATTATAGAACATCCAACATTCCACATAACACCTTCACTTTATGTTTTTATTCCTTCTTCTTTTCTTTCTAGAAATACTTACCCCCAAGCTATGCATAGCAGAATAATAACACCTCTTCCTCTTTCTGAGCTCAACATCTCATTCATTATGGAGGAATGCTGACTCAGTTTTTCAGGATAGCAAATGGGAAGTTGCGGTACAGAAAATCGCCCAGAGAACACCACTGTGTGTGTGTGTGTGTGTGTGTGTGTGTGTGTGTGTGTAGTGAGTGAAGTGTTATGAAACAATGTGTGTATAGTGTGTGCAGTGACTGATATTGAGATATGAGGCAACAGTGTGGCATTATTGGAATCCCGTTATTAAAATTATACAATCACAGTGGAATCGACGGCGTCATTCGATACTCAGCGACTAGATAATCTTTTACTTTCACCACCAAGGGCAGCACATAGAACTCGGCTATGCCGCGCATGTCAACACCTGACGCGTGCGCTGAAAGATGCCAGTTCATTTTGTTTGCGCGAGATTCGGCATAAATACTGCGACTGCAGCTGGGCTCTTCAGTAGTTGTGTACTCATCTCATGATGGCCAGACGTCTCTAGGCCGAAATATCATGGCAGAATGTCGACGGGATCCGGCTGCATACCCGGAAATTATTAGGAGTGTGGCATTACATTATTTAATAAGTTATTTGTAAGAAAATTATTGTATACCAGGTGTAAATCTAATGATTGTCTCTAACTAGAATTCTGTAAATATATGTGTATACGAATTAGCTTATTTTAAATTGATCTAAACTTGTAAATACACTCCTGGAAATTGAAATAAGAACACCGTGAATTCATTGTCCCAGGAAGGGGAAACTTTATTGACACATTCCTGGGGCCAGATACATCACATGATCACACTGACAGAACCACAGGCACATAGACACAGGCAACAGAGCATGCACAATGTCGGCACTAGTACAGTGTATATCCACCTTTCGCAGCAATGCAGGCTGCTATTCTCCCATGGAGACGATCGTAGAGATGCTGGATGTAGTCCTGTGGAACGGCTTGCCATGCCATTTCCACCTGGCGCCTCAGTTGGACCAGCGTTCGTGCTGGACGTGCAGACCGCCTGAGACGACGCTTCATCCAGTCCCAAACATGCTCAATGGGGGACAGATCCGGAGATCTTGCTGGCCAGGGTAGTTGACTTACACCTTCTAGAGCACGTTGGGTGGCACGGGATACATGCGGACGTGCATTGTCCTGTTGGAACAGCAAGTTCCCTTGCCGGTCTAGGAATGGTAGAACGATGGGTTCGATGACGGTTTGGATGTACCGTGCACTATTCAGTGTCCCCTCGACGATCACCAGTGGTGTACGGCCAGTGTAGGAGATCGCTCCCCACACCATGATGCCGGGTGTTGGCCCTGTGTGCCTCGGTCGTATGCAGTCCTGATTGTGGCGCTCACCTGCACGGCGCCAAACACGCATACAACCATCATTGGCACCAAGGCAGAAGCGACTCTCATCGCTGAAGACGACACGTCTCCATTCGTCCCTCCATTCACGCCTGTCGCGACACCACTGGAGGCGGGCTGCACGATGTTGGGGCGTGAGCGGAAGACGGCCTAACGGTGTGCGGGACCGTAGCCCAGCTTCATGGAGACGGTTGCGAATGGTCCTCGCCGATACCCCAGGAGCAACAGTGTCCCTAATTTGCTGGGAAGTGGCGGTGCGGTCCCCTACGGCACTGCGTAAGATCCTACGGTCTTGGCGTGCATCCGTGCGTCGCTGCGGTCCGGTCCCAGGTCGACGGGCACGTGCACCTTCCGCCGACCACTGGCGACAACATCGATGTACTGTGGAGACCTCACGCCCCACGTGTTGAGCAATTCGGCGGTACGTCCACCCGGCCTCCCGCATGCCCACTATACGCCCTCGCTCAAAGTCCGCCAACTGCACATACGGTTCACGTCTACGCTGTCGCGGCATGCTACCAGTGTTAAAGACTGCGATGGAGCTCCGTATGCCACGGCAAACTGGCTGACACTGACGGCGGCGGTGCACAAATGCTGCGCAGCTAGCGCCATTCGACGGCCAACACCGCGGTTCCTGGTGTGTCCGCTGTGCCGTGCGTGTGATCATTGCTTGTACAGGCCTCTCGCAGTGCCCGAAGCAAGTATGGTGGGTCTGACACACCGGTGTCAATGTGTTCTTTTTTCCATTTCCAGGAGTGTATATATATATATATATATATATATATGTGTATACGAATTAGCTTATTTTAAATTGATCTAAACTTGTAAATACTTTGACATGTCCTATGTCATTGTAAAAAGAGATCTACAGGTGAATAAATCTACTACTACTACTATTACGAGTGTATTGTGAATGTCAGGAATTGGGTTAAACATCATACTTCCGAGATCTCTACGGCGGGAAAAAGATCCTGCAAGAACGGGACAAACGACGACTGAAGAGATTTGTTCAACATGAAAGAATTGCAACCCTTCCGTAAATGGCTACACATTTCAGTGATGGGCCATCAACAATTGTCAGCGTGCAAACCACTCAACGAAATATCATCAATATAGGCTTTCGGAGCCGAAGGCCAACTCGTGTAGCCTTGGTGACTGAGTGACACAAACCTTTACGCCTTGCGTGGGTCCGTCAACACCGACATTGGAGTGTTGATGACTGGAAGCATGTTGCCTGGTCAGACGAGTCTCGTTTCAAATTGTATGTAGCGGGTGGACTGTATGGATATGGAGACAACCTCATGAATCCATGGATCCTACATGTCAGCAGGGGAGTGTTCAAGCTGGTGGAGGCTATGTAATAGTGTGGGGCGTGTGCAGTTAGAGTGATAAGGGACCCCTGATACGTCTAGATATGACTGTGACAGGTGATACGTACATAAGCACTCTGTCTGATCACCTGCATCCATTCGTGTCCATTGTGCATTCCGACGAACGAGGCAATTTCAGCAGGACAATGCGACACCCCACACGTCCAAAATTGCTACAGAGTGACTCCAAGAACACTTTTCTGAATTTAAACACTTCCGCTGGCCACCAAATTCCACAGACATGAAGAATATTTGGCATATCTGGGGTTCCTTGCAGCCTGCTTTTCGGAAGAGATCTCCACCCCTCCTACTCTTACGGATTTAGGGACAGCCCTTCAGAATTCATGGCGTCAGTTCTCTCCAGCACTAGTTCAAACAGTCGAGTCCGTGCCACGTCATGTTGCGGCACTTCTGCGTGCTCGCGGGGGCTCTACACGATACTAGGCAGGTGTACCAGTTTCTTTACTCTTCAGTGTATCAGTGCTTGTTTTGTGGCTGTTGCTTCTGCTGTGAACGCGGAGATGCGTACTGGGAGGGTAAATTGTGTGATCTGTGATAGGTGACAGCTGAACTGTGCCAACTGACGCATTGTGTCCTATCTTTGAACCATCTATGAATATTGATAATGCCTCAGCTGAAACTTAAATAAGCACACAAGTCAGTAAGCCGATATGTTCTGCGTATCCGTACAACGGTCTGGTAGTGACGTCATCAAACCACTGCCTAATGTCAAGTGGTCGCGCCAACGTGTACTATGGAGCTTGTTATAAGGAAGAATTGGCTTTATTTGGCACTAAGACCGACAATGTGTCTCATATAAAATCCCTTTCTTTTCAGAAAAAGTAATTGTACTTTTGAAGTATTCTTTTGTCTTTGTGTTGTTTTCGTACTTTCGAAGGATTGAAATTAGACAAGTTGTGGGCCTTATTGCTAAAAAAGCAAATTCTTCCCGACTACAAACTCAGAAGCAGCTGGGCTTGGTGAGCCTGTTTAATTTTGAAACTCCTTTTGGGGTCTTTATGGCCTCTGGTTCTGCCTCCAATATTACGACATAAAACGTTGGACACAAAGACATGCCTTGGACCGCAGAGTTTTCCCTCTTTCTCGTATTTGCAAAACGGCCCATTGTTAAAAAAAAATATTTCGTGCTCTTTCATTTTCTCCGCTCTGCGAATCGCTATAAAGTGAGTGGTATAGGATACGTTGAAGTCTGCTCCTGTTCCGTTCGCGGATGGAGTGCGTGGAGAATAAATGATTCTATGCCTCTTTGCAAACGTAATTTCATCCCCCCAATCTCTACTGGACAGTTACGTAAGGGGCTGAACATATGGGGTTTCTGCACTGAAATTCCAACCACGTTCTTGAGAGATGTACGGTATCTTGCTTCAAGTTCTGTCAGTTTCAGATTTTCCAATCTTTCTGTTACACACTCTCTCTAGTCAATGCCTGTGATAATTCGCGCCATCCCTTCACTACTGATAGTACTCCAAACCAGGTAACAATACCTGAATCGCTGTAGAACGTAAGGTTTCTTTAAAAATATTTTTGGCTTGGAAGAAGAACGCTTAGTTATTGCAACAGCAGTAGCATTTCTTAGATACATCAGGACGGCTCTGAATACGTCAGGATAAGTCGACATCAGTCCTGAGTCTTATACACCGGACCTCTTTTTACGTTTGTACTTTAAATAAAGTTCTTAGCAACACTAGCTGTGCTGGAAACAAGGGAAATGTCATATGAAAATGTCACTGAATAGCTTAATTGCTTCATTTTTAAGATCTGATTAACAGGCGTTAACTGTGAAAAAGGTTGAATCACTGTTTTTGCGTCTATAACATACATCTTTCCTTTGAACCAGGTACTTAGTCGCGAATAAATGTTGTCAGTCATTGAATAAAAGTATCAGCCTCTATCTTCGCCAACCTAATCGAAGTGCTTCTGTACTGCTTCCGTTCGTTTATTAGGTAGTTTACACTCAATGGCCCAACTTCCACAGATATTGAAAATTTCGCCAAGCAGGTACTCCCTAGTTAGGATTCTTATCGTTTAAACCTGATCATCTTACATGAAGATGAAGTAAATGTGCTTGAGACGCTAACGTTACTTTGCATTCACAATCATCACCGTCTTTACGTTTGTGTCACCAGAATGTTGTACACGCTTTATATCTCTACTTATAACCTTATCGTCCTACACCTCGTTGTACTGTGGATGTGTGGTTATTTTTTCACTACTAGGAATTAAAAAAAGTGGATTGTTTGTTCGCAAAGTAAATGCATTTATCGTCTGTTGTCCGTTTCTCCGACTAAGACTAATGTGAAGCTATGTGTAATACATCCTACAATCAAAACAACTGCTACAATCAGTTCTTGTTGGCGCTATTTTCGTATTTCGCGTAAAACTTTTAAAAATATATGACCCCTTCCATGATTCGAACATGAGATCCCTTACAGCGTACTCGTATGAGCTGTCCGTTGCGCCACGCAAACAGTGTCTCCGCTGAGTAACTTGTATAGAGAAAATTAGCACTAAGTTTTACCAAGAATAATTTTTGTGTTGGGTCGTAGTTCATGACAAAGTCGAGAATCTAGTTATAAAATATGGATCTATTTGTAAAAGTCCCACAATTCATTAGTTTCGAGCGAGTTTAATTATGTTGCAGGGAGCAAAGAAGAGAATGTCCGCCGTTGCACATATCGCCGCTCTAAATGGGTGGAGCATAAACACATCAACTTTCGCGAGGCTTCCACTAGCAGCGTTCACAAAATTCCTTTCTATTGTTACTTAAAAGTTGTAATTGCGTTTTCAATCACTAAACAGCTGAACTGTTTGCAGTAAAAGTACGTAAAAACCTCGCAACTTCGGCTAACGCTACTATAACGTAAGATAGCTTCGTTTTACTCCTAGACTGTGACGTCACCAGGTCATGAGCCAATAACAGAGTGTTTTCGATCCCATGACCAGAACTCGATATTTAATGATTTTTAAGCTTGTAAGAATATTGACTGTAAATGCTATTCAAATGTTATAATCAATCAGAATAACAAGAACCCAAACCTTATTTTTAACGCAGGAAAATATCCTATTGTGTGGTTGTTACTTTCCGCATTTACTCAGAGTAAACAATATATCGCGATGTGACGCAGTTCTCAATAATACAGGGGGGTTTTCACAGCGGTCCACGCCGTTGCTTAGTAACAGTTTAAGAGGAGGGGACTGACGATAAGCATCCTCAGTTAGCAAAATCGTAAGAAAACTGAAACGCGCGAAGTAACGAAAGCAGTCAGAAGGTAAGCTATCAATAAACAACTAAATTCCGCCAATCCGTGGTACCCTAAACACAGGCAGGATATCGATTGCACTTTCTGCAGGCGCATAGCATAAATCCTCGCAGGCACGTGCTGGTGATTCAAATAAGATTTCACTTGTCTATTCCAGACAAACTGTGGAATACACACACGCACTGTGCATGTCACTGAATACAGGAAGGTTCAAAGTCTTCACACATCTACGCCGTTGTTTTGTAGCAACTTGGCGACTACATCACGAAAGAAAACATTCTATGCGTTGGGACGTACCCTAAGTCAATCCGTTGTTCAAGTGCAACGTGCATTCCGCTGCCGATTCAGCAAGAAGCCGCCTCTGCGCAAGCAGATTTAGGACTGGCATCCAAAATTCTTGTAAGGTGGTTGCATATGTAATGGGAAGAGCACTGGTCGGCCACGCACGTGTGATGAAAATGTCGAGCGCATCCGAGATGCGTTCACACGGAGCCCTCTGAAGTAGACAAGATGGGTAGGCCAGGAATTTCATCAAATAACGGTGTGGCGTGTTCTAAAACGACGCCTGCATATTAAGTTTCGCAAGTTGCAGTTACTGCATCATTTGCGTCCCGGCGGACGTAACAGAAGGCACGAATTTTGCAATTCCATTCAGCAGGATAAAGCAGAAGGCACTTTTTCTGAACGACTCATCTTTTCGGATGAATCGACGTTTCATCTATCGGGTAAAGTCAACCGCGGTAATGTAGGAATTGGAGGTCACAAAAAACTGGCGTCGTCGTCGAACATTGAAGAGACCCACCGAAACTGAATGTAGTTTGCGCCGTTTCTTTTCACAAAGTTTTTGACCTTTCTTTTTGGGGAGGAAACTGTGACAGGATTGTCATACCTAGACGTTCTGCAAAATTTGTTGTTTCTTCAACTTGACGAAGATTACAATGATTTCATTTTTATGCATCATGGCGCCCTGCGCCACTTTCATCTTGAAATGCGACGTTATTTAACAACACCATCCCCCAATGTTGGACTGGAAGAAGTGCGCAACAAGATTTGTTCATTGTTTTTCGCCTCCCAGGCCACAGACCTCGCACCTTGCGATTTTATCCTGCGGGGCTACACAAAAGACAGGGCCTTTGTCCCAACTAAGGCAGCTACTCTTCAACAGCTGACAAATCGAATTGTTGGAGCTGTCGATTCAATAAACAAGGACACGTTGAGTCATGTATGGAATGAAATGGACTACTGTTTCGATGTTTCTCGAGCAACACATGGCGCTTATGTTGAATCTATTGTATAGTGCCTGTGTGAACATAAAACTGTGAACCTTCCTCTATCCAGTGACACGTGCAACTTATTTCTATCTCCCATAGTTTTTCTGTAATAAACGAAACCCGTTCGTTCTTTTTCGAACCACCTTGTATGTTTAATGAATATGCATATATTCGATACTGAAGCTATAGCCAAGGTAAGCTGATTTTGCAAACCAGTCATCTGGACTGTTTATCAATTGACTGAAGCAGTTTGTGTTGGAAAAGCATGAAATTTCTAAATATTGTAATTAACGTATAGTTACATAAGGTGGGTCAGCTTTTGTCTTTGTGCCAGTGCAGTTTGTATCCTCAATACTAATGGGAGAGCGTGGCCACATTTTCTTCTTTTCTCGTCTAGAACTGAATCGGTAGAGGTCGCTGGAAGTGGATCCCTATCGCCGCCAACTTCGGCGATCAAATGATACTGTGCACAAGGATCAGGTCAGTAAACAAGGCGAGTTGGACAAGGACGCCGACGCATTACTACCCCATGTGAAGATGATATCTGACCATCTCTGCATTGTGCTGATGTACAGTGAGAGCACTGTAAGACTATCTAAGAAGGGTGGCTGTGTCCGATGAGACTGTAATGAACAGGTTACAAGGAAGGACCTTAGGATCGAGATTTCTTTATCGAGCACACCACTCGTCACAAGACTGTCTTGCAACTCGTCTTCAGTTCTACCACACCCTGAAGTGGGGAGACATCAGTGCTGACAGCCATGCGGATCTTGTCGTTTTCCATGGTCGCCTTACCACCAGACAGTACATCGAACAAATCCTGTTTGACCGCTTTGTGGCTGCTGCATGCGTTTGTGGTCGTGAATTCCCTCTAATGCCAGGGCCAGTGTGGTGGATGTTAGCAGGGATGTCTTGCGAAGCCTGGATATTGAAGTAATGGAACGACCAGCGGTGAGTTTCGACCTAAACCTCATCTCACATATGTGAGGCACGCTTGACAGACGTCTTCGTGGTCGTCCTGTTGCACCACAGACTCTCCAAGAGTTCTCATGGGCTCTCCCTGAAGGATGGGTACGAATACCACAGGGTGACCCCTGTATGCTTTTACGGACCATGCCACTTAGATGCCTGGCAGTGATAAACACTCACAGAGGGCATACAAGTTATTCAAGCTCTTAAAGTCCAATGAAAAGCACACAGAATGACAGGCTGAATGATTGTTTCTACTTTGTTTTTGACACCTGTCGGACACTTTAGTTCCTTTTACGTAAACGTTCGGGGATGTAATGATGTTTTGCTGTGTACTTAAATGTGGAAGATAAAGGTGTAATTCAGTAAGACATCCAGTCCTCAATTATTGCTCAGTCGAGTATGGCAGATGCCCAAAATCATGATCCCATGATTCTCTTGAGCAGTGTATATGTGAGTATACTATGACTGACTCTTTAATATTATTGAACTGTGTCCAGGGCCGGTTCGACAACATTTTTATGCACAAGCGACACATCGTGAAACCTGAGTTCCACTTGACGTTTAAGGTGTTCAGGTAACTTAAGGGAATACAGCCGTGTGATGTCTTCAACAGCCGCTCATATTTTGACAGGTGGATATACTGTCATTTTCAAGGCATAATTGCAGCATCTGTGGGGGCAAGTGATAGACGTCACAGCGTGGCATAAGCTGGTCAGTCGGTCGTACTGTGTGTCCACAATGCGTTGAAAACCCACTAGCGCTACCAGAAGTGTAGAAAGTCGGCAATAGTTGAAATATATTAATTTGACTCTGAGTGCTGCCATTGTCAGTCTGCCGCTAGATGCGAAGTATTAATATATATATTGTTAATTGTAATCAAAGCTGCAGGAAGCAGCCGATGCTGCCTTACTCTCACTGTTCTTCTCTCCTCCGCAGTCAAAGCAGGGGCACGGCACACCTCATTCAGCTCCCAACAAGTTCCGCTTCAACTTATTGTGAATAAGCACTATGCTTTCTTTTGTCTTGGTCAGTGGTGTCAGTGATACTATTTGGCTGTTTAGTGGTTCAACGGCGCCAGTAGTTTAGCTGACTGTTAGTTCTCAACATTCGTATCAAATTTCTGACTTACGTAAAAGGGGTAAGTATGAGGAGCATTCAGTAATTAATACAACACATTTTTCCTAAAAGCAGGTTGTTTTTTTCAGAATTCCGACACACCATATTATTCCCCACTCTTCCGCCCTTACAGCACCCTACTGGGAGGGCCTGTACCATGTGGTACCACTGTACTGGTCGACATCGGAGCCAACGTCTTGCTGCATCAATAATCTCCCCAGCATCCATGTGCTACTTCCCATGGAACAGAAGACTTCTGTAATGCTGTGAGAAATCCATCTGGCACACACCTTTGAGTATCCTAACTGGTGGACAACTGTGTCAGCAATACCAACAAAGACTCCAGTTGAGCAGTGAGGTGTCTGATTGTGATCCATTGATCACCTTGAATGAGTATCTTTACACACCTACACTACAGAAATCACAGCTGTGAGTGGATGGGTGGCAAGCAGAAGATCTGATATCATTGCACACCCTAGCTGCGATGACAGATGCCTCACCCAACGGCTCGCCATGCTTTTGTTACTGCCAGGTTTCCGTGGACATTCTGCAAGCACCTGTGAATATCTACGATGCTCTGGTTTTATACAGCTCTCTGCTCCTCCATTACAGACACCACTTTGAAGGCTACATACAGCACGGCTACCCATTGGCACTTCATGAACTACAGGAGCTGATGCGGGAAATTCTATGATGTCCTATAACAGTTGCACATTTTTTCAACTGAAACTAGCCGAGACAAAATATGTGCATTACAGTACTTATTAAACTCCCCTCATACATATCTTTCTATGTTAAACTCTTAATGAACACTAGGTATCACAGAAGGGAATATAAGCATGAGCAGCATGTGTGTATTACAAAAGGTTCAAAACAATTAGGTGCATTTCGTTGACTAGTTAGTTAAAATATCAAATTAGATAGCAACTTCCATACTAATATTAGTCAAAAGCCCATCACATTTTAGTTACTGAGTGTCATGTGCTGCTTATAACTTCTAAGTCATGGCCCAATTTGCACGAACAGTTCACTGTGCCAACATGGTAACTCAGCGTGTTCGGTCAGGGGACTGGCCATCCTCTGTAGTAAAAAACCTGAGTGAAGCTTTCATCAGTGGAATGAAAGAGACTTCATGCAACATCCTCACAGAACTGTAAATGTATAATGATGAAGAAACAAAAAATCAAACAAACAAAGCAAAAAATTAAAAAATACAATAAAGTGGTTATATGGTTAGTGTTATTGCCTAATGTTTATGGTGTCCTGTGTTTGATTCGCCACTGGGTTGGACTTTTTCCCTTCTCTCAACTGTTGTCCTTATCACCATTTTTATCAGCATCGACATGCAAGTTACCGAGGAATGCTTTTATTGGTTGATTTGTTCTGTGTAATATGATTCAACGCAATCAGTACAATGGTTATTCAATTCTCAATGTATGTAATCCATACTTCCATACAATACCAACGCTATTAAGTGCAAAAGTAGCTTTGTCTGTTACATTTTCATGATTCTATCACTGAACAGATTCCAAAGAAATTCAGTATGGAGACAGATTGAACCCTATGGAAGATCATAGCTATTTTTGAATGTTGTATCTTTTTAAGTATTACTGACATTTTTAAATGTGGTCTGTGTAAATGGGATGGAAACGGTGTTGGCGCAGTGATTGGCAATTCTTAGTGTTTATAGATTGCTCTTAGACAGTGCAAAATCCAATGTTACAGTGCGTGCTTTTTATGATTTTGAGCCACTACATCACCTGGTGTAGCTGGACAGCTGCTGTGAAGATACAATAATAAAATCTTATGGTAAGCCTGGGAGCCACATTTAAAAATATTACGATAAGTCTCACAAACATTAAGTCTGATTTAGTGCATAGTTCTGAGAGAGTTCATGCTGTAAAAGTTACTTGAATCCTACAAACCTTGGGGCAATTTCAGATATGCCGGAACTTGATTGGAGAACTTCACGTGGCCTTATGAGCTACATGGACAGTGGAAAAGTCCATTGCATTTTAGACAGAGAGCATCATGCATCTCCTGCAACTTCAGAGACAATCAAAGAATGACTATGATGGCATCATTTAAAGGCTGCACGACAAACAGAGACACATGTCTTACTTTTGCAGGTGGGAGGCTTTTGGTGAGGCTGCATTTCAATATGATTTTTTTATTAACTGACTCTATTAATCATAAATTAGTCATCTTAGGGGGCTGGATCAAAACTGTAAGAAACATAATGTATTGAAATGGAAGGAAGAAATGGTTGGTATTTGTTGCTCTGGTGGTAAAATCTCATGTCCAGTGCTACGTGAGCCAGAGAAACCCCTAAAAACACTACTTCTGTACAAATGTAATGAATCAACATATTTTTAAAAATAATTAGAAAATATAATACATGTTTTCAGATTCAATGTACTACAACATAATAGAAACACATTCATAATGTACCTACGAGGGGCATTTGAAAAGTCTGTGCAAAGTCCGAGAGATGGCACCACCAGCACTTATCGAGGTCATGTTTAGTTAGTAGCATCTTTGGAAAGAATACACACCAAGTTTCAGCCATATTGGTCTATTTCTTTGTGTTTGGCATCTGTGTGAATCAAGGAAGTCGAGTGATTGTCAAAAAATGGGCAAAAAAGAATTTCGTGTGGTGATAAAACATTACTTTATTAAAGGCGTTTCTCAGGAGACTAAAGAGAAGCTTGATAAACATTACAGTGACTCTGTACCTTCTATTAGAACAGTTTATAGGTGGTTTCAAAATTTTCAGAGTGGCCATTTGGGCACAAGTGATGCTGACCGTTCTGGACGCCCTCTGGAGGTTACAACTCCAGAAGTCATTGATAAAATCCATGATATTGTGATGGATGACAGAAGAGTTAAAGTGTGTGAGATTGCTAATGCTGTGGGCATCATGAATGAACACACAATATTTTGCATAAATGTTTGGACATGAGAAAGCTGTGCACAAGATGGGTTCTGCGGCTCACGCTTGACCAAAAATAGAATCATGTGAAGTGTTGCAAGGATGATTTGCAGCTGTTCAGGAAGAATCTGCTGGATTTTAAGCGTAGTTTCGTCACTGTGGATGAAACATGGATATATTACTATACTCCCGAGACCAAAGAACACTCTAAACAATGGGTTACCAAGGGAGCATCTGCACCAAAAATGGCGAAGACCATTCCTTTGGCCAGAAAGGTTATGGCGACTGTGTTTTGGGATTCGCAAGGGATAATCCTCATCGACTGTCTGGAAAAGGGTAAAACTATTACAGGTGCATATTATTCTTCGTTATTGAACCGTTTGAAAACAGAGCTGCAAGAAAAAAGTCAGTGATTGGACCGAAAAAAAGTCCTTTTCCAATACGACAGTGCACCAGCACACACCTCAGCAGCTGTGGTCGCAAAATTAATGGAAACAGGATTCCAACTCGTTTCACATCCCCCCCCCCCCCCCCCCCCCCCCTATTCTCCATACTTGGCTCCCTTGGACTAATATTTGTATATTTGTTCCATAATTTGAAGAAATGGCTGGCAGGACAAAGATTTAATTCAAACGAGGAGATGATTGCAGCAACTAATACCTATTCTAGAACAGTGTTGGACAAAGTGTATAAGTCTAAAAGGAGACTATGTCAAAAAATAAAAGAGGTTTATCCCAAACACGTAAGTAGTTTTTATTTTTGCACGGACTTTTCGAGCGCCCCTCGTACATGCCAGCATAGCATACATTTTTTTATACATACGCCTCTGCACCTGTCTATACACTAACATTTACAAATTACTAATTTACTTACTCACCATCACTCATCATAACAGAACTACTGATATGTGAGTGCAGCTGAGAGTAACAGCTAGTACACTACAGTTTTTGGAAGAAAGCACAAGTCACACTCACATACAAGATGAGTAGCAGAAATTATCCATAAAACTACCATCCAGTATCTGTGACATCCATCTGTTATAGAATCATACAACATATCTTGAGCTCAAATCTAATGTAGGCCTACCTAAGACAGAATACCAATTAGCAAAAATTCTGAAAACGTCGGTCATGGGAGATCCAACTCTCACTTTTTTCAAATGATATCCTGAAAATTGTGGATGCAGTATTTCTTGATGTCCGAGTTGTTTTTAACTTGGTTCGAAAACATTTATTAACAAAATTGTGATTATATGTGGTCTCAAACAAAATTTGTAACAGAATTGACAATTTATTGGAATGGAGCATGCAGCATGTTATCTAGGTCAGAAAGCCATTGGCAGTTGTAGAAGTAACTTTCAGGCATGGCTGACAAAGTGTGATGGGTCCTTTGTTGTTCATGTTGTATGTTAATGACACGATAGACTGAATTAACAGTAAATCTCAGTCTTTTTGCAGGTGGTGCTGTTATGTATAAGCTGCAAACATATGTGTATTCAGACCTAGAAAATATTTTCAAGTGGTGGGAATATTGGCAGCTTCCTTTAAATGAACAGAAATTTAGAAATGTACTTCACAAGATGAAAACAGTGTGGTATCTTATAACTGCGATGTCAGTGACTCATAATTAGAAAAAACCATCGAGAATATTGAGTTTTCGACATCTGCTGCAGACAAGAAGAAGAACGCTTTGAAGAATACTGCTGCCACCGCACTTGTTGATGGACCTTGTATATTCTGTGGATGTAGACTGAACTTCAGCATTGACATTAACGATTCGTTTACGCATGGTAATGGCTGGCTTACTGTAGCCATTGTACGTGGTGGAACAGGAGTACCTAATGTTCCTGGACTTGAAAGTTTTGTTGACAGATACATCATTGCCTATCGTACCTACAGGTTTCAAGCATGGGACAGCATCACAGAAATGTTGAAAAATATTAATTGGCAGGCTCTTGAAGATACACCCAAATTATCCCATGAAAGCCTCTTTACAAAATTTCAGGAACCAGTATTAAGTGAAGTACTTACAGGTGTTCATCATCACCCCACATATTGCTCCCTCAGGAATCACAAAGACAAGATTAGACTAATTGCAGCACCCACAGAGGCCTGTAAGCGGCCATTCTTACTGCACTTTACACGTGAATGGAACAGGAAGCACCCCTCCATCGTGACACCATGCTAAGTACCCTCTGCCATGCACTGCAGACTGACTATGTAGATGACCTGGTAGAGTATCAGTAAACGACGTTAGAAAACAAATAGGATTAGTAAGGATGAGTGTAGCTCAGCTCCCTAATATGAGGAAAATTCTTGGGGAACCATTTATTCAGCAGTGGATGATGATCGCTATTTAGAACATATCACTTACCTGTGACAGTCAAACAGTTGGACTACATATCAACTTAAAATCAAGAATATTGTCTATTAACGTTTCTGCAAGAAATTTTGCACTTGGTATCAGCTCCTCAAATATTTACTTCCACTTCTGAACATGAGTGCCTGCAGAAATTTTTCCATGGGAGGGTAAGACTTTCATACAACTGCCATTTTTAATGTAAATGAGTTTATCAGTTGTGATGCAAGAAGAACTAAATGTTATAGGTGACACAAAAACCTATTTATATCCCATAGAATTAATGGTTATGCACTGGATATTGGTTATAGGTAGATAAAAACTCTTTACTGAAGATTCTGGGGGAGGGGAGGGGAGGAATTCCCTTATTTTCCTAATCGTCCTAAATGAAGAGGGAATTTCTTTCCATTGTAATAATTAATATTAAAACTCAACTTATGGCAAGAAATTCGACTTAGTTTATGGAAGACATGGTTTATGGAAAATATTATGAACTGTTCTCTGAATGCATTAAAATTTTGTCTCTTATACACAACTGCATCTTGTTAAAAGTATTTGTTCCTGGGTGTACTACTGACTTTAGCGCTTATGATGAGAGTACATAGTCCATGTACATGCTATATCTGTGTTTTGTGTCACACTGACAAATGTCGTATTTTACGAGGGAAAGATGTTGCTTAGTTGTCATACATAAGAGTAGTGAGAATGCATACAGATACAAACCTGTTAATATTCCTCGTATGTTAAACAAATCCAGTTACTTATGATGCAACTCTGCCGACATAAGTGACAGAAGCTTCAGCAGCATTTACATTTTCTCATATTATCATCCTTTGGGATGGCATCAGAACAGTTTTTACCAAGTGCCAGTTAGAATCTGGAGTTTTACATAATCACATATTTCTTCCCTTCATGCCAAAGACCATGAAATGTAAAGAAAACTGTAAACGGGAAGTAAATTATGGGTTTTGTGAGCCAAGAAAAGTTTGTTAAATAGTGCTTCTTAAGAAATCATGACTGACTGTATTCATGATGCCTCTGGTTACATCAAAACTATCATCTAAATTAAGATCCTGGCTTACAATGCATTATGCTTTCTCTATTGAAGGAGAGACTGTTCTATGCTGAGGGTGCAATAAGTAGATCGCGTGCTCTAAGAAGGCCCAATTTCAGCAACGTATACATAGTGATGCACACACAAAGAACAAAGCAATGTAGTCATCCAAGAAGCAGATGTTACTGACACAGATGCAAGACTCCCAACTCCACAAATGATTTTTTCTATGATATGTGGTCTGCTATAGTTACTACCAGCTCTCCAATGTACAAGCTTTGAGTGCTTGAACATTGCACGTATCTACGAAAGTACTGGAGGCAACAGATTCCTGGTAAATCAACACTAAGGAAAAACGATGTACGTTTTTGTTACCAGGAGCCCCTGAAAATGTTGTGGCACTATATAAGTAGCCACCACATATCGACAGCTGTCAATGAAACATTGGATGTATATGGTCACTTCATTGGCAATCTCATTGTTGGCAAACTCGATAGAGGAGAACCCTCAAACCCAGTACTGATATCCTGCATAAGTGTTGGAACGCGCAAATCATTCAACAGCAGCTTGTCCTGTGATTGGCAGTCTTGATGTGCTGTGGCCTAAGGGAATCGTAAGAGAGAAAGTTCTTTTTATGTATTAGGATGCTGAAGGTGGCAACCGGTCTTCGCGAATTCTGTTTGCATTTAATACAGTTCACACGCCTGGTCCATGCACTACAACATATCACTGAAGAAATGTGCAGCAGCTACCCAGAAGTAAACAAAATAATCTCACACACCACATCAGTGTTTCTCAAAGTCCCCAAACTGTGTGTTACTTTACGGAGAACTGCTTCCGTATCTAGCACTGCCACCTGAGCCTGCCCTATTGCGGTGGGGTACGTAGCTTGAAGCTATCCGTTTTTTATAATGAACATTTTCAATCTGTGACATCTGCTACTGATTCTTATCCAAGAGAATCTTCATTTTCAGAGGAACATTATTTCTGATCAGTGACATTATACGGCTGCAAAAATTTGGAAAAGTATCGGGTTGTTCATTGCATTTTGAAAATAAAGGTATCGTAGGGTACCTTAGAAACTGCAGTGAAGATGCATATTTCAGTAAACAGATGTGACCAAAAATAGTTGTCTATTATTAGTGCAGTACAGACCAAAATATAAAAATGTACCTTCTCAATGTACTTTTCATGTACATTTAAGTGCATGGTAAGATTATACAGTCAGATATGGTGTAATTCATAAGTTGATTTCAGTTGAAATTATTGTTTTATGTTAAAAATTTAATAAAATATTTTTGTGATATTACATAAAAATTCATACTCTAGAGATATCTGTCTCTTAGGTAAAGTGTATTTGAGTAACTTTCAAATATGCTCACTGTGTTTCCTGATAAGACGTCTGATGTGACTGCTGAACTATGTGCATTGTTGTTTGGGCTAAGAGGATTTGAAAATGCTATCTTCAGTTTCCTAGCTACATTATTATATTGCCATACTAAATTAAAACTAGGAATACAAGGAATATGATGTAAATTAGTGAAAATACGAAAAACTGAAGTTCACAAAATTTGAATAAATGGTTCACGAAATTCTTACTATGTCAAATTTGTCAGTCTTCAAGCTTTTGACAACTTTCTCCATTGTTGTTGTCAGGAGATATTTCAGTAGGCCATTAGATAAAGGAGTCCACAAATGTTGTTCAGTAACATTTATAATACTGAATTTTAAATTCAAATAAATCACTGTCACTGTAATCCTCATCTTACATATTCGTGGTTCTTTTGGCTGTTTGATTCCACAGTATTAGTGATGATTTAATCTATGGGACATTGGATAACACTGTTGTGCTTACTCATCCATAACTGTGGCTGCCTAAAATGGAAGATTTGGAGGAATCAAATGCTCAAAGCATGTTTCAAAGTTTTGGAAATTCATTTGCTGGTGGTAGTTGCCTTTTCTGGGTTTCTTCCAGATTTTTTGCAGGGTCTTGCTCACAGATCATTTCCATAATCTCGCATTCCAAATAATAAATCTTTCAGATAAGGTCTCTATCCTGAAATATCAACACTATAATCTTTCTGCCAGCAATTTCCCAACAGTCAAATTATTGTATACCACAAATTCGTTAACATAAAGTATTTCTGTAGCTGCTTACCTATTCTGTTTGATTTATAGAATGAAATATCACTGCTTATCAACAACATCTCCATGATCTAGTAATTAAGTTCTCTGATTTTGCACTTTTTACCATGTAAATCCCATTAATACATTTCCTCCAGGGAGAAATAATCAAATAGGAGTAGTCCAGTAGATTCTGGCCTAGTTAAAATAAAATAAAAAATATACTACAAAATAAGACTATGTAGGGAAGCAGCATACTCACGCCTTATAAAATTCACGCCAGTCTTTCCATTGTGTGCCAGCCTAGTCCGCTGTAACTAGCTCTGACGTCATAAATATTGCGCAATACTTTAAAATGAAGTAAGTAACCTGAAAAGTTTCTAGCATGTCAGGAGTAATACAAAATCAATATGAGTTGGATATCAGTTCAATAACTTTAACCATTTTCAAAATTTGGATGTTTTTCTGTAAAAATCATTGGCGCAACAGAAAAGAGCTAGAAACTTAAAAATTTATATTTAGATTCCTTTTGCATAATAATTTAGTAGAAACAGTATTCTGGATCTCACAAATTAAAATTTTAGTTGAAATTCATGATTTTCTGGTTTTTGTCTTAGAAATTAAGGAAGCAAGTAGATTAAGTAGGCGAATAAATAAAGCTAGGATGTTTAAATTTAAGTAGAAGGGAGATCCGCTATAATCACAAAAATGTGAGAAGTTTCAACAGAATAACTATAAAACTATAGCTATAGCGTATCTCCAAAGGGCAAGTTCAGAGCTCGTCTGCTGCGCGTAGTGTAATTAAATTAATTCTCTAGCCCAAAATATTTGACTTAGCCACGTCAGACTTTTATTATGATTACTTACTTGTGTGCTGATTGCACAATTAAATTGAAAGCTTCATCGGCCATCAGCAAAGGAAGCAATGATTTATTCGATAACTTAAAGTGGTGCATTACTAGCCCAGCGGCTAGTCGGGAGAGCAGATTTGATCAGGTGTTCCCTTAGCCGTCCACACCGCGGCTTTATATGTAAGAACGCTGCGCGAGAAAAGGAAGGCCCCAGTTCTCTCCAGACGCTAATTAGTGCACCACCTGTGCCGGGAGTCGCGTCGCGTCGGTATCATTGCTATAAACAGCCTCGGATGCCGTAATAAGTTACTCGGGATACGCGTAACCATGAAATCGTTTTCGAGTGAAGTGTTAATTCTGGGATGACTTTAATGATCTATCTTCAGTTTGTGTATGTCGTATTTTCACGTGCTGCCACAGGACAGACATTCTACCATTATTTAGCATGGTGTTTGATGAAAATTATCATCAAATTATGGCGAGCATTCACTTAAACATTTAATTTGAACAGTTATAGTTGCATCAGTGCATTAGACTCTGAACTGCTCTGGTAGTTGGACTGTGTGCATTCTTTTTGGTCTGTAACTTTCAGAATATAGTGAACATTTTAGAGAGAATGGTTTTTGATTATGAATCCCAGACAATCTCCTAATTCCTCAGAGCTATAAGCTGTAACTATAAATGTATTTCTCAGATGAAGTGGGCACTAGGAATTCTAATTACAGGCTTCACATTTTGCTAATCACTTTCTGGTTGCCAATATTGTAGTTAGAGAGCCAGTGTTGAGAACGGCATACAACAGCATTAAATAAATAATAGGAACATTTAACAATTATTCCACCCGCCGCCCCACAACTAGATCCTACACATAATGTATCTTTGGAACTAAAGGAAAGTATATCAGGAGTTCCTGCAATAAACATCAGTGCTTTAATGCATATATACTCAAACGATTAAAGCTTTATCGGATAGGAATAGATAATGCTACCTGGACAGAAGTGCAGCACAAGACAGAATAATGGAAAATCCAGGATGTCATGAAAGTTGCCACCTACCATATAGCGGAAATACTGAGTCACAGATAGGCACAAAAAGACTGTCATAAATACATAAAGCTTTCCGAAAGTAAGGCATTCATCAAAAACAGATCACTCACTCACACACACACACACACACACACACACACACACACACACACACCGACTGCAGTCTCAGGCAACTGAAACCACACTCAGCATCTCTACTATAGGTTGAGTGTTACAAGGCAGAATAAGGTGGTTGATGATACAGTAAGGTCAGTGCTTGATCTGTTTGGTCCCTGCTAGTTGGAAACTGAGCTCTTTGCTGCATACTTTAAAAAAATGTGAAATGAAAGTTACCTCCTCTTGCTGATAGTTATTGGTGATTTTGCAGAGTTTTCCTTGCTAAATTATCAAATTCTTTTCGCGGCTCTTCTGCCTGCTCCATGTATACCACTGCTAATTTCATCAACTGAAACAGCGTATGGAACAACTCTTTCATTCTGTTCTCCTGCTTGCTGTATTTCATGACATTTTTATTTATTTAATTATTTTTCTAACTCTAATTCACAAAGTAAATCTCCCACTTCTCCAAGATGTGAAAAGATTTTGCTTTGTGCAATGGGCCAGGAACTGCTTCATTACTGATTATGAGAGATATTAATTTTTTTATGACATCACAACACAACAATCACTTTGTAATAGGTACTGCATGCACAGATAATGCATTTTAGATCACTAATGTTGGCAGAGCTGTGACACAAAACTATAACAGCCCACAGTCGAACAACTTCTGCAGACTTCTGCTGATCCAGAACTAGGGAACCTGGGCTAAGGATGGCATGAATAGACAGTACATGTTACTGTTATGAACATACTTTATTTACAAAATCAGAGCACTTCATTATACAGAAGGAAAGCATATGTAAACATTGTCCTTCTACACACATTATAAAAGTATGTGTAATCTAATTAAAAAACTTAAAAATATTTTTGACTGTTTATGTAATGGCTGATGGCACTAATAATAACTCAGTTACAAGTGCTGCCTCTTCTGGAGTATAAAATCATTCAGTTCTCCATGATCATGTATTGCGTGTATGCCATTATCCCTGAAACAAACAGACTGATTACACAAAAGAAACTTGTTTGATTAATAAAACTGACTTTCACTTAAAAATGTACTTTTTTGTATGGTGGCCTTATTACTGGGAATGATCAAGAGCTGATGGTTCACTGAAACGTTTCCGCTGCTGCTGTGACTGGAAGAATCATAAATCTTTGAACAGTCCAGCATGATTAAATCTGGGCATCAGTTAGAGGGTGAAGCTTTTAGAGAGGACTGAAACTTCAGTGGGATTGAGGTGTATCATAGATCAGGTCCTGGGTTTGTTTGTGTCCATGGTTTTATGGGATCTCATTAGGGATTTTTAAGGGATGTGACAGAAAACTTTTTATTAATCAACTAGTCATAGTAATGGTACCACTTTATAATATGTACCCACTATGCACAATGAACATAAGTGAGAGAGTATAGTTTGTATGAGATTTGTTCACATTATTTTGCTGAAAGGCAGATAATGTTTAGATGCATGCAAAGACATACGACATTCACATTTTTAGCAGTTTTAGAAAATAGATGGTGACCCAAGAAAAGTCTTTGGTAACTGAAGGTACAACACTACTGGAAGCTTTTTGAATCCAGAGCTGTCACATTTTTGGCTGCAACGAGAATAGCAGCATAAAACCAAACACTTCTGAGATTTCGCTCTTCTTCTGGAAGCTGTTGTTCATCGTTGTAGAACATAATGAAGGAGAACTTCTGCAGCCTCTTACTGCAAACTGAATTCCCATAGTCCACCCACAGATGATAATGACACTGACCCACATATATGCCATCCTCAGATTCGCAAAGAACTGGAGTAGGTAGCTCAAAAGTACAGATCACAAACGGAGTGTGTATGAGCCCAATGTTAACTGTTTCTGTTGCATCAGTGCTATAGTGACTTCCTTTCTTCCTGCTGTAGCTCCACAAGTATAAGAGTGGTGGTGCTGCAGTTGCTTCCTATGTCATCTTGCTTACTCTTACTAATGTGTGCAGGAGCGTAAAGCTGTGACATAGCATGGAAGTTGATTGCACAATCTTAATATTATAGTGTAGCACTGACTGCACTAAAATGACCAATTCTTAGGATCGTATAGCATCTAATGAAGCTGTGTTTAGTGAGACTGTGGAGGGTATAAGATGAAAATTATGTAATGCAGAATATACAACTGCAACTTTGCTCCTTTTGATGTCTGGGAAAAGTTTGATGTTACAGTCAATATTTAAGATGGAAAGCATACAAAATTCATCTAACACACACACACACACACACACACACACACACACACACACACACACACACACACAGAGAGAGAGAGAGAGAGAGAGAGAGAGAGAGAGAGAGAGAGAGAGAGAGTAATTCACAGCTGACCAATCAGTCAGTGTATTAGTAAATAATAAATGTCATGCCCAACAGTTACATATGTTGTGGTGATGCTGTGAGTAATCGGTTACACTCATGAACTCTTATACCTGTTCTTCTTTTTATGCTCATATAATCAACTTTTTTCTAACAACAAACTCGAGCAACAAATTTTCAGTTAAATGGGCAGTGGTGGAGATTTGCAAATCAAATCTCCAAGTTCATGGGGATGACAAATATAGAGGTGACATCATAAGACACAGTGGTAAGTTTAAAGCAAGTATACATACTTCATTTCTGATTTCTAGCCAAATTCCACTGATGATACATCCCACAATAATAAAATGCTGCTCAGTACAACATATCCACATACAACAGAAAATTGCTCCACGATTGACAGCAAATTTTATAACTATGGTACTTGTGTAATTTACATTTTAGTTCATATAAAATCAGTCCCCCCCCCCCTCCCCCCCCATGAACCATGGACCTTGCCGTTGGTGGGGAAGCCTTGCATGCCTCAGTGATACAGATTGATACAGATAGCTGTATCATAGGTGGAACCGCAATGGAGGGGTATCTGTTGAGAGGCCAGAAAAACGTGTGGTTCCTGAGGAGGGGCAGCAGCCTTTTCAGTAGTTGCAGGGGCAACAGTCTGGATGATTGCCTGATCTGGCCTTGTAACACTAACCAAAATGGCCTTGCTGTACTGGTACTGCGAATGACTGAAAGCAAGGGGAAACTACAGCCATAATTTTTCCTCAGGGCATGCAGCTTTATTGTATGGTTAAATGATGATGGCGTCCTCTTGGGTAAAATAGTCCCCCATTCGGATCTCCGGACGGGGACTACTCAAGAGGATGTCATAATCAGGAGAAAGAAAACTGGCGTTCTACGGATCGGAGTGTGGAATGTCAGATCCCTTAATCAGGCAGGTAGGTTAGAAAATTTAAAAAGGGAAATGGATAGGTTAAAGTTAGATATAGTGGGAATTAGTGAAGTTCGGTGGCAGGAGGAACAAGACTTCTGGTCAGGTGAATACAGGGTTATAAATACAAAATCAAATAGAAGTAATGCAGGAGTAGGTTTAATAATGAATGCAGGTAAGCTACTACAAACAGCATAGTGAACGCATTATTGTGGCCAAGATAGATACGAAGTCCACGCCTACTACAGTAGTACAAGTTTATATGCCAACTAGCTATGCAGATGATGAAGAAATTGATGAAATGTATGATGAGATAAAAGAAATTATTCAGTTAGTGAAGGGAGGCGAAAATTTAATAGTCATGGGTGACTGGAATTCGATAGTAGGGAAAGGAAGAGAAGGAAGTGTAGAAGGTGAATGTGGATTGGGGGTAAGAAATGAAAGAGGAAGCCACCTGGTAGAATTTTGCACAGAGCATAACTTAATCATAGCTAACACTTGGTTCAAGAATCTTGAAAGAAGGTTGTATACATGGGCGAAGCCTGGAGATACTAGAAGGTATCAGATAGATTATATAATGGTAAGACAGAGATTTAGGAACCAGGTTTTAAATTGTAAGACATTTCCAGGGGCAGATGTGGACTCTGACCACAATCTATTGGTTATGAACTGTAGATTAAAACTGAAGAAACTGCAAAAAGGTAGGAATTTAAGGAGATTGGACTTGGATAAAATGAATAAACCAGAGGTTGTACAGAGTTTCAGGGAAAGCATAAGGGAATAATTGACAGGAAGAGGGGAAAGAAATGGGTAGCTTTGAAGGATGAAATAGTGTAGGCAGCAGGGGATCAAGTACGTGAAAAGACAAGGGCTAGTAGAAATCCTTGAGTAACAGAAGAAATAGGGAATTTAATTGATGAAAGGAGAAAATATAAAAATGCAGTAAATGAAGCATGCAAAAAGGAATACAAACATCTCAAAAATGAGATTGACAGGAAGTGCACAATGGGTAAGCAGGGATGGCTAGAGGACAAATGTAAGGATGTAGAGGCTTATCTCACTACGGGTAAGATATATACTGCCTACAGGAAAATTAAAGAGACCTTTGGAGAAAGGAGAACCACTTGCATGAATATCAAGAGCTTTAATGGAAACCAAGTTCTAAGCAAAGAAGGGAAAGCAGAAAGCTGGAAGGAGTATATAGAGGACAATATTATGGAAATGGAAGAGGATTTAGATGAAGATGAAATGGGAGATACGATATTGCGTGAAGAGTTTGACAGAACACTGAAAGACCTGAGTCGAAACAAGGCCCCCGGAGTAGACAACATTCCATTAGAACTACTGACAACCTAGGGAGAGCCAGTCCTGACAAAACTCTACCATTTGGTGACCAAGATGTATGAGACAGGCGAAATACCCTCAGACTTCAAGAAGAATAATCCCAAAGAAAGCAGGTGTTGACAGATGTGAAAATTACCAAACTATCAGCTTAATAAGTCACGTCTGCAAAATACTAACATAAATTCTTTACAGACGAATGGAAAAACTGGTAGACGCCGACCTCGGGGAAGATCAGTTTTGGATTCCGTAGAAATGTTGGAACACATGAGGCAATACTGACCCTACGACTTATCTTAGAAGAAAGATTAAGGAAAGGCAAACCTACGTTTCTAGCATTTGTAAACTTAGAGAAAGCTTTTGACAATGTTGACTGGAATACTCGCTTTCAAATTCTGAAGGTGGCAGGAGTAAAATACAGGGAGCGAAAGGCTATTTACAGTTTGTACAGAAACCAGATGGCAGTTATAAGAGTCGAGGGACATGAAAGGGAAGCAGTGGTTGGGAAGGGAGTGAGACAGGGCTGTAGCCTATCCCCAATGTTATTCAATCTGTACATTGAGCAAGCAGTAAAGGAAGCAAAAGATAAATTTGGAATAGGTACTAAAATCAATGGAGAAAAAATAAAAACTTTGAGGTTTGCCAATGACATTGTAATTCTGTCAGAGACGGCAAAGGACTTGGAAGAGCAGTTGAACGAAATGGACAGTGTCTTGAAAGAAGGATATAAGATGAACATCAACAAAAGCAAAATGAGGATAATGGAATGTAGTCGATTTAAATTGGGTGATGCTGAGGGAATTAGATTGGAAATTGAGACACTTAAAGTAGTAAAGGAGCTTTGCTATTTGGGGAGCAAAATAACTGATGATGGTCGAAGTATAGAGGATATAAAATATAGACTGGCAATGTCAAGGAAAGAGTTTCTGAAGAAGAGAAATTTGTTAACATCGAGTATAGATTTAAGTGTAAGGAAGTCATTTCTGAAAGTATTTGTATGGGGTGTAGTCATGTATGGAAGTGAAACATGGACGATAAATAGTTTGGACAAGAAGAAACTAGAAGCTTTCGAAATGTGGTGTGACAGAAGAATGCTGAAGATTAGATGGGTAGATCACATAACTAAGAAGGAGGTATTGGATAGAATTGGGGAGAAGAGGGGTTTGTGGCACAACTTGTCTATAAGAAGGGATCGGTTGGTAGGACATGTTCTGAGGCATCAAGAGATCACTAATTTAGTATTGGAGGGCAGAGTGGAGGGTAAAAATTGTAGAGGGAGACCAAGAGATGAATACACCAAGCAGATTCAGAAGGATGTAGGTTGCAGTAGGTACTGGGAGATGAAGAAGCTTGCACAGGACAGAATAGCATGGAGAGCTGCATCAAACCAGTCTCAGGAATGAAGACCACAACAACAACAACAACAACAACATAAAATCAGTATCAAAAGAGTTACAAAATAATTTTTGCTGATCCAGTGGTTTTTTACTAATATTTATTAGCACAACATATCTTGGAGCCTGGTGCCATAATCAGGTGCATTACAGTTCCATGCACATTAATTTGAAGCCTGATGAGGATTAGTTGCTGGGTGTGCCAGTGAGATTGTAGACCAAAATATAATAATTTTTGTTTGAAATTTATTTGCTCAGCACACAGAACACACTAACAAACACATCATCATCACCGAGCACTTTTACATTCGGATATTGACATCCAAAGACTTTATTTTTTGTTTGTAACCTCTCTGGCATAACCAGCAAATAAGTCTCATCATAATTCAGATACATATACAGGTAACTGTAATGCACCTGATGACTACAGCATGCTGCTGAAACACATCAAGATAATAAATATGAGTGGAAAGTTATTGAAGAAGTAAAAGTGATTCATAAGCTTATAATGTAGTTACTGACTTCAACTAATTCCACACAATATGAATAAATTTATGTAAAAGAATATAAAACATTCAAGGAAAATACTAAACTGCAGTGCCTGTGTTTTGAAGAAGTATGATGCAACGTTCCTTTGGACATGCATGCATGTCCAAAGAAACAGGCACTGCAGTGACTGCAACTGCTGTGAAAGACATGAAATGTATTCACAACTGTGAATATGAACTACCTCCAGCTGTACACTGGAATGGCAACAATCAAACTTTGTGCTAGACCAAGACTCGAAGCTGGGTTTCCCACATTACACGAGCAGCCACGCTACCTGAGCATGACCCATAGTCAAACCAAAACTTCCATATGTCAATGTCCATGTGTCGTACCTGTACTGGTACACCTCATTAACGTTACTCCCGTACAGGAGAGAGATTTTATTTGTAAGTTGCAGGCCCAGCATTGGCCGTTAAATACTAAATTGCAGTGCCTGTGTAGTAAAGGAGTACAAGGTAACATTCCTTTTGACACACATGCGTGTCTCAGTTACTTATCTGAAATGATAGCTAGCGCAATATTTGGAAATATAAAAAAAATAGGTTAAGGCAGATGGTGTGTCACTGAATGCTGCTAAAACTCACTACATACAAGTTCAGTATTATTCATACCTATTACTGTCATCTGTTGAAAGAATGACTAATTAGTATATTTCCATTTTCCACCTGGTGTCAATCTCATAACATGTTGCACAGAACAATTTAAAATAACTTGGTACCTTGACAAACCTTTCATAATACATATACTCACTCATAAATATGTACACAAGAGGCAGTTTAAACAATATCTTCTTACAAACATGGCAAAGTCTAGTTTACCGACACTAGCAATTGTGTAATTTCTCACTAGTTTTGACACTGACACTTACATCAGTTTTATCCTGTGAATGTTTTAATCTTATATTTGTGATGTAAAATTTAATGACTTTATACTCCATACAGTTTACTATACCCACCAGTTCCAATACTCAGAACACAAATATAACTCAGAAGCAAACATAACTGCACTGTAAGTGCCTCTCCTGGCCATTCCAAACTGTACTCTGATGAGTTACTATTTAATTTATTCAAGTGCTTGTAACTGTGTACAGAATTTAGGTTAATTTGGTAAATTAGTATCCTTGTTTTTTACTGTCTGTTTTTCCTTCCTTTTCAACAGATCATTTAGTCACCAACTGCTAAGACAGTGAAACACATAGTGGTACAATGTATGTGACCAGAGGCTAAAATATTTCATTAAAAATTCAAATTAATTTTTTATGGGTACCATAGAGGAGTTTAAGAGTTAGTTAAGAAAATTTTATGTAGGACAATTCATTTAGCTCCACTCAAAATCTTTCCATGAACACTGAAAACTAATACATTTGGCAATAGTTTTTCTTGTAAACTGCTGTAATTTATATACAGCTGCTCTGAAAATACCACTACAGAAAACTTGCACTGTAATATTATAATATTTCAGAGGTTAAATCATTATATTGTACTGCACTTATATAAAATGTATATTTTGGAACCCTCTCCAGAGGATTACACAATACTGCTCATAAATATAAAAAATAAAAATAAAACTGGTAATACTTCTAGCAGTAACATAGGTTATGTAGAATGAAGTTAACAACACAGAATGTGGAAGGAGCCACTCAGCTCAGCTCCAGAGTTAAACAGAATGATGTGACGTTTCTGTATGGTGGCACTGGGCGGTGACTGCATGTACCTCACTTACCACACAAATGTCAGCACTGTCTGAAAGTGCCCCCTACAGACGGCCAAGCTCGGCTGTGGGCTGACTGAATAACATGTGACAGGCTGGCATTTTAATCCTGCTGAACTTTGACAGTTGGCAAGGTGCTGGTGCGATTGAGATGCTAACCTTGGGGTTACCACAGTCCTCTCCCTTAGTCAGGGTACCAGTAAGCTGGTACCACCCCAGCATCCCTCCCCCACAGTGTGGGACAGCACTCTGTGCTCAGGAAGTTGATATCCAAGCCTTCTGTGGCACTGCTAGTGGATGTTCTGTGTGCCGTAAAGAGCTCCCTGGCAGGCTGCACTGGAGAATAGGGCCAAAAGTGAACCAGTCAGTAGACAGTGATGGCACTGCCATGGGCTGATAACTGTGGGTGGGCCACTGACTGCGCTGATGCCAGAAATAGATCCACAAAGGCGTCCTGGGGCTTGGGGCCTGGGAGATGCCTCCAACAGAAGCAGCACATGCTTCCTGTGGTGTCTGTAGCTGCTTTGTATATTTGCCTGCACCTGAGCATTGATGTACTGGCAGAAGACTGGGGAAGGAGGTCCAATGCAGGAAACAGATGATTTGGAGGTGTGTGTGGAGGCAGTAGAGGTCGGTCCTCCACTCAAGGGTGAAGTTGATTGCAGTGGTGGATCACCAGCCTGTCTTCCATCTGCATTGTGAACACGCGCTGACTGCAGATGACGGCCAGAAGGCAACAACTGTGGTGGCTTAATGCATCAGCCGACTCCAAAGTACGAAGAACATAAGTGTGTCACTGGAGAGGCCCTCAGAGGCCCCTGAGTAGGGAACAGTAGATCAGCACCATGCACGGATGGCAGTTCTGCCAGGCTCTTATTGCTGATGGGTGTGGACTTGTAGGAAGTAAGGAAGCACTGGACTGCCTCATCCTTGGCGGGGGGTTGCCAATATACTTCTTCAGCTGCATCTTTAAAGTACAAATGAGATGTTCCACCTTCTCATCAATGGAAAATATCTGAGTGAGAGCCCAGATTGTTTTTCCGCTATGGTGGAGTGACATTTGACACTGAACAGACACTGGGAGTAGGGAGAATGACAGCCACCCAATGAGCATCGAAGAAGGGAATGGCAAAACCGATATGGACCTGCTCCCAAGGCTGTGATGACTCAGGCCACAGTGCATAACACTGACGTGGAGAAGCCCGGTGTTCTGCACATTTGGAACAGGCAGTGATTAAATGTTCAGTCTCATGATCAATTCTGGGCCAGTAGATATGATGGCACACCATCATCTTTCTCAACAAGAGCCCCAGTGATCCTAAAGCAGAACGTGAAGAATGTCATGCCAGAGAGCTGCCAGAACCTCCTCCTGTGGAACACTGTTTTCTATGGCCAACAAAATAACAGCACTGAGTTGAGTCTGTGCCTTAACAGAAAATAACTGCAGACAGGATCCAATGCTGGAACTGGAGGTCATTTGGACCGCCCTTGCCGAATATATCATCACACTTGACGAACAACAGGGTCAGCAGTAATGGCTTGTGTAATGTTAAAACTGGTAATATGGAATCCATCCACTGTCCATAGAGCTTCCTCAATGAGGTGAAAACAAAGTACTTCATCCTAATTGAAACCTGGGTCAGATCCCATTGGTAAACATGAAAGAGCATCTGCATTTTAATGGTGAGCTGTAAGGCAGAATTGAATCTCATAATTATACCTACTAAGGAATAGGGCTCACAACTGAATTCTATGGGCTGTCTTGTCTGGCAAGTGTACCATGGGACTAAAGAGAGAGACCAACAGCTTGTGATCAGTCACCAAATAAAATTACCACCATATAGGAACACATCAAACTTCTTGATAGCATACATACTGGTGACAAGTCTCCATCTCTGTCTGAGAGTAATTCTTCTGTGCATCATCAAGCATCTTTGACACAAAAGCAATGGGCTTATCATCTGGAACACCAGCACAAAACTGAGACAATACGGCCCCACACCATACTGCGATGGGACCATTGCAACCACAAGACAAAGACCCAGCTAATAAGTGACTAAGCACATGCTGGAACACAAACCATCTTTCAATGTCTTGAACTCATGGTCTTAAACAGGCATGCAATCAAATGCTGCTCCTTTTCTAAGTAGCTTATTTACAGGAGGTGAAACATATGCCGCCTGCTGAAGGAACTTGTGGTAACACGCGAATCTGAATAGGAATGCCTGAAGCACCTTCACATTCATTGGCTGCAGAAGAGCTATAAAAGGCAATTCCTGACTGACAGACTTATCATCGCCCACTTCAAACTGCTAAGGATAGAAACTTGAAATTTGGAGAGGGTGTTGACCTTATATTGTTTTTTTGAAATAGGGCATGAAAAGTTTTTGTCACTATTAAGGCAATTTTGAAGCTAGACATACCAAAATTGGTATTTGGTTTCTCAGTCACAAATCAAAAAATACGTCTTTTGGCATTTTTGGAAATTTAACCTTATGGGGTGAAATAGATGGTGAGACTTTTTTCTGAAAATAAATCATTATTAAAGAACTACTAAAGTATTTTTAAAGCTACGTCTATGGAAACTGGTATTTGACATATCGGTTATAAATAAAAACATATTTGTTCTGTGTTTTTGGAAATTCATCCTCTATGTGTGTGAAACATGGGATGACATATTTTACTATGAAAGCAAAGCTAAATTAATGAAAATTTGAATTTGGCTTCTCGGTTAGAAACAAAAAAAATACGTTTCACAATTTTTGGAAGTTCGACCTCTATGGGGGTGAAATACAAGATAAAACTTTTATGAATATAATTCATAATGTAACCATTTCTGAACTTGTATTTGGCTACTCTGCTAGAAATTTAAAAAATATGCATTTCACTGTTTTTGGATATTTGGCCCTTAAGGGCTGAGTGGAAATAGGGCCAGAGTGAGGCACTGACTCATCACTGCCCAGCCCAAACTGCTAAGAACAGAAACCTGAAATTTGGAGAGAGAGAGAGAGAGAGAGAGAGAGAGAGAGAGAGAGAGAGAGAGAGAGAGTCTTATACTGTAGATATGTTATACTGTAGGCATTGTTCAAAATTCCATTTCCAAGGGATTGAAATAGGGGCTGAAAGGCTTTTTGAAAGTATGTCACTTTTGAGACAATTTTGAAGTGTTATAACTATGAAAATTGGGATTTGATTTCTCAGTCAGAAATTAAAAAAATACATTTTCAGCTTTATTGGAAATTCAACCAGTAATGGGGTAATATGGTGGGTGAAAACGTTTTTGAGATCAAATCATTATTAAAGAACTACTGAAGCATTTTTAAAGTTACATCTATGAAAATTGGAATTTGACTTCTCAGTCAGAACTAAAAAATACCTCCAGTATGAAAATTTCTTTTGGCTTTCATGGTCAGGTGCTCTACCAACTAAGCTATACAAGTCCGACTCATGACTCGTAGCTTTACTTCCGCCAGTACCTCATGTCCTATCTTCCAAACTCCACATATTCTCCTGTGTAACTTTCAGCAGTGCTAGTCTTGTAAATTCTGCAGGAGAACTTCTGTCAATTTTAGAAGGTAGTAGGAGATGAGGTACTGGTGAAAGTAGAGCTGTGAGTACAGGTTGTGAGTCATGCTTGTGTAGCTCAGATGGTAGAGCACTTGCCCACAAAAGGCAAAGGCCACGAGTTTGAGTCTCAGCCTGGCACAGTTTTGATCTGCAGGGAAGTTTCAGTGGTTTTGGAAATTCAACCCCTAAGAGGATGAAAAGTAGATGTAGTGTTAATGGAAATATTTCATTATGAAAGCATTTTCAAAGCTAAATCTATGAAAATTTGTAATTGGCTTCTCAGTTAGAAATAAAAATACAGTGTTTCTAAGAAGGAAAATAGAGCTTCACCGATTCATTGACTCATCATCGCCCAGCCCTAACCACTAAGGACTGAAATTTGATGTGGGTGTTGCTCTTATATTGTAGTCATTGATTAAGAAGAAATTGCACCCGTAAGAACATGAAAAAGGGGATGAAATGCTTTTTTAATTTTGCTTTTAATGTGTATCAATATTTTTGGGAACTTAACCCCTATGGTGGTAAAACAGCGAGTGAAATTCTTTTTCTGTTGTTCATTATTGATGCATTAATAAAGTACAGGGTGATTCAAAAAGAATACCACAACTTTAAAAATGTGTATTTAATGAAAGAAACATAATATAACCTCCTGTTATACATCATTACAAAGAGTATTTAAAAAGGTTTTTTTTCACTCAAAAACAAGTTCAGAGATGTTCAATATGGCCCCCTCCAGACACTCGAGCAATATCAACCCGATACTCCAACTCGTTCCACACTCTCTGTAGCATATCAGGCGTAACAGTTTGGATAGCTGCTGTTATTTCTCGTTTCAAATCATCAATGGTGGCTGGGAGAGGAACAGCCAATTTTCTAACATCTCCAGATACTGTAGTCCAGTTACAGTAGCACCTTCGAAGAAAAAGGGACCAAAAACTTTATTGGCTGAAATGGCACAGAAAACGTTCACCTTAGGCGAGTCACGTTCATACTACTGAGTTGTTTCCCGCGGATTCTCAGTGCCCCATCTACAGACATTGTGACGGTTGACTTTCCCGTTAGTGTGGAAAGTTGCTTCATCACTAGACACAATCTTTGAAACGAAAGATTCATCTGTTTCCATTTGAGCAAGGATAAAATCACAGAAATCGATTCTTTTAATCTTATCAGCTGCAGACAGTGCTTGAACCAATTTCAGACGATAAGGTTTCATAACTAACCTTTTTCGTAAGACTCTCCATACAGTTGATTGTGGAATTTGCAGCTCTCTGCTAGCTCTGCGAGTCGATTTTCCTGGGCTGCGAACAAATGCTTGCTGGATGCGTGCTACATTTTCATCACTCGTTCTCGGCCGTCCAGAACTTTTCCCTTTGCACAAACACCCATTCTCTGTAAACTGTTTATACCAACGTTTAATACACCACCTATCAGGAGGTTTAACACCATACTTCGTTCGAAATGCACGCTGAACAACTGTCGTCAATTCACTTCTGCCGTACTCAATAACACAAAAAGCTTTCTGTTGAGCGGTCGCCATCTTAGCATCAACTGACGCTGACGCCTAGTCAACAGCGCCTCAAGCGAACAAATGTACACCTAAATGAAAGTTTATAGCTCCCTTAATTCGCCGACAGATAGTGCTTAGCTCTGCCTTTTGTCGTTGCAGAGTTTTAAATTCCTAAAGTTGTGGTATTCTTTTTGAATCACCCTGTATACTGAAGGGCCAAAGAAACTGGTGTAGGAATGAATATTCAAATACAGAGATGGGTAAACAGCCAGAATATGGCATTGTGGTCGGCAATGCCTATATAAGACGACAAGTGTCTGGTGCAGTTGTCAGATCGGTTAAAGCTGCTACAATGGTAGGTTATCAAGATTTGAGTGAGTTTGAACATGGTGTTATAGTCAAGGCACGAGCAATGGGACACAGCACCTCCAAGGTAGCAATGAAGTGGGGATTTTCCCGTATTACCATTTCACAAGTGTACTGTGAATATCAGGAATCTGGTAAAACATCAAATCTCCATAATCACTGTGGCTGGTAAATGATCCTGCAAGAATGGGACCAATGATGACTGAAGAGAATCACTCAGCTTGACAGAAGTGCAACCCTTCCACAAATTGCTGGAGATTTCAATGCTGGACCATCAATAAGTGTCAGCATGCAAACCATTCAATGAAGCATTATCGATATGGACTTTTGGAGCTGAAGGCCCACTCATGTAACCTTGATGACTGCAGGATACAAAGTTTTACTCCTTGCCTGGGCCCGTCAATGCCGAGATTGGACTGTTGATGACTGGAAACATGTCGCCTCGTTTCAAATTGTCTCGAGCGGATGGATGTGTATGGGTGTGGAGACAACTTCATGAATCCATGGACCATGCATATCAGCAAGGGGCTGTTCAAGCTGATGGAGGCTCTGTAATGGTGTGGGGCTGGGACCTCTGATATGTCAACATATGACTCTGACATGTGACATGTATGTATGCATCTTGTTCGTTCAACTGCATCCATTCATGCCCATTGTGCATTCCGACATACTTTGGCAATTCCAGCAGGACAATGCGACACCCCACATGTGCAGAATTGCTATAGAGTGGCTCCAGGAACACTCTTCTGTATTTAAGCACTTATGCTGTCCATCAAGCTTCCCAGACATGAACATCATTGAGCATATCTGGGATGCCTTGCAACGTGCTGTTCAGCAGAGATCTCCAGCCCCTCATACTCTTACGGATTTATGGACAGCCCTGTAGAGTTCATGGTGTCAATTCCCTCCAGCACTACATCAGACATTAGTAGAGTCCCTGTTGCGGCTCTTCTGTGTGCTCCAGGGGGCCCTACACGATATTAGGCAATTGTACCAGTTTCTTTTGCTTTTAATGCTATATCTATGAAAATTGGTACCTGTCTTCTTGGCTGGAGGGGGGGGGGGGGGGGGGGGGTTCTTTCAGTGTTTTCGGAAATTCAACCTCTAAGGTTGTAAAATGGGTGATAAATGTTTCTATGGAAATATTTCATTATAACAACATTTTGGCAACTAAACCTCTAAAAATTTGTATTTGGCTTCTGAATCAGAAATAAAAAATGTGTATTTCAAAGGTCCCCCCCCCAAAAAAAAAAAATTCAACCCTTCAAGGGGTGAACTAGTGTTTAGCCGATTCACTGACTCACCATCACCTAGCCTAAACTGCTGAGGGTAGAAACTTAAAATACGGGGAGGCTGCTGACCTTATACTGTCAGCATCATTACAGAAGGGATTGTATGAAATTCCACATCTAAGGGAGAGGGGGGGGGGGGGGAGGGAATAGGTAGGGATGACAGGTTTTTTGAAAATATGTCGCTTTTAATGCAATTTTGAAGCTAGAGTTATGAAAATTATGTGAGTATTTGTTTCTTCATTCAAAAATAAAAAAGTATTTGTTTTAGTGTTTTTGGAAGTTCAACTCCTATTGTTGTTGTTGTTGTTATGGTCTTCAGTCCTGAGACTGGTTTGATGCAGCTCTCCATGCTACTCTATCCTGTGCAAGCTTCTTCATCTCCCAGTACCTACTGCAACCTATATCCTTCTGAATCTGCTTAGTGTATTCATCTCTTGGTCTCCCCCTACGATTTTTACCCTCCACGCTGCCCTCCAATACTAAATTGGTGATCCCTTGATGCCACAGAACATGTCCTACCAACCGATCCCTTCTTCTGGTCAAGTTGTGCCACAAACTTCTCTTCTCCCCAATCCTATTCAATACTTCCTCATTAGTTATGTGATCTACCCATCTAATCTTCAGCATTCAACTCCTAAGTATCTAAAAAAGAGGATGACAGTTTTTATGAAAATAGTTCATTACAAAAGCATTTTTGAAACTACATCTCTGAAAATTTGTATTTGGCTTGACGGTTAGAAATAAAAAATAGGTGTTTCAATGTTATATGGAAATTCATTGTTATGAAAATATTTCACCATATTGAAACATTTTTAAAGCTAAAACTATGAAAATTTATTTTTGACTTCTAATGAAATAAAGATGAAAATTTGTATGGAAATATAGCACAATAACTCAAAAGGCAAGATTAACAAAGACCTCTGACTTTGGCAGCCAAAATTGCTTTTTGGACAGAAGCACATCCAAAAAAGACTTTCTTCAATGGCCTTAAGTAGCACGCAAAGTTTTGAAGATGTTACAATTTGTGAAAACATAAAAATTTGATTAAAGAAAAACAAAAACTCTGTACAGACCATATAGTATATGCGAGCTAAGTAGCGGACGCTAAGATAGTTATTCTATAGAGGGTTGGAAGAAATGTGACTTATCCAACATGCACTTAATACCCACATCACACAAGGCGAGAAAAAAAAAATGAAGGTTCCAAAGATGGCCCTCTGTGATGGGACTGGGGACAACAATGTCATCAAAATAATTGATACAATAACGAACTCATAGAGACAGCTACTTCAAACTATGATGACAAATGGCTGACATGCTTGCAATGCTGAAAACCAATCAGTTGTACCTGTAGAGGTCTTACGACATACTGACAGCAAGAAGTTGATGTGATCAAGTGGCTGCTGTAAATATACTTCTAGGAAATCTAGTGCTGAAAAATATTGTCTGCCCAAAGTTTTCTCATAAGTTCACCCACGCGAGCAATGGGGTACATATCATTACCTAACTCTCAATTAATTGTCACTTTAAAGTTACCACAAGACTAATGATGCAGCCCATCGACTGGACAAAATGAGTTCCATGATTCCTAAAGCTGTCAATCTGTCTAGCCCTTCCTTCATTTGAGTGCGAAAGTGCGAGTGGAACAGACCTGGCAAGGAAAGAACAAGGTCACAAGAAGTTTTGAGAGTGATGTGGGCTATGTAACCACTAGCCTTGCCAAGTCCTGGAGAGAAAAAAAAGGGAAGACTATTCTTGGCACAAATCCTCCAACTCTTTCAGGGCACAAGATCTGACACTAAATGAATGGAATCATAGACCATAAAACTAAAAGCTTTAATGAATCCAAACCACACAAATTTTCTGTAAATGCAGTGTCCCCTATCAGAAATGTTACTGGTTGAACCATCACCTTGTATGCTGTTTCTGTAATAAACTGGCTGAGATAAGACTCTGCTGTCTATTGCCAACCTGGTGTGAAGTAGCCAACAGTGGAGGGAAAATAAATATTAGAATTCAAAACCAAGACCACTGCACCTGTATCCACTTGGAGACATACACTAATGAATTGTTTGTTAGAAACAATTGCAATATCTTCGCATGTATGGCTAACAGCATTAATGTCCACAGATCATGATGTGGGAGGCAAAGTGGAAGATGACCAAGCATTGCACACAGCTGCAATGTGACCTTTCTTGTAACATAGATGGCACAAAGCTCAGTGTTGTGGACAAACTGGCCAGTCATATTGAACAAAACAAGTAGGGCAGGAACTTCCAGAAATTTTTCCACAATAGACATGTTTGTATGGAAAGCAGTGGCCTGACATCTGCACTGCCTCCACATCAACATCAAAGGTGTACTGGAACATGTACGCCTGTTGCTCTCTGAACTGACAGTGGCAATGTCAGCCCAAGAATGTTACTGATGGGCAGAGGCATCAAAAACTTCAAATGCTTGCACTATCTTGAGTAATTCCTCTAATGAAGGATCCTGAAATTTGCCAACCCCCTTGGGGGAACTTCCCTACTGGGGGCTGCTGTATGACAGTCTCTAACCATAGTGTCTGCGTAAGACTCCTGAGATTTAGCAGTAACAAAATGACACTTGCAACTTAACCCATGCAGTTCTGCACCCCATGTGCAACAGAATTGATGGGGTTGCTTTCTGCACTGATAAAAAGTGCACTCTAGTGAAGATCACAGAAGTATGCTTGTCATAATAGGAATCCAGCAAAGACGACATTTCATCAAGCAACAGAGACCCAGATTCCTGAAGGAAGACTAACTTCACTAACTAGTGATGCATTTGTGGGGAGATTCATGACAAAAATAGCTTTAGTGGAGTCAGTGTCTGTAACCTCTAAGACCGTGACACCTTGCTGTAGGCGAGGTGTTTTTTTTTTGAGTTCCAGTCTTCAGCAGCATCATCATAGGTGACGAAAAAAGGTTTGTAGGCCAACAAAGTTTGAGGCCTCATTAACAGGCCCATCAACACCTTGGCCAGCAAGGACATGTGCCCCTGTTGCTGCATTTCTATGTGCTGCTAGTTCTCCAACTACTGAGTAGTAAACTCTGCAGAATGACCTAAAAAGATGCGCCTGCCAACATCACAACACTGTTGCACAAAATATGTGAAGAACAAACCTTACTTGTCTTCACTTGTTCACAGTTGAGAACACCAATAACAAAAAATTCACTGTAATGCTAAACCATAAACACATTCAATATATCACCCTTGTACACAGCTTGGTAGGTACCAGTTTGAAATACAATGATCTGCACACGGAGTGAAGTTAACAAGAGCATAAACCATTATAGAACGTCACAGAAGCCACTCCACTCCACAGTTAAATAGAATGACATGTGATGTTTCCACATTGTGACACTGGATGGCAGCTGTACACCATTCTTGGTGCACCGCAGTCAGCACTGTCTGAAAGTGACGCCTCCTGGTGATCGAGCTTAGCTGACTTGGGCCAGTGCAGAATGATTGAATAACATGTGATGGGTCAGCACCTCACGTCCTGCTGAACTTGGACGGACGGTGAGGTGCCTGTGTGACTGAGGTGATACCACAGTTAGTACCATAAATTAAGATATGACACCATTGCAGAAAAGATCATTAGCAGCTATGGAGGTATTTATAACTTACTCTCTATGTGTTCCTTTAGATTTGGGTCCTCCTTAGCAGCTTCTTTGAGCAACGACATGTAGTTTGGATCTTCATAGCTCAGCTGATTCAAAGGACTTGATAACTGCAAATATCTGATACCTAAAGTAAAGGAACTTAACTGCTACCGATCTGAATATTAAAAATTATGATGTCAGGAATTCAGTTAGGTCTTATCTTCAGTACGTAGCTTATAAAAGTTATATTAAAATCTGAAAATTACGAGTAGACAGAATACCAAACCAGTACTTATCTTCAAGAAACACAATTCCTAGCACTGCCCTCTCCTTTCCCAAGTTTCTCTGAGCAATCCCTTTTTCCTGCCTCAAAAAGAAACTTATAGCTCTTAAAGCTGCAAGTACTATTTCCTACTTTGAGTGTTTCAGTCTTAACAGTACTAGGAACAGCAACTTCTGAAGCTAAGAACTGGGCAACCAAGAACTTGCTGACCTTGCTCACTAAGTCATTTTAACAACCTCTCAGCTGAATTTTCTCTTTGATTCAAATGAAAGTGCGTCACACTAATGTTCTGCACACAAAAACCAAGCACATGTTATAAACAGACAGATTCATATACATAAAGGAGTAGATGTATGAGCTCATCACACAATATGATTTTTATCTCATTGCTGAGCAGGGCTGCAAAAGCTAGACTTAAAACATCCTTTTTGCGTCTATGTGCAACGTGTGTGGAAGTCTTGTGGTTATTCTCATCCAAAGCAAATTGATGATTGCTGAAATTGCTACTGCATATTTCAAAAATTAAAAATTATGATGAAAATTATTGGTGTGGTGGAGATGCTGCAGTAGGGTTTTCATCAATGTTTTGCCATTTGGGCAACACATGGTTTCTTTTAACATGTATATTCTTGATGTCCTAAAAGGAAAAAGCCAATGTAATGTCAGTTCACTTTAAATGAACAAAATGTGGCATTTTAATTAACAAATGGAGACAAATCATATATATCAGGTTATCCACAAATACCTCTGGGGTTTCGGAAAACAAATGCATGAAAACTAAAGGACATACAGAAAAATACACATATCAGTATAAAGGACGTCTCTCCCAGTTCTGATTCATATTGTGTTCCATGCCACAATTGCAGAGTTAAGCACTAGGACAAGGCATATCAGAACATGTAGCCAAATCATCTACAACAACTTCAGTAATTACCCTTTTTAGAAGTGTCCTTCCTCTTCAACTGAACTGCTTATTGTGATATTCATTGTGACAATAGATAAAACCTTAGAGAACTTAACATGTGTCTCATCCTTCTTCACTAGTTCAGTATCCCACTTCTTCCCACATCAATTCTTCCAGACGATTCTCTTAAATTTCTCTTAAACTCTTCAGCACTACTAAATTGTAGACCCAGTCTCCTCCTGGGTATGCTTTACAATCCAATATTTGATTTCAGGATATCTGTCTGACCATGTTGGAATCTAGCTGCCATCTGCGGAAACATTATAGTCACTGAAAAAACATAAGGCCTCTGTGCAGAGAAAGCAAATGGGATCCTTGGGGAACTTTACAATTTGTAAGTATACAACAAAATGAGACTGAACACCAAAGAAAAACCAGACAAGTGTGAGTAGTATGAATCTTGCTCTGAGAGTTCTAGACAAACTTAATTATGTATACAGATAATAATAACAATTTCTTGTGGTTCGAGGATCTGGTGTAAGTCTTTCTATTGGACACAACTTCAGTGACTTGTGTGTCCTTAACCTATCCCAGTTATCCAAGCAAGGAAATGGGATGCACAGTTTAACATGGAATCCGAATTGCATGTTGTTCCTGGCAACTTCTCAAACCTTCGAGAGGTCAGGCTAGGTTAAAACGATGCCTCAAAAATCCACAGTCTGACTAAGATTTGATCACGCGACCTCTCAGTTTTGAGGCACGTATATAGATAGTTAATCTAGAGATTCTGAGTTTGCAAATATCAAAATATGTGACATATATCACCATATCTTTTGATTGCATTGACTTGGAAGCTCAAATTATTTATACTGACAGTGGACTACGGGCCTTAGTATTTGATATAAATTTTAACTGGATACAGCTACCTGTTCCTGAGAAAAAGGAATCCTGTCTGGTTCTTCTGATTGCACTGACTTAGAAGCCTAATTTTTTACACTATCAAGGGACCATAGATATTTGACACACAGCTCAACTTGATAGTTCTGCATGTTCCTGAGAAAAGTGGGTCTTAAAGAGACAGACATACATACATACATACATACATACATACAGTCAACAAATGACAAAAAATATTTTTTATGTGATATAATTACAAATTAACAACTTTCAGATTTTTTCCTTTGCTCGTACAGTGAAATCTTGCTTCTTGCCAAATTTTATGATTCTAAGTCAAGGGAAATACTCTATAGGTTCTGATGAGTGAGTTTGCAAGTATCAAAATTTGTGGCATAAACAGCCGTATCTTGAATGTATTGACTCAGAAGCTTAAATATTTTGCACTGCCAAGGACCCATACTCCTGAGTACCTGACGTAAATGTCAACTTTATCTCTACCCACTCCTGAGAAACTGGGGTCTTAACAGTCAGACAGACAACAAAGTGATCCTGTAACATTTCCAACTGAGGTAGGAGTCCTTAAAAAAATGTCATGAACTTCAGTTTGAAGAGGGGAAATGACACTTTGTGCTGCTTAGTGACACATTTTCTTTGTCACTTACTGCTTTGTTATCCTTGGCTATCAGCCAGGTGGTACCCTTTGTGGCAAAACTGAGGAGAGTGCCACTGTACTGGGAAGGAAGAGGGGGAATATAGTGTAGTGACACTAGAACATGCTGCTTGAGTTGGGACAGCACTACAAGCCATCCTGGAACCCATGTGAAGTATGATGCACTCCAGATGTACTAGAACAATTTTTTATTAACAAAAACTTGGTACATCATTTTGATAGTAAATGAATTTCCAGGAGGAAACATATTTAAGTAGAGATGCACTTCATTTAACAGCTTAATGAATGCGGACAAGAAAAAATTCCTGGATTTTTCCTGGTTTTCCCAGTTGAAAATACACTTTTTCTTGGGCAAAAATAAATTTTTTCCTGGGCCAAGAAAAGATATACCCCATGTGGAAGCACATTTTCTCTATGTTAAATGACAATATACTTTCCCTTGGAGCAGTAAAACTTATCAATCCTTTGAATCGTGAAGGTTTTAAACACTAGACGTTACAGAAATAAAACCCAGCAAAAAACAATGCATTTTGAATAGATCTTTGATGTGTGGCACCAATTACAAAACATACTTTTGTATTACAAAAGTATAAACATGAATTCCATCATATACAGTGCAGTAGCTTCCAAAGCACTGTAACAGAGATTGTGATGCCCTTTTGTCAGTCAATTGTACGCCATGCCATGTGATCTCACCAGCCAATGACTGCAGATATTAAGGGCATAGGACACATTATTTAAAATAATACACATACAGTGCAGCTACAAGAAAAGCTAAGCAGTCACCAACAACATTGGTCATTAAAAAATTTTTGCCATTTTTTCCGAGGGTGTGGTTAGGCAGGATCCTAAGCACACAGCTTACATTGCAGCAGCTGAATATTTCTAACAAGCACATTATAAATTTCAGTGCTGTGCAGTGAACATTTTTATGGTTATCTGGATGAATACATGCTCCATCCAGCACTTTGATTTTCCATAGAAAAACCAATTTCGTGTGCAATTGCTCAAGAACGCATTTCACAATTTTTTTGAGGATAATTTTACTTTTTGCTATCATTACTGCATAATTTGTAATCTGTGAAAGAATTAAATTAAATATAAAAAACTAACCTTGAAATGTGGTCTTTTTTTAGTGTGTGTTACCTTGTAAGATATATCAAACACAAGTGTTGCAGTAAACTTTTAAATAAGGGGTAAGTGGGTGGTCTTCTGCACATGAAGTTTTCTATATGGCTGGTCCTCAGTGTAAGTTTTGAACGAGGCTCTAATGCTCTGTGATTTAAGAAATTCATTGCACATTCTCACAAGTAACATAATTCATCTAGCGTAATAGGAAATTTACTTTGAAAGTAATGCTTCTCAAACCACCATTTGCAATATTTTCCTGTGTTAGAAACATAAAGAGTTGTGATGTCATGCTCATCAAAAGGAGGCCCACATAAAGATGCATTGAAGGCAGTTTGTAGTTATGAAGTATTGCACAGCCTTTGACAAATTTTTCTCTCAGTAGATGCTTGTGTGTGCAATGTATTTTGTTGTTGTAAATGAGGCTTTTTCTTGGCAACTAAAGCTTTTATCTTCATGTTATTCTCTTCTTTATGTTTTACTACTGCAGTATTATTCTGCAGTAGTGGTCTACAGTAAAATTCTTTGTTAGAGTATCAGTTCTTACCAGTCAAAATTATAAAAATTTAACTGAAAACTAAAACAATGAAAAATTACTGGAAGTCTAAAAATTCTGTTTTTCCCTGGATTTCCATACTTTTCCTGGTTGTCCTGGACCATATACAACCTGTACATTCTACTTTGTTCACTACCCATATGGTTGCTATCATAAGACTATGAATCTGGTTGTCCCCTCTTCACAGCACTTGAATTTGCAACTGTGCCATAGGTATGAATAAAAAAAAGACATTACGCTATCTTGTAACTGGGCTCTGGTTAGTTATGTTTTGTGGCATGTAATTTGGTTTAAGAGTTATTAGTTGTGTTTAAGTACCGCTCTACCTACATTTTCAGGTACTATCATTTGTTTTGACCTGTTGGGGGTTGCCTGTGAGTTTGGTCACAGACTCACTGCATTTCTTTGTGAAAGTATTGGCTTAGAGCAAAGCTCATTGGTGGCACCATGCTGGATTAATTACAGTTCCCATGAATAATCACATTTTGGTTTATATGTACTGGGCATCAGCTGTATAGCACAACTGGTTGTCAGTGTGCATCACGTGTGAGTGTACATTGGCCATATGTAAGTAGTAGTGTTATACTATGTATACGTTCTGCCTGCTACTAACTGTGTTAGTTTTAGTAAAGGTATTTTAAATGATAGACACAGTTATGACATATTAACAGACTCCTCTGCGAGCTATCATGTTAAAGAAGAATTTTTTTGTTGTTACTCTTGCTGCATATAAGATGTTGCTGCCTCAGAGTTTTTGAAATTTTAAACTGTGTTGAGCACGCTATGTTTTAAGAGTTATCATTTTGAACTTGATAACAAACATGTATGTATTACCTTTGAAACTGGAGTATTATTTTATTAAAAGTTAATGTGTCTTAAATGTTCCATTGAAATGGCAAGAATTTAACTGCCTCCCTTCACGGGATGTTATGTATAGGTATTGCAACCCTCCTATCTTGGCTTATTTCTAACATGATTTCAGATGAGAAAAACTGTCCACCTATGTATTGCATTTAAGCTGGTGGCGAAGATGCACCATACACAACTGATGTCCTGTAAGCTGGGGATGAGCATTTATTAGTTGGGAGTGAAATCAGCTGCTAACTGTATTAACGAAAGCTGTTGACCCAGGCTGTGTAATTTATCTATGAGTATATTGCGGCTGTGTAATTTATCTATGAGTATATTGCTGTAGCGTTCTCAGAATTTGTAATATTCAGACGATAAATATTAACAACTCATCCTCCACATTAATCAGCGAGTTCATCATTTCCGCTACCAACAATTGTAACAACTGTTACATGAAATGGAGGTGGTGCTCTGTAAACTTCACACCATACGCAAAATTTCTACAAATGAGTATTGAGTCCTAGTTGATGTGTGAACACATGAAGAGAGTTGCAAACAGAGTGTCATCAGTATGTTATGCTCCTGAAGTCCTGTCAATATGTAATAGCCAGTGCCTTTTAGTTACATACTATTCATATAGGCACTCATTTCTTAGCTATGGCATTCTTTTCTGGGAAACAACTCCACAAAATAGGAACAAATTTTCAAAATTACAGATGAAGGCCTTGAAATAATAACCAAAATTAGTAATCAAGCTCATTCTTAAGATTTGTTGTATGCATTGGAGATTTTAACTACACCAATCAAGTGTATTTATGCTGTCACCAGACATCACCTGTCTGCAGCAATTTGAAAGCCCGCACGAGTAGAGCTGTAGTAGCATATTCACAGGAAGCAGGTGGTAGTACCATGAGGTCCACATGTGGAATCACTCTGCATAAACTCCATTACATTGTTTACTGTTGTCAAATGATTATGTGACTGACTGACGCACCTGATTTTGAGCACAAGTTGAATTGCCGATTTACGTAATGGTACTCAGTGCATCAAATTGATTTTGTCTTGGTGATATGTATGCAGCTGGGTAATATAATCTGTGACATATGTCAGGCATTGTGGTAATTCTCATTGATTGGCAGTGTGTAATTCAGCAGGACCATGGGATCCCTCAACTAAAGCTAAACTCTTTGTTTATAGCATACTTTATCTAGTATAATTTTATTTGGGTCTCTGCTTTTATTTACAATGAATGTAACAGTGTATATTTATTCTCTGCCTGTAACAATTTTTATTATCATTGTGTGGATTGGAAATTTTGCACAGTGTAATCTTATTTGGCTCTCAGCTTTGACTCACACTGAGTTTAAGACTGTAAATCCATTCTGTTTTTAATATTTTTGATTGTTATTGCTTTTATTCTTTGGGGTTTGCACATTCACTGTGGGCTTAAACTATCTGCTAGTGTTTCTTGCATTTGGTTTCTATTGAGGAAGTGTTGCCTTGGTAATAATTATTTCCCATAGGTGACTGATTTTAAAGCAAAGATGTTTTCAGTAAGTGTATGTAAACTACTATTTTATTAGGTTGTGAAATGAACTGTATGATTACTCACAGAGCAACCCACTCCTACCACTCCCATAATAATATTTACAAATCAGTTACGCACACAGAAAAACTCTTTTAATTACTGTTCAACCAGCTCTGCCCATGACCATGAAAGAAAATATAGAATGAATTTACATTCAACATGAAATACTAAACATAAAACTTGAAACAGCATTTTCTACCAGGGAATAAAATTATACAATGAACTGTCCAAGAAAATGAAAGAGGATACTAAACTTATTACCTTATATAGTGTGAAGGATTACTTAGATACCACAGAGTTGGGGCTTGGTAAAAACTTTTTTTTTGTGGTTTTAGGGCGCACAACTTCAATGGTCATTAGCGCCCTGACTACTCTAAGAATGCACCGCGAGGCACAAGTTGACAACAACAACTAAAAGGGAAAACACGATAAAAGACAGACTGACAGGCATAGGATTAAAAAACAGCATCATCAAATGTCCTTAGCGAGGTTTGTCAAATTGATAAAACGAAGAACACGAGCAGCTGCTCGTGGGTCATCCGCTAAAATGGCATCGAAAGTATTTGGCAGGTTAAGATCTAGGCGCAGTATGTTAAGATCTGGACAGGACATTAAAATGTGTCTAACCGTCAGCAAGTGCCCACATGGGCAGAACGGCGCCGGCGCAGCCGTCAGCAGATGGCGATGGCTGAACCGGCAGTGTCCAATTCTTAACCGGGCTAAAACGACCTCCTCCCGCCGAGAAGGGCGTGAGGAGGACGTCCAAGCCACGGGAAGAGGTTTTAAGGCCCGAAGCTTGTTGTCGGTAAGTGCAGCCCAATCGGCATGCCACAGCGATAAAATGCGCCGACAAATGACCCTGCTAAAATTGGACGAAGGGACACAACAAGAAGCTGTCCGAGGCTGGAGGACCGCAGCTTTGGCCGCGGCATCTGCAGCTTCATTCCCAGGGATACCGACATGGCCAGGAACCCACATAAAGCTAACCGGAGAACCGACGTCCACCAGCTGCTGAAGAGAGCGTTGGAACCGGTGTACGAAAGGGTGAACCGGGTACGGATCACTGAGGCTCTGGATGGCGCTGAGCAGATGACATAAGCAGAATGTCGGTGGCGGCAGATGTAAAGAACAGCCTGGTAGAGGGCAAAGAGCTCAGCTGTGAAGACCGAACAATGGCCATGGAGCCGGTATTTGAAACTTTGTGCCCCGACAATAAAGGAACACCCGACCCCGTCATTGGTCTTAGAGCCATCTGTATAAATGAAAGTCATGTTGATGAACTTCGAACGAAGTTCCAAAAAACGGGAGTGGTAGACCGAACCGGGGGTGACCTGTTTTGGGAGCGAGCTGAGGTCAAGGTGAACGCGGACCTGAGCCTGGAGCCAAGGTGGCGTGTGGCTCTCGCCCACTCGAAAGGTTGCAGGGAGTGAAAAATTAAGGTGTTGAAGGAGGCGACGAAAGCGAACTCCAGGGGGTAGCAGGGCAGAGACATACAACCCGTATTGACGGTCAAGAGAGTCGTCAAAAAAGGAACGATAAGACGGATGGTCGGGCATTGACAGTAGCCGACAGGCATACCGACAAAGCAGTATATCGTGCCGGTAGGTGAGTGGCAATTCGCCAGCGTCAGCATGAAGACTCTCTACGGGACTAGTATAAAATGCTCCGATCGCAAGTCGTAAACCCCGATGTTGTATGGAGTTGAGGCGGCGTAAGATGGATGGCCGTGCAGAGGAGTATACGAAGCTCCCATAATCCAGCTTGGAGCGGACGATCGACCGATATAGACGAAGTAGGACGGTTCGATCCACTCCCCACGACATACCACTGAGAACACGGAGGACATTTAAAGAACGGGTACAACGGGTGGCCAAATATGACACATGTGGAGACCAGCTAAGTTTCCTGTCAAATGTAAGGCCTAAAAATTTGGTTGTCTCCACGATTGGGAGAGCAACGGGACCGAGTCGTAAGGACAGTGGGAGAAACTCTTTGTAGCGCCAGAAGTTAATACAGACCGTCTTCTCGGCAGAAAAACGGAAGCCATTGGCGACACTCCAGGGGTAAAGACAGTCAAGAGAACGCTGAAGACAGCGCTCCAGGACACGTGTACACTGCGCGCTGCAATAGATGGTAAAATCGTCCACGAAAAGGGAGCCTGACACATCAGCTGGGAGGCAATCCATTATTGGATTAATCGCGATGGCGAAGAGAGCGACGCTCAAAACTGAGCCCTGTGGCACCCCATTCTCCTGGCGAAAGGTGTCGGACAGGACAGAACCCACACGTACCCTGAACTGTCGATCCATTAAAAAGGAACGAATAAAAAGAGGGAGGCGACCGCGAAGGCCCCATGTATGCATGGTGCGGAGAATGCCCGCCCTCCAACAGGTGTCGTAAGCCTTCTCCAAATCAAAGAACACAGCCGCGGTCGGGCGCTTCCGCAAGAAGTTATTCATAATGAAGGTAGACAAGGTAACCAGATGGTCAACAGCAGAGCGGCGCCTACGAAATCCACATTGTACATTGGTAAGTAGGCGTCGAGACTCGAGCAGCCAAACCAATCGAGAGTTAACCATTCGCTCCATCACTTTACAGACACAGCTGGTAAGCGAGATAGGTCGATAACTGGAAGGCAAGTGCTTGTCCTTCCCCGGCTTAGGAATCGGGACAACAATAGACTCGCGCCAGCATGCGGGAACATGTCCCTCAATCCAGATGCGATTGTATGTACGAAGAAGAAAACCTTTACCCGCAGGAGAAAGGTTCTTCAGCATCTGAATATGAATAGAATCAGGCCCTGGAGCGGAGGACCGTGATCGGCCAAGTGCGTTTTCGAGTTCCCGCATGGTGAATGGGGCATTATAACTTTCACAATTAGAGGAGCGGAAGTCAGGTGGGCGAGCCCCCTCTGCCTGTTTGCGGGGGAGGAAGGCAGGGTGGTAATGAGCGGAGCTCGAAACCTCTGCGAAAAAGCGGCCGAAGGCATTGGAGACAGCCTCAGGGGCCACAAGGACGTCATTCGCGACCTTCAAGCCAGAAACTGGGGAGTGGACCTTAGTGCCAGATAGCCGGCGCAGGCTACCCCAGACAACAGAAGAAGGAGTAAAACTGTTGAAGGTGCTTGTGAAAGCAGCCCAGCTGGCTTTCTTGCTTTCTTTAATAATACGACGACACTGAGCACGTAATCGTTTATAATTAATACAATTCGCCACTGTAGGGTGGCGTTTAAAGGTGCGTAAAGCACGTCGACGAGCACGTAAAGCGTCTCTACATGCTGCGGTCCACCAGGGGACCGGTACGCGACATGGAGAAGAAGTAGGGTGAGGGATGGAATATTCAGCAGCAGCGAGAATGACTTCCGTGAGGTGTGCGACCTGACGATCGCAGCTTGTGAAGGTTTGATCCTGAAAGGTCGCCCTGGAAGAGAAGAGCCCCCAGTCGGCCTTGGAGATGGTCCAACTAGAGGAGCACGGAGAGGGAGTATGCTGCAGAACACACGGGAAGTGGTCGCTCGAATATGTATCAGCAAGTGCATACCACTCAAACCGGCGTGCAAGTTGGGGAGTACATATAGAGAGGTCTAAATGGGAATAGGTGTGAGATGTGTCCGAAAGAAAAGTAGGGGCGCCAGTATAGAGGCAGACAAGATTGAGCTGGTTGAAAAGGTCTGCTAACAAGGAGCCCCTTGGGCAGGATGCTGGAGAGCCCCAAAGGGGATGGTTGGCATTGAAGTCTCCAGTTAACAAAAATGGTGCAGGTAGCTGAGCAATAAGTTGCATCATGTCTGCCCTGGTAATGGCAGATGACGATGGAGTGTAAACGGTACAAAAGGAAAACGTAAAGGTGAGGAGAGTAATGCGGATGGCAACTGCCTGCAGGCCGGTGTGCAACGTGATGGGATCGTAGTAAATATCATCCCGGACCAGCAACATAACCCCTCCATGAGCTGGGATACCTACCACAGGGGGTAGGTCAAAACGCACAGAGGTGTAGTGTGCCAAGGCAATTTGATCGCATGGGCGTAGCTTCGTTTCCTGGAGGGCTACGACGAGCGGACAGTGCAAGCGGAGCAGCAACTTCAAGTCCTCTCGGTTGGAGCGAATGCTGCGAATATTCCAGTGAATAAGTGCCATCGTAAGAAAAGGAAGATGAAAAAAGGGGTCACCTCGAAGGCCGCTGAGGGCATGGCTTCGAGCGAGCACCGCCGCCGCTATCAGTAGGCGGACAGTAATCGTCCATTGGGTCCATAGGTTCATCGGCCATCTCGGGAGGATGGCCGGGAGGGGGAGCTTCCTCCGCCGGTGAATGGCCAGATGTACGGCTACCAGCAGTGCGGCCAGGCGAAACGGATGACGGCCTGGGGCGGCAACCGCTTGGTGGCGCAGGAGAAGAAATGCGCCGTGGCAGAGAAGGAGAACTGTGCTTCCTATGAGCCTTTTTGGAAGGACGTTTGGTGGAAGTACAGGTCGAAGGCTGGGAGGTCGAGGAACGTAGGAAGTCTGCACGGGATGGTTCCTTCTTGAAGGCCCGTGCATCTGACTTCGGGGTCTTCGTCTTAGCAGAAGCTGATGAAGGGGCTGGTGTCTGTGGGGTGATGGGAGGAAGAGGAGACGTCGACCGCTCTATCTTAGCACTGGCCGAACGGACAACCGTGGTGCTGAAGGTCAGATCGCATGTCTGGGTTGTTACCTCCCTGGTAGTCCGAGGAGAGGCGAGGACAGTACTGTATTTCCCTGCTGGGAGCTGCGCGGGCTTCCTACTAGCCAATAGCTTGCGAGCAGCCGAGGTGGACACTTTCTCTTTGACCCGAATTTCTTGGATACAGCGTTCTTCCTTATAGACAGGACAGTCGCGGGAGGATGCGGCATGGTCACCCTGACAGTTCACACAACGAGGAGACGGAGGTGGACAGTCACCCTCATGGGCATCCCTGCCACAAGTGACACATTTAGCCGCATTGGAACAAGACTGTCGAGTGTGATTGAAACACTGACACTGGTAGCAGCGCATAGGTGTCGGGACATAGGGGTGAACAGAAATAACCTCGTAGCCCGCCTTGATGCGCGATGGCAGCTTAACACTATCGAAGGTCAAGAAAAGTGTCCGGGTCGGTACAAGGTCATTGTTGACCTTTTTCATGACCCTATGGACAGCCGTCACGCCCTGCTCAGCGAGGAAAGATTGAATCTCCTCGTCAGTCAATCCGTCGAGGGAGCTAGTATAGACTACACCACGAGACGATTTCAAAGTTCGGTGGGCCTCCACCCGGACAGGGAACGTGTACAGGAGTGTGGCCCGAAGCAGTTTTTGTGCCTGAAAGGCACTCTCAGTTTCTAGTAATAAGGTACCGTTACGCAACCTGGTACAAGATTTGACAGATCCGGCTATGGCATCTACGCCCTTCTGGATAACAAAAGGGTTGACAGAGGAAAAATCCTTTCCGTCCTCAGATCGAGAAACGATGAGGAACTGTGGGGCAGGCGGTAGTACTTTTGTCACTGGTGGCTGGTCACGTTTCCGTTTTTGGGCAGAAGTCGAAAGCGATGGAGTAGAATCCATTGCGGAGGAATCCCCCATGATTGCCAGCGTCTCCGATGGCGCGCTCCTTCCTTGTGGGGACCCTCTCAGAGGGCACTCCCGCCTTAGGTGAATGTTTACACCTCAGGTCACACCTCCCGAGAAACAGACGGAGGGACCAATCGGCATGGTCAGAAGGTATCAGCTCAGGCAATCACCCCTCCCCGGGCCTGGCCTTTACCAGGGGGTACGCGCGTGCCTTACATGTCTACCCAGGGCGGGGACTTACGCGTTACCCCGTCACCGGCTATGCGTGCGAACGCGTGGGTCGGCCTTCAGGCACGCACAGGGAGGAAGGAAGAAGAGGAAAAAGAAGAGAGAGAGGGAGAAAGAGGACAGACTGTCTCAAACGCCGAGGCGGAGAGCAGAGAAGGCAAGGAGAAGAAGGCAATGAGAAAGCAAGGAGAAGAAGGCAATGAGAAGGCAAGGAGAAGAAGGCAATGAGAAGGCAAGGAGAAAAAGGCAATGAGAAGGCAAGGAGAAAAAGGCAATGAGAAGGCAAGGAGAAGTCAAGGGAAAGAGTAAGGAAGACAGTGAGGTGGAGAAGAGCAAAGAAAGGAACCAACGAAAGGAAGGAAGAAACGAGAAGTGAAAAAACCAGAAAGACCACAATTATAGGTCGTGGAACCGTCCGTCTCCGGACGCAGGCGCTAACTACCCCCGTGAGGGGGATGGACTCCTTTTAGTCGCCTCTTACGACAGGCAGGAATACCTCGGGCCTATTCTAATCCCCGGACCCGCAGGGGGGTTGGTAAAAACTGTAACACAAGCAGTTAATAATAAAAGACCTCTGTTATTTCAGGCCGCACTTTTGAACTACAACATCCTTTTTTTCTGCAAAACCTTACTCCAAGGCTGCTGCTATGAGTAACACTAACAAATTATCAGCTTTCTGAGCTCAATGTCTCGCTCATTGTGGATAGACACTGACTCAATTTTCAAGGCAAACTAATCAGAAGTGTGGTCTACAAAATGGAAACCAAAGTTAATTGTCATGGTCTTGATGTCAGCTGATAATGTGTGTAATGTGTGCAGTGAGTGGTGTTGAGAAATGAATGAACAATGTAGCACTGTTTCTTTACATTATGAAATATCTTCTTCACAAGGCTGTAAAAGTATAAATAAAACAATATTGTATATTCATTTCATTTCATGTATTAAGGTAGTCAATTTACATACCTTGTTTCCTGGTTACCTGCAACAGATCTTATGAACACAGGTCATAACATTGTTATGTAAGTATATATCGTATTATGAATTTGTGAGATTTATGTTATTTTATGATATTTTCAGCTTCTTATACTACTACTACTACTACTAATAATAATAATAATAATAATAATAATAATATGATGATGACTGAAAAAGGATCATGCAATTATACCTCAAATATAGTTCTGAAAATTAATTTTAACACAAACTCTACGTTATACACTGGATCTGTGCTGGTCTCAGTAGAATTTAAGTCACAGCAGCCACTGTGCCTGATAATAATTTCTGTTATTTAGATAAAGCCCTAGTTTTTGTGGGACTTGAGTCGCCAGACCTCATGTGGGTGCTAGGTGTTCAGTTACATGGTCCGAAGCACAGTATACATTAATTATTGAATACCCCACAAGACATAAAGGACAGTGTTCAATACATGTGTTTGACATATCAGGCAGCAATAATTGTTCTTACTGTTACATGAAAATATGACAACAGTAACCTTTGATGTGTTTGACACATCAACTGTTTACTTCGAAGTTTGCTGTGGGACATTTGGTTAGCAATGTCATTTATAGCTGCCCAGGAATCAGAGTTTCTTAGCGCAGGCCGAAGATTCACTCTACAATGATGATCCCCCTATACCTCTGTTTGGATAACATTATAATACAACATGATCAGGTGTACCAATCTCTCCAGTTCCATTCTTCTGACTTATTTTTGCTGATTCTATGCACAGATGTACAGGGCATGATCCTTGTCTCATTATAAAACAGATCATGCCTCTACTTGGGTTCATATACTGCAGCTTCTTCCTTTCTTGTATGCCAGGGAACAACTGCTAAACCTGATGGTCCCAGTCCCTCTGTTCTGTACTGGTTCTTCTGAACTTAAGTGAACTTTATTCATGATTTGTTTCCCCAGTGATCTGCCACATCATCTTAATGTACCCTTTCTGCAAGCAATAGCATGCAGCTCCGTACCTGAAGATTATCTCATCTAGATGTTCCCAGAATCATCAACAAAATTTCTGCTGATGTTGTACCAATGCTCCAGTAAATCTTAAAAGAATATATTGCTGGATGCATCTTACGTGTGCTCTCACATATTGGTAGTGCAGCTACTGGGTCCACATACTTGCTGCAAATCCACCAATGGTAATTAAGATGGCACTATGATACAGTCTCACTGCTGACAATGATAATAATAAGTCACAGTTCCAACTAGGTCATGTTGTGCATGATCTTGCAAGCTCTCACAGGGACTTGACTGAGAAGAAGTGATAAGTTTCTTTTTTTTTTCTTTGTGTTTGTACAATATTAAATTATATACAATACTGTACACTATGGATAAATCAAATGAGGTTGCACTACTGCTAAAAGACTGGCCTTGTATTCGGAAGGATGGGGACTCTATTACCCATCCACTTATAGTCATTCAGATTCTCCATGATTTTACTAAATTACCTTAAAGCAAATGCCAGGATGGTTCTTAAAAAACAAGACCACTGCTAATACCGGTCCCATCCTTGTCAAAACAGACATATAATAATGTAAATGCCTGTGCATATAAATTATGTTTTTTGTTCTTAAGCTGTAATACCATGACATGTTCAACATCTTTGTAAAAAAGATTCACAGATGAATACTACTAATACTAGTACTACTACTGCTACTCTACTACAGTGGAAACAAATACAATACCAAAGGATACAGGGTATGATAGTATCGAGACACATCTTCTATCCACTCTATGAGCAAGGCAGCAGATGGCACTGTTGGAGTGCCCTGTAGGGGCACGGTTTCAACTTCATCACATGCACGACGCACTGTATCACACTTGTCTTGAAGCTCTTGGTTTAGAGAGCTACAGTCTTTCCTGTAAGAAGGATAATTTTCACATAGATCTAGTGGCTCACTAATAAATGTATTTACCATTAACTACAAAACAACAAAAAAATTCTCTTCAGTAAATAGGTATATGGTTACAAGTTTTTAAACACCAGATAGAAAAGTCACTGAACAGCAGTCAGAAACAAAGCAAATGATGGAGATTGGCAGTTTTCAACAGTCAGTCCCTTCCTCCCTCTCTCTCTCTCTCTCTCTCTATCTATCTCTATCTCTAATACACACACACACCAGTTAGCAATACAGTGAGCAGTGATAAATACATTATATCCCTGAATTACCACTTTGCCTGGTACTAACAAGCATACTGGAAGACATACTTTTGATGATTCTGACTACTTTTTAACAAAATATTTGCTAATGGCACATGATAATGGATTCATTACATCTATGTTACCACACTGATGGAGAATCCATTTCAGCAGCCGCAGTGAAAGTTTTCAGATCTCTAAATTAAGAAAAAGAATAATATCTTGCCAAAGTCTTTCACCAGTGACCAAATCAATATTTGTCCGGTTGTGATCCTGTAAACTTGAAAATGGGTTCATAAGATAAATACATTTTGGAGAATATTCACACTGTTAAATATGAAATTGCTCTACCAAGCACTGAAAGAAGACCCATCAACATAAGAAGAAATACTTGTTATTGGGATGTACCTCAATCACTTTTGCTTTTCTAAGGATCTCATATTCTTTGCTCTAGAGCAGACGAATACAAACAACTAGTGGGAGAACCTAATAAAGCAAGTTTCAAAATGCACCTGAAAATTATTGTTAACTACTACAATTATATATAGCTGCTGCAGAATATGGCCATTGCTAGGAACTTGTTAGTAGAGTAAGTTTCAAAGTACTCCTGAAAATCAGTTACAATAAAAATCATCTCCACCACCATCAGCAGCAGCAGCCATTTGACACCCACTGGTTGTTAACGGCCTCCTCCAGATTTCTCCAGGCATTATAGTCATGAGTTGAGCTATATGAATACATGGAGCTCCTGCATGTTTTCTAATGACATCTACCCACCTTCCATTAGTTAATTGTAGATGTCTTTTCTTAAATCCTGGAACTTCCTTTTTTTCATCTGTCACCCATTTGCCTGGCTATATATCCTGCCCACATCTGTTTCGCTTGAGTTACGGTTGGAAACAGGTCTCTGAATCCAGCATGTTCTCTGATATACTTGCTTCTTTTCACAATTACTTCACCTTTGAAAACATCAACTACAAACAAATTTGGGGTACAGCAATGGGCACCTGCATGACACCATCCTATGCCAACCTATTCACTGGCCATCCAGAGGCATTCTTCCTGTACCTCTTCAAATGTACCAAGGATCTCACTGAGGCCATCACAGACCGGAATTACTCACCCAATCCTGTACAGAAACAGATCTCTAGTGCCTTATCTTTCCAGTCACCTACCATCTTCCACTCATGCCCTGAAATGAGGAACATCCCAACCACTATACTTCCCACCCCTCCCTTAGTGGTAGTCCACTGCCCATAATATCCTCTTCCATCTCTACTCTACCCCTGCTCCTAGCCCCTTGTCTTATGGCTCATATCTCTGCAATACACCTTTTTGGAAGACACGCCCCTTATATCCTTCCATCACCACCTACTTCAGTCCATCCACAGGCATCACTTATCCCATTAAAGTCAGAGCTACCTGTGAAAGCATTCATGTGATCTACAAACTAAGCTGCAACCACTGTGCTGCCTTCTACATGGGCCTGACAACCAACAAGCCATCTATCCACAGGAGTCGCCACTAACAAACTGTGGCCAAGAGACAGCTGGACTACCCAATTGCTGAAGCCTCTGGCCTTTGGCTCAGTTGCTGCCCAACACACCATCCACTGTAGCCTGGGCCATTTGGATCCTTCCTACCAACACCAGCTTTTCTGAATTGTGCAGGTGGAAAGTCTCCCTTCATTACTTTCCTGTAAGCCCCCACCCCCTTTCGTCAACCTTGACTAGTCCCTGCCCTTCACTTATCTATCCCCTTCCATGCTTCCACTCAAGTACCACACAGTCTTCTATTCCACCAATGCACTCACTAGTCTTTTTCCCCTCCACTACTTTTCTCCTTTTCTGCTCACCTTCCACCCCATTTCCCCCCGCCCCCCCCCCCCCCCCCCAACTCAAACCTCCTGACAGTCCCTACTGTGGCAGCCCTAACCTGTCCCAACCATGTCCTTGCATGCTTCCACAAGTATCAGCACACCTTCCCCCACTCCCCACTTCTACCCTGCTATCCCTCCCCCTCCCCACCCCAGCCTTCTCCTCCTCCTCACCACCACCACCACCACCACCACCACCACCACCACAACCACCACCACCACCCACAGTTTGTTTTTCCCATGAGGTGCAGCTGCTGGATGCAGCTGCTGGACACAGTCTGACCTCAACAGCCAGAGACAATGGTCATGTGTGTGTGAGAGTTGCACTTAATTGAGTGTGAGTGTGTGTGTGTTTTCTAGTTGAGAAGAAAGCCTTTTCGCCGAAAGCTCAAATGTATAACAATCTTTTCATTACAGCAAACTATCCTTCTCATAATATTGTTGTTGTTTTTTTCCTCAGATCTCTCTGTTGCAATCAGTAGTTTTGCAACAGGTTCCACATTAGAAGTCTTTGCATCATCACCGTAACTGAAACTGATAATATTCATTCATTGTAAACTTTTCATTCTAGAAACATAGGAGGTCCATTTTAAAATCCCTGTTTAGTTTATCAAAGCCACTCTAGGTCAATTTTACTCTTGTATTTGTTGTAGGAAAGTTCTAGTACAAAGTGAATTGTCCTCCTTTTTGTGGGTCCCTTTCGACGACTCAACACTTCTGGTTTTTTGGAGAGTGATTCACTCTTCTATTTATTTATTTTGTTGCCCTATCCAGTCATTATCTTAAACTGCCCAGAAAACAAAAACTCTTGAACTAGTTTTATGCCTTCATTATTAATTTATACTATTTCTCTTTTATGTGTTTGTGGCATATTACTGTAGTCTTATTATAGGTGATTTGCAGGCCTATTTTTAAAATCAATTCTATTAAGTTCTTCCAGTTCTTGTTAAAGTTTATATGGAATAGAGGCAAACAGTGCAATTAGAAAAACAAAAGATGTTTCACCTTTTTCCTTTAAAGATCTGAAGATTTTCACTAGTGCAGCTGAGGCTAATTTAAGTGCAGTACAATCTCTTGCTTGCTTCCTCTCTCTGTCTTGGGTTTCTCATTATTCTGAAGAAGTCTAATGGAAGCTAGAGCACTGACACATACATTCTTTATCATACTAACACAGGCTGTACCAGTGCCTCTTGTCTCAATGGATAATACAGGTTTTGTGGACAACTAATCATAAAATTTCCCAAGAATCTGTGAATTCCAGACAAAGTGGTGCTCCACAATCAATGCACCACCATATAATTTTGTTCCTGACTTGCAAATGGGTCATTGTAATATAGAGGAGACAAGGTACAGGAAGAAGTAAAGCTGTGAGAATGGGTTGTAAGTTGTGCTTGAGTAGCTCAGTTGACAGAGCAATTGACACCAAAAGGTAAAGGTTCTGGGTTCAAGTCCCAGCCCGACACACAGTTTTAATTTAATTTGCCAGAAAGTTTCATCGTAATATACTCACTTTTATGTACAGGCTGATGTTAGATATAGTGGGGATCAGTGAAGTTAGATGGTAGGATGAACAGGACTTCTGGTCAGTGAGGGGTCTTTTTTTTTTTGAGTCATCAGTCTTCTGACTAGTTTGATGCAGTCCACAATGAAGTCCTCTCCTGTGCCCACCTCTTCATCCCAGAGTAGCATTTGCGACCTACATTCTCAATTATCTGCTGGATGTATTCCAATCTCTGTCTTCCTCTACACCTTTTACCATCTACAGCTCCCTCTAGTACTAGGGAAGTGATTCCATGATGTCTTAAAAGATGTATCATCTTGTCCCTTGTTCTTGTCACTGTTTTCCATATATTCCTATCTCCTCTGATTTTGTGTAGAACTTCCTCATTCCTTACCTTATCACTCTGCCTAATTTTCAATGCTCATCTGTAGTGCCACATCTCAAATGCTTCAATTCTCTTCTGTTCTGGTTTCTCCACAATCCATGTTTCACTACCATACAATGCTGTCCTCCAAACACACATTCTTAGAAATTTCTTCCTCAAATTAAGACCTATGTTTCATACTGATAGACTTCTCTTAGTCAGGAATGCCCTTTTTGTCATTGCTAGTCTGCTTTTAATTTCCTCTTTGCTCCATCCATCACGGGTTATTTTGCTGCTCAGGTAGCAGAATTCATTAACTTCATCTACTTTGTGATCACCAGTCCTGATGTTAAGGTTTCTCACTGTTCTCATTTCTGCTACTTCTCATTACTTTTGTCTTTCTTCGATTTATTCTCAATCCTTATTCTGTACTCATTAGACTGTTTATTCCATTCAGCAGCCCCTATAATTCTTCTTCACTTTCACTGAGGATAGCAATGTCATCAGCAAACCTTAACATTGATATTATTTCACCTTGACTTTTAAGACCACTCTTGAAACTTTCTGTTATTTCCTCATTGCTTCTTCAATGTATAGATTGAACAGTAGGGGTGACAGACCTTCTTAATTTGAGTACTTCATTCTTGGTCTTCCATTATCATTATTCCCTCTTGGTTCTTGTACATATTGTATATTAGCTGCCTCTCCCTATAGCTTATGCCTATTTTCCTCAGAATTTCAAACATCTTGCACCATTTGACATTGTCAAATGCTTTTTCCAGGTCAATAAATCCTATGAACATGTCTTGATTCTACTTTAGTCTTGCTTCCATTATCAACCGCAATGTCAAAATTGCCTCTCTGGTGCCATTCACTTTCCTAAAGCCAACCGCTTCATCATCTAACACATCCTCAGTTTTCTTCTCCATTCTTCTGTATATTATTCTTGTCAGCAACTTGGATGCATGAGCTGTTAAACCGTTTGCACGACAATCCTTGCCCTTGTCAGCTCTTGTAACCTTCTGAATTGTATGGATGATATTTTTATGAAAGTTAGATGGTATATCCCTAGACTCGTGCATTGCACACACCAACATGAATAGTCATTTTGATGCCACTTCCCCAACAATTTTAGAAATTATGATGGAGTGTTATCAGTCCCTTCTGCCTTATTTGGTCTTAAGCCTTCCAAAGCTCTTTTAAATTCTGATTCTAATGCTGGATCCTCTTCAACTGAGCTGCCTACTGAGCTATTGCTTACTGCAGTATCTAGAGCCTTAGAGAACTTCAATGTATCTCTTCATTCCTTAGTACTTCCATATCCCACTTATTTGTGTAGAGATTCTTCCAGATTATCCCTTAAATGTCAGCCAACTCTTCATCACTGCTAAATTGTGATCTGAGTCTGTATCTGCTCCTTGGTTTGCCTTACAACCCTGTATCTGATTTGGGAATCTCTACCTGACCATGATGTAATCTAAATGAAATATTTCCATATCTCCCGGCCCTTTGCAAGTATACCTCCTCCTCCTGTGATTCTTGAACAGAATATTCACTATTACTGACTGAAATTTACTGCAAAATTCAATCAGTCTTTCTCCTCTCTTATTCCTAGAAACCAAGCCCATATTCTTCCATAACTCATTCTTCTACTCCTTCCCCTACAAATGCATTCCAATCCCCCATAACTATGAGATTTTCATCTCCCTTTACATACTGAACTACCCATTCAATAACCTCATATACTTTCTCTATGTCTTCATCTTCAGCATGTGATGTCAGCATGTATACGTGCACTATCATTGTTAGTGTTGATTTTATGTCAATTCTGATGAGAATAACCCTATTACTGAACTGTTCACAGTAACACACTCTCTGCCCTACCGTCCTATTCACATCAAATTCTATTCCTGTTATACCATTTTCTGCTGCTGTTAACATTACGCCATACTAATCTGATGAAGGATCCTTGTCTTCTTTCTACTTCACTTCACTGACCCCCATTATATCTAGATTGAGCCTTTGCATTTCCATTCTCAGGTTTTCTAGCTTACCTATCAGGTTAAAACTACTGACATTGCACATGTCGATTTGTAGAATGTTAAGGTTAGTTATTCAATCTTTTTCTTATGGTCACCTCCCCCATGCTATTCCCCTCCCAGAGATCCAAACTGGGGACTATACCAGAATCTTTTACCAATGGAGAAATCACCAAGACAGTTTCTCAATTGCGTGCCACATATCCCATGGATACACACTGTGTATCTTTAATGTAGTAGTTTCCACTGTCTTCTGCGTCCTCATGTCATTAATCATTCTTCCATCTTCATGGGCAGTTTGCCACCTCATGGGCAATAGAGCGCCCTGAACCTCTAACCGCTCCTTTGCCCTCTTTGACAAGGCCGTTGGCAGAATGAGGGTGACTTCTTACACTGGAAGACTTTAGCAGCTAATGGTGATGAATTTTATTCAAAATTTAAATGGTGGTGGGGTTCAAGGACGTTTTGATTAGTAGTCAAAGACACTACCCCTAGACTACACGCACTGGTTGAGTACAGAGTTATAAATACAACATCAAATAGAACTAATCCAGGAGTAGGACTAATAATGAATAAGAAAATAGGAGAGCAGGTAAGCTACTACGAGCAGCATGGTGCAAAATGTATTATCATAGCCAAAGTAGGCACAAAGCCAGCAACCACCACAAAATACCAAGCAGCTCTGCAGATGATGAAGAGACTGAAGAAATGCATGACGAGATAAAATAAATTATTCACATAGTTAAAGAAGACGAAAAGTTAACTGTGATGGGTGACTGGAATTCAACAGTAGCAAGAGGAAGACAAGGAAAAACAGTAGATTAATATGTACTGGAGGAAAGAAATGAAATAGGAAGCCACCTGGTAGCATTTTGATAGAGCTTAATTTAATCATCTGTAACACTTAGTTTAAGAATTGTGAAAGAAGGTTCTATACATGGAGAGACTTGGAGACATCGGAAGCTTTCTGACTGATTATATAACGGTAACTTAGAGATTTTGGAACTAGATTTTAAACTGTAAGACATTTTCAGGGGCAGATGTGTGTGACCATAATACAGGGTGATTCACAGAGATATGCAAATATTTTAATATGTTATTCTACAAGTAAAACTAAAGAAAAAAGTTCATATAAATATAGGTCCGCAAATGTTTAGTTATGGAGTTACAGCTGATAAGATTTTGCCTGAAATTTAGCAACTTTGCTAACATGAAGCCATCGCAAAACTGTATGAGGTTAAAGTAAAGCATGATTTCCATTTATTTTGTTGTTATTGGTCTGATGAATCTAATAAAACATGTCCCAGACATGTATCTGCAGTAGTTTTCCAGAACATTCAGTGAAGCAAAGATTATTAAACAAGTACAATTTTTATTTTCCATTAACAATGCAGAAACATTTATGTCATTGTTGGAAACTGTTAGTGAGTTGTTTCAGTCATTTCCTAACCTTGAAATGTGTTAGTTTTCGGTATTGTTCAGTGACATAGCATAATAACAGTAGTGTATTTAAGTGAAACCACATAGTAACTGTTGTAATGTTGTAATCTGTAGATTATTTATGAAACAGTGATGCCTTTCAAATTTACGACAGAGGAATATGCCAATATGGTGTTTATTTACGGAAAATGTGATGGTAATGCTATGGCTGCAGTCAACGAATACTGCGAAGGTTATCCAACTCGGAGAATTCCGAAAGCACGAACCATTAACGGAGTATTTCGAATGTTACAGGAGACAGGTTCTCTACCTAGCATTCATAATCAGTACGAGTGCTCAGTACGTGAAGGTGATGATGAGGATATTGTGGATGCTGTTCAACATAGTCAGAGTACCTGTACATGACGTATCTCTCAACAATTAGGCATTTCACAACCTAAGGTATGGTGTAGACCGAAGTACAATAATCTGTATCCTTACCATAAACAAAAAGGGCATCATTTACATCCAAGAGATCCTGCCCTTCACTTGGAGTTGTGCAACTGGTAAAATACTAATCAACAGTTACACAGATACAATTTATTTACTGGGCACAGTAAACAATTCACATAATGAGCATGTGTGGTCTGAAGCAAACCCACATGCAACAGTGCAACGCAGTTTCCAGCAGCGATTTAGCATAAAAGCAAGGCATGGTATAATCAGCACACACTTTACTGGACCTTTCATTTTTCCAGGATGTCTAAGTGGTGAGACATACTTACAATATCTTCAAGAAGAAATGCCCTGCTTACTCAAAGACGTTTCACTTGCAATGTGATTGGAAATGTATTTTCAACATGACAGTGTGCCTCCACATTTCACCAATGTCGTTACTACACATCTAAATGAACATTTTCCCCAGAAATGGACTGGTCGTGGTGCTACACATCTGTGGCCACCAAGATTGCCCGATTTAACACCAATGGATTTTTGTGTATGGGGAGGGAGGAAAGACATAGTTTATAAGGACAAAGTCAACAGACATGAGGCATTACTTGCTCACATTATGAATGCAATAGACGAAATTAAGAACAACCCTGTGAAACTGAAACAAGCAACAAAATCTGTCCATACATGTGCAGCTAAATGCATTGAACTAGGTGGAGGCATTTTTGAACAGTTACTGTGAATGTATTGTGAAATTGTATGTACACTGTACAATTTCCTTAACACTGAGCTTTGTTTTTTCCCGGTTTAACATAAATTCATGTGTGCTGTGATATAAATAAAAGCAGATTATCTGGCACATTCATACAGTTTCAGTTAACGTTATTACCATCATTTTTCCAAAATTACATTATCTACAACTTCTGTTGAAAACTTTGTGCAATTGTCTGGAATTTAACAAACAATTTGGGCCAAGTAGTTAATAAAGTAAAAATTTTATGAAATTATGTCTTTGCTTCTCTGGATGTTCTGGAAAACGACTGCAGATACGTGTCTGGGGCATGCTCTATGAGATTCACCAGATCAATAACTACAAAATAAATGGAAATCGTGTTTTACTTTGACCTCGTACAGTTTTGCAATGGCTTCATATTAGCAAAGTTGCTAAATTTCAGGCAAAATCTTTTATTAGCCATAACTCCTTAACTAAGCATTTGCGAACCTATGTTTATATGAACTTTTTTCTTTAGTTTTACTTGTAGAACAACATATCAAAATATTTGCATATCTTCATGAATCACCCTGTATATTGGTTATTAACTGTAGGCCTTTCAGACACAGCATGCACAGTTGTATGGGTGCAGTTTATTTGCGTTGCAGCATCATGTTATTGTGCTACGTAGTTGTGTCCTGCGTGAAATGACTGTACAGGTACCACTGTCTTGTATACAACCCGAAGCGTGTCTATATCTCGCAGCAGTTGTGAAATATTGTGTTTTATGATTTGCAAATTTTCAGGATGGCAGATTGGGAGCAGCTGCAGTGAGATAAGTCTTAATTGTATATTACTTGACATTTAAAAAAAATGTGTTTCATAATCTGAAAGGTCTACAGAGCAATTAGAAATTGATCTATCAAAAAATTGTGCATGTTGGGTATATATTACTGGCACACGCTCACTTCAGTCAAGATCTGATTTTAGGAATTGGAGTAGATTATGTAGTAGATATGTCATATTACCATCAGTTTTTTTATATAACTGTCACTGTAAATCAGTTTTATTTATTTACTTTTTAGTGCTTTTGCTGATGAGGAAGTTCTAGCTTTATTAGATGAACTGAAGGTGAAAAATTTCAGTGGATTTCTGATAGATGAATGGAGAAGCACTAATTTCTTCTACCTTCACGTGAAGAACACATAAGTGCATCTGAGAAAGAGCCACCAAACAAAATGCATAAACCAGCAAATACACTATGTGATGAGAAGAAGCTAAACGGATGCCAGCACTGGCCTACTGTTGGTGATTTGCATTCTGCTCCTTGCTTCAACCAAAATTATTATGAGAAGGGGAAAAGAACAATTAGTGTGAAGTGTAATATTCATGTTGATTGTGAAAAAAAAAAACAGTAACTGCTTTCATGAATAACACTGTAAGAAATGACTTAAATAAGTAAGATACTCCTGACCCGCAAAACTGTGTAGGTCCTAAATTTATGTGAAAACGAAATAACATAAAATTGCATACCAATTAGTAAACCATTCTATGAATATTTTTGTTACAAAAACCCACAAATTTCTAAATTTCCATACCCAGTTTAAGGGGAAGCGTGGGGGTCAATCTGAAAGGGGTAGATTACAACCAATGTAATTGTAATAAAAGAAGTAGTAAATTAAGGAGATGAAACAATGATAAGTTGAAAGAATCACAGGTTGTTGAGAGTTTCTAAGGGGGCATTAGGCAGCGACTGACTGAACAGAGGAAAGGAATACAGTATAAGATGAATGGGTAGCTTTGAGAGATGAAATACTGAAGGCAGCAGAGAATCAAATACGTAAAAAGACAAAACCTTGTAGTAGTTCTTGAATATCACAGGAGACATTGAATTTAAGGAGCAAATATAAAAATATCACAAATGAAGCAAGCGAAAGAGAATAAAAACCATCTAAAAATGAGAGTGGCACGACATTCAAAATGGCTAAGTGGGAGTGGCTAAGAGGACAAATTTTAGAAGCATGTATAATTAGGGAAAAATTAGAGAGGTCTTTGGAGAAAAAAAGGTGTAGTTGTAGGAATATCAAGAGCTCTGATGGAAAACTAGTACTAAGCAGAAACGGGAAAGACGGAAGGAATGTATAGAGGAGCTAAGTAAAGGAAATGATCTTGAAGGTAATATTATAGAAATGGAAGAGGAAGTAGCTGAAGATGAGGTGAGAGATATGATACTATGGGAGGAATTTGACAGAACACTGGAAGACCTAAGCTGAAACAAGGCCCTTGGAACATGTGACATTCCCTCATAACTGCTGATACCGTTGGGGGAGACAGACACGAGTAAACTATTCCCAGTGGTGTGCAGGCATACAAGATGAGGGAAACACCCTCAGGCTCCAAGAAGAATGTAATAATTCCAGTACCAAAGGAAACTAGTTCTGACACATGTGAATATTACTGAACTATGCATTCAGTCTAAGTCATGGTTACAAAATGCTGCTGGTATGACTTATTTACAGAAGAATGGAAAAATTGCTAGACACACTGAGGTCATGAAAGTCATGGGATATCATGTTGGACCTCCTTTGGTCCATAGTAGTGCAGCAACTCCATGTGGCATACACTCAACAAGTCATTGGAAGTCCCCTGCAGAAATACTGGGCCATACTATAGCCATCCACAATTGTGAAAGTGTTGCCAGTGCAGGATTTTGTGCATGGACTGTCCTCGATTATATCCCATATTGGACAATCTGGGTGGCCAAATCATTTGCTCAAACTGTCCAGAATGTTCTTCAAATCAATCGCAAACAATTGTGGCCCGGTAACATGATGTACTGTCATCCATAACAATTCCATTGTTGTTTGGGAACATGAAGTCCATGAATGGCTGCAAATGGTCTCCAAGTAGCTGAAGGTAACTATTTCCAGACAATGATTGGTTCAATTGGACCAGAGGACACAGTCCATTCCATGTAAACACAGTCCACACCCATTATGGAGCCACAACCAACTAGCACAATGGCTTCCAGAATGAGATTTTCACTCTGCACCAGAGTGTGTGCTGATATGAAACTGTGTGCAGATTAAAACTGTGTGCCAGACTGAGACCCGAATTCAAGTCTTAGTCTGGCACACAGTTTTAATCTGCCAGGAAGTTTCAGCACAATGGCTTCTTGACAAGTTGGGTCCATGGTTTCATGGCATCTGCACCACACTCAAACCCTACCATCAGTTCTTATCACCTGAAATCAGGGCCCATCTGAACAGGCCACAGTTTTCCAGTCATCAAGAGTCCAATCGATATGGTCACGAGCCCAGGAGAGGCACTGCAGGTGATGTCATACTGTTACCAAAGGCACTCTTGTCAGTCAGTGCTGCCACAGTCCATTAACACCAAATTTTGACGCACTGTCTCAATGAGTATGTTCATCACATGTCTCACATTGATTGCTGCATTTACTTCATGCAGTGCTCCTTGTCTGCTAGCACTGACAACTCTACGCAACCACCGCTGCTCTCAGTTGTTAAGTAAAGGCCATTGGTGACTGTGTTGTCTGTGGTGAGAGGTAATGCCTGAAATTTGGTATTCTCAGCAAATTGTTGACACTGTTGATCTTGGAATAATGAATTCCCTAACGATATCTGAAATTGAATGTTACATGTGTCTAGCTCCAACTACAATTCTGCATTCAAAGTCTGTTGAATTCTGTCGTGTGGCCATAATCATGTCGGACACCTCTCCACATGAATCATCTGAGTACAAATGACAGCTTCACCAATGTACTGCCATTTTACACCTTGTGAACATGACACTACTGCCATCTGTATATGTGCATATTTCTATCCCATGACTTTTGTCACCTTAGTGTATAGTATTTGTAGATTTGGAAAAAGCTTTTGACAATGTTGACTGCAATATACTCATTAAATTTCTGAAGGTACCATGGGTAAAACACAGGGAGTGAAAGCTTGTTTACAACTTGTACAGAAACCAAATGGCTGTTAGAAGAGCAGAAGGGTTTAGAAGTGCTTGGAAAAGAGAGAGGGGGGGGGGGGGTTATAATCTATCTCTAACATTATTCAATATGTAAATTAAGCAAGCTGTGCAGAAAGCAAAGAGACATTTGGAAAGGAAATTAAAGTTCAGGTAGAAGAAATAAAAAGTTATGCAGTTTGCCGATGGCCCTTTAATTCTGCCAGAGATAGCACTGGACGTGGAAGTGCAGTTTACAGTTCTTGAAAGGGGGATATAAGATGAAAATTAACAAAAACTAAATAAGGGTAGTGGGATAAAGTCAAATTAAATCAGGTGCTGCTGAGGGATTAAATTAGGAAATGAGACACTAAAAGTAGATGAGTTTTGTTATTTGGGCAGCAAAATAACTGATGATAGCCAAAGGAGAGAATATAAAATGCCAACAAAAGCGCTTCAGTAGAACATAAATTTGTTAACATTGAATATAGATTTTAGTGTAAGTAATCTTTTCTGAAAGTAACTGCATGGAGTGTAGCCATGTATGGAATGGAAACATGGACGACGATAAACAGTTTAGACAAGAAGAGAATAGAGGCTTTTGAAATGTAACACCACAGAAGAGTGCTGAAGATTAGATTGTTTAACTAATGAGGAGGTACTGAACAGAACTGGGGAGAAAAAAGGAATTTGTGTCTTAACTTGACTAAAAGAAGAGATAGCTTAACAGGACACACTCTGAGACATCAACGGATCACCAAATTAGTACTGGAGGTAAGAGAGTGTGTGTGTGTGTGTGTGTGTGTGTGTGTGTGTGTGCGTGTGGGCGCGCGCGCACGCACGGGAGGGGAGGGTTAAAATCACAGGACCGGGTAGTGTGGAGACCTGTGTCAAATCAGTCTTCGGTCTGAAGACCATGACAACAATGGGAAGGAGCCAGATTGGTCTCTATCTTTTGTGTTACTTTGCCTCCAGACTTAATCATCTTTTTGTAACAGCTTTATACACATTGTCAAAGTAGGCCCGGTTGGGCACAAACCAATATCACTTATGTAAGTGCAATCGCAAGTCTGAGAGAGAATGGGCATTGTCACCTGGCATGCACTGGGCAGTGTCCAGCCACCAGACATCAGAAGTGAGCAAGTAGATCACTGCTCATTCTCCAGATAACAGTACTCATAACTTGACTGTCCAGGGAGATTTGCCGACAGATCTGTCTGCAAAGGGACGAGGATAGGAGGTAGCCAAGTTTAACCAGAAATGGCAGTCTGCAGTAAAAGTGTGTGGCAATCTAATAAACATTTCAAAGCCACAGTCACAACAGAAAGTGCGTGAAGCACCACAGTGATGTAAGAGTTCACTGTAATAATATTATGGATAGTTGCTACACATCATATAGCGAAATTGCTGAGGCACAGATAGGCACAACAAGCCTTCTTTGGAGATAAAACACACACACACACACACACACACACACACACACACACACACACACACACACACACACACACACACACACACACAGACCACAGTCTCTGGCTGCTGAGGCCTCAGCTTTTGTGTGCGTGAGCGCATGTGTTCTATCTCTGAGGAAGGCCTTGTTGACCGAAAGCTCATTTTCTGATAACTTTTTGTTGTGTCTATCTGGGAGTCAGCACCTCTGCTATATGGTGAGAAGCAACTATCTTTTTCATAATATTGCTAAATTGCCTAAGAATTAAGTGTATTAGATAAAAGGGCTTGTCGAGATGAAATAGATGCTGAACCTCATAGCACAATTAGTTTAGAAGCTATACAGTACCATTAAGATGTACATATTATTGTAAATTAAGAAAATTAATGAATTTACCTATACAGAGCTGTGCTTCAAAAGAAGCATAATGCAAAGTAGAATGCGGACTTGGTCCCAAAAGTTGGGAATGAATATTCATTTTAGTGTTATTAGTACTTTTCCGTATTTTGCAGGCAATTTTGGTAAAGAAAGTGAGGGCAAGCATCACTGCAGGGGGGAACACTGACCATAGAAAATAAGACTGTGAAACAGCCAGAAGTCGCATACTGCTTTCCTTTACTTTACATGAATCACTCGTCAGATGCTAGTCTCTTCACAAATTTATGCTCACTAGCCAACAAAATAGGATCAGCTAGACCAGGAATTATGAACACACTAAGTTAAAAGCAGTAATCAAGAAGATGAACACTAAAAAAACAATGAAAAAATAAATTTGGCAAAGGAAAAGAAGTTGAAGGGGAACACATGCCAATACAAGATTTGCAAGTGTCACAGCCCTCTTGGTCAGATGGAAGGAAGACAGGAAAGTTATTTAAATGAATTACAAGATATTAACACAGAATACGCCTTAAGGATACACAGAGCAAAGACAAGGTGATGCAAAATGATAGAAAAAAGGATAATGACTTGTTTACATTTAACATAAAACACAGAAAGTTGCAGGAAACATGTAAGAATTATCATATAAAGAAAGCAAGATTATGCAGGATGTCCAAAATGGGGATTATATCAGTACTTAATAAAAAAAAAAGAACTCACCTGACATGGAACTGAAGAAGATGTTCATGAAAGTGCACATCTTGAATACTGAATTGTATGGATGTGAAACCTGGACAATTGAAAATGATAAGGATCTGGAAGCATTGGAAGAGCGATGCTATTAAAGAAGGTTAAAAATGTAGTGGACAGATAAATGTATGAAATAAAGAAGAACTAAAAGGAAAGGGTGAGGATAGAAGTTTATGAAGACACTTGCCAGAATAAGGAACAGGTAAGTAGAGCATCTGACTTGCCATCTGAGAATATTTAACATGGTACTGCAAGGAGCAGGAGGAAGGAAAAATAGTAAGAGTAGTCAAACAGTACAGTATGAAACACAGATTATGAAGTATATATAATGTAATGGTTATATAAGACAGCAAAATATTAGTGCAATACAGGAAGAGACAGAGGACAGTATCAAGGCAGTCTAAAGAATGGCGAAATTAAAAACAAAAAAAATGTATAAACTTTTCTGTTTCTTTTATTACACTATGTACAACTAACTGAAATAGAAATGTTACAAATAACATTATCTACATGAGATTCAGAAAAAGTACGGGCGACATACAGGACAGACAAACTGAAATTTCATCACTACAGTAGATCACCTCCCACAGACCGTGAACCTTGCTGCAGTGGGGTGACTTGCACTCCTCAACACTACAGCTCATACAAAATGACGTGGTAACTGTGGAGAAACACATTCTTGTCCTAAGTGGACTGACCCAAGTCCACTTTGGTATTCTTAATAGTTGGCCATCTCCACTACCTCTCGCCTGCTGACCTGTGCACTTCGAGTATTATTCACAACGTAGCGTGGTCACAGAATACACAGTAGAAGGCATTCCAGTTCGAGCTGTTGGAGATGGCAGTCGTGTGTGTGATGTGTGCTTGCTTGTGTAAATACATGAGTGTTTTGTTTTCTTGTCTAAAGAAGGCTCTGGCCAAAAGCTAAATGTGTAAAACAGTCCTTTCATTGTGCCTGTCTATAAACTCAACACATCATCTTTATGGTGAGTAACAATCTATCATTTTCCTAATATTGCTGCTATTATCCTGACAAAACTATTCAAGTAATATGAATAATATAGGAAACAGTTGAAATGTCCTCAGACGAATGTAATAATTTCAGTTGAAGTGTTGATAGGCGAATATTACAGAACCATCATGGTTGCTACACAGACACAAATTATTTACAGAAATGGAAAGAGTGGTAGAAGATGACCTCAAGGAAAATCAGTTTGGGTTCTGAGAAATATGGGAACATGTACGGCAATACTGACCTGACGATTTTTTTTTTACTTCATAAATTTACAGAAAGTTTTTTACAAATTTGACTATATTACATTCTTTCAAACTCTGGAGAAGGTAGCATGGATAAAATACAGGGAGTGAAAGGTTATCTACAACTTGTACAAAAACCAGATTCCAGTTATAGGAACCAGCTAAAGCTTGCACAAAAATTAGACTGTAGTTATAAGAATCAAAGGATATGAAAGGATAGAGGTGAGTAGGGAATGAGACAGGACTGTAGCTTATCTTAGACGTTATTCAAACTGTACAGTGAGCAAGTGCTAAAGGAAATGAAGCAGAAATTTTGAAATGGATTAAAGTACAGGGAGAAGAAAAAAATACTTTGCAATTTGGTGATTCCATAGTAATTTTGTCAGAGATGGCAAAGTACATGGAACATCAGTTGAATAAGGGGATTGTTGTATTGGAAAAGACGTTATAAGAATAATATGACCAATATAAAAACAAAGGTAATGAAGCACACATAAATTAAATCAGGTGATGCTGAAGTAATTGAGGTAATACGAGTAGTTGGTGAGTTTTGCTATTTGGGCAGCAAAATAACTGACAATGGCTGAAGAAGAGGGGATATAATACCCTGATTGGCAATAGCAAGAATACCCTTCCTAAAAAACAGAAAACAGAAATTTGTTAACATTTAACATAAATTTCAGTATTAGGAAGTCTTTTCTAAAGATATTGGTCTGAGGCAGAATGTTATATGGAAATGAAACATGGACTAACGAACAATTCAGACAGGAAGAGAAAAGAAGCTTTTGAAATTTGGTGCTGCAGAAGAATTCTGAGAGTTAGATGGGTAGATATGGCAAGTAATGAAGAGGTATTGTAAGCAGATTCAAAATGATGTAGATTGCTGTAGTTATGCAGAAATGAAAAGAATTGGAAAGGATGCACTAGCATGAAAAGTAGCATCAAAGCAGAATTTGGACTGAAAATCACAATAACATCATGTTTTATTGTTAAGGCAAATATCTTGTGAACTTCTGGGATTATGATCAACATTCTTTTTTTCTCTAAATAATTGTGTTCTGTGCCTGGTATATGAAAATAGTAAATGGTTCATACATTCTTCTTCACTGCATCTACATGACTATTCTGCAACTCACACTGAGCTTCCTGGCAGAGGGTTCATCAGGCCACTTTCACACTATTTCTGTATCATCCCACTTTCGAATAATGTGTGCAAAAAGAAATGAACACTTAAATCTTTCTGCACGAGCTCTGATTTCTCTTATTTTATTACAATGGTAATTTCTCCTTATGTAGACAGGCATAAAAAAATATTTTTGCATTCAGAAGAGAAAGTTAGAGATTGAAATTTCATGAAAAGATCCTGCCGCAACAAAAACCATCTCTGTTTTAATAACTGCCAACACAACTCCCATATCATATCTGTGAAACTCTCTCTCCTGTTTCATGATAATATGAAATGAGCTGCCCTTCTTTGAACTTTTTCAATGTTCTCCAGCAATTCTATCTGGAAAGAATCTTCATACTGCACAGTAGTACTCCAGTAGAGGATGGACTAGCTTAATGTAGGCAGTGGATTTATTGCATCTTCTACGTATTCTGCTAATAAAACAGTCTTTAGTTTACCTTCCCCACAAAATTATCTATGTGATCATTCCAATTTAAGTTGTTCATAACTGTTGAATTGACAGCCCTCAGATTTGCATGATATTTTTGTGTAACCAAAATGACGCATGTTCCTTTTAGTACTCATGTGGATGTTCTCACACTTTCCATTATGTAGAGTCAATTGCCACTTTTCACACCATACAAATATCTTGCCTACACCATGTTGCAATAGGTTCTGATCTCCTGATGACTTCAGTAGATGGTAAATGACAGCATCACCTGCAAACAATCTAAATGGCTATTCAGATTGTCTTTTATAACATAGATTAGGAAAAGCAGAAGGCCTATAACACTTTCTTGTGGAACACCAGGTACCACTTCTGTTTTACTCAATAAGTTTACATCAATTACTATGAACTGTGAGCTTTCTGACAGGAAATCACAAATCCAGTCACACAGCCAAGATGCTACTAAGTATGCACGCAATTTGATTGGAAGCCACTTGCAATTTGGTTGGAAGCCACTTGTGAGGAACGGTATCAAAAACCTTCTGAAAATCTAGAAATATGAAATCAATGTGATAGCACTCATTACTTCATGAGAATAAAGAGCTAGTTGTGTTGCACAAGAACGATAGTTTCTGAATCCATGATGACTGTGTGTCAACGATTGTTTTCTTCAAAGTAATTCATAGTGTTCAAACACAGGAAATGTTCCAAAATCCTGCTGTAAATAGGTATCAATGCTATGGGTCTGTAATTCATCAAATTACTGCTTTTTCCTTTCTTGAGCACTGGTATGGCTTGTGGAACTTTCCAATCTTTAGGTACGGATCTTTCACTGAGCAAGCAGTTGTACGTTGTTGCTAAGTATGGAACCACTAAAAAGAATATTCTGAAAGGAATTTAACTGGTGCACCATCTGGACCAGAAGTCTTGTCTTTATTAAGTGATCTGAGCTGCTTTGCTACACCCAGGTATATTTACTTCTCAGTCACTCATGTTGGCATTGGTCCTTAATTTGAGTCTGGAATATTAACTTCATCTTATTTGGTGAAGGAATATCAGAAAGCCACATTTAATAACTCAACTTTAGTGGTACTGTCACTGGTAACATTATCATCACTATCACAGAGTGCAGGTATTGACTGTGTCGTGCCACTGGTGTACATTACATACAACCAAAATCTCTTTGCATTTTATCAATAATCCTACTTTGAACTTAAGCCGCACTTGGTCAACACTTACAGTTAGTGGCATAGAGAACAATTGAAAGATTTGAAAACAGTAAAATCACCATGTCCGGATGAAATTCCAGTTCGATTTTACAAAGAGTACACTACGGCATTGACCCCTTACCTAGCTTGCAATTGTGGCGAATCTCTCGTCCAGCACAAAGTCGCATGAGAGTGGTAAAAAGAGCAGGTGACTCCAGTACATACGAAAGGTAAAAGAAAAGACCCGCTAAAGTACAGACCAATATTCCTAACTTCTGTTTGCTGTAGAATCCTTGAACATATTCTAAGTTTGAATATAATAAACTTTCTTGAGACTAAGATGCTCATGGCCACAAATCAGCATGATTTTAGAACGCATCACTCATGTGAAACTCGGCTTGCCCTTTTCTAAAGATATACTGAGAATGAGGGATGACAGGCAACAGGCAGAGCCCATATTTCAAGATTTCTGGAAAGCATTTGACACAGTGGCCCACTCCAGGTTGTTAACGAACGTATGAGCATATGCAATATGCACAGATATGTGAGTGGCTCAATAACTTCTTAAATAATAGGACCCAGTATGTTGTCCTCAATGGGAAGTGTTCATCAGAGACAAGGGTATCATCAGGCATGCCCCAGGAAAGTGTGATAGGACTGCTATTATTCTCTACATACATAAATGATTTTGTTGACAGGGTAGGCAGCAATCTGTGGTAGTCTGCTGATGATGCTGTGGTGTACGGTAAGGTGTTGAAGTTGAGCGACCGTAGGAAGGTACAAGACGACTTAGACAAAATTTCCAGTTGGTGTGATCAATGGCAGTTAGCTCTAAATGTGGTAAAATGTAAGTTAATGTGGATGAGTAGGAAGAACTCACATGTAATGTTCAGATACAGTATTACTAGTGTCCTGTTTGAAATAGTCAAGTCATTTAAATACCTGGGTGTAATGTCGCAAAGCGATATGAGGTGAACAAGCACGTGAAAACTGTGGTAGGGAAGGCAAATGGTTGACTTCAGTTTGCGGGGAGAATTTTACGAAAGAGTGATTCACTTGTAAAGGAGGTCGCCTATAGGATGCTGGTGTGACCTTTCTTGAGTACTGCTAAAGTGTTTGTGATCTGCACCAGATAACACTGAAGGAAGACATCAAAGCAATACAGAGGCGAGCAGCTAGATTTGTTACTGCTAGGTTCAAACAACATTTAAGTGTTGCAGAGATACTTCGGGAACTCAAATGGGAATCCATGATGGGAAAGCAATGTTCTTTTCGAGAAACACTATTGAGAAAATTTAGAGAACCAGCGTTTGAAGCTAACTGCCAAGCAGTTCTACTGCAGCCAACATATATCACACACAAGGACACAAACATTAGATACGAGAGATTAGAGTTCATACGGAGGAACCCTCAAATGGGCGTGCCTGTGTATAAAATGTGTGTCAACAACAAACAAAATTGTTTTGCACTGTTCCATTGTTGTTTCACAATAGTGAGCCCATACCTATTCCTTCATTATTGCTTCAGCTAACACAGTGTGTTGTCATACGCCCAAGTGAGCAGCAGTAATTCAAAATAAACAGTGAGCCTTGGTGAGAAAAAAATTACATTCTGTTCAAGAAAATTATCCAGAGTACAAGCTAGAGGAACAATCCCATGACAAGGCACTTGGCTACAAGACAATTAGTAATTGAATAAGCAGTTGGCTGGGTTCAGATGCAACTGCACTGTTCAATGCTTCAAGTGGGTAGTCACTGTGGAGTAACATCTGTCCATGGCAACAGAGTGATACATTGATAGTTTGTTTCATTACTGTTTAACTAAACAGTGCTTTAGCTATTAAGTTATGTACCCAACAGCAAACCACTGATATGAAGCTATTTTAGGTTGTAGCTGGCAGAAATGTGCTGATTTTGATGTCTTGGTCCAACCCCATGGCTTCTTCCAGTGGTTTCTCACTTTTTCATTAATTAAGTTCAGCAGTTGATGGTAATAAAGTCTATCATTTAGGATTTCCCCTAAGTTCACTGCTTGTTTGTCTAAGCTGTTCAGTGCGCTATTATGAAAGGTGTCACTGTGCCCTGGTATTCACAAAAATGCATCAGTATCCCTATTTTCGTATTGGTAGTAACTTCTTTAGTAATATCTATAATTATAGGTGACATATTTTTGTTCAACTTTAGTTTTGAGGCTGTTCAGTACACTTCAGTTAATACCACCATCCTGCTACTCAAGATGATGGGCAAGCTGGGCAGTGCAGAAGGATAGGTACAAATGTGAATAGGTGCACATGGAGTCTAAAAGGAACATGGGTGCTCCTGTGTTGAGGCAGAGGAGGTTAAGTTGATTTGGTATGTCAACCAAGAGAGCAGTTCTTGGACAGGTTCTGAGAGAACCCCAAAGGGGATGGTGCACATTAAAGTCACCGAGCAGCAGAAAGGGATGAAGTAGCTGCCCAATAACCTGAAGGGAGTCTGCTCTGGTGACATCAAATGACATAGCGATGTAAACAGTACAAATGGAAAAGGTCAAGTTAGGAAGCAAAAGGTGAACTGCAACAGCTTGAAGACAGGGAGATGCGTTGACTATGAATGTCATCCCGTATGAGCAGCTTGACTCCCCCATGAGATGGAATGCCATCCTCGGGGGGGAAGGTCAAAACAGGCCAGGAAGAACTGTGAGAGCTCAAAGCAGTCGTGAGGATGCAATTTTGTTTCCTGAAGGCACCACGCAGAACATGCAGATGATGCGATTTTAAGAGTAGCCATAAATCCTCTTTGTTTGATCAAAGGCCACGAAAGTTCCACTGAAAGAGAGTCATAATGAGGAAAGGAGAGCAGGGCAAAAATGAAGGTGTGTCACCTAGGAGGCTTCCGAATGGCAGCCTTCAAGACTCACAGCTACATGGTGCAGAGGCTGGAGGATCCTGCTCCATGAGATCTACAGAGACATTGGCATTCTCCCTATGTTGATCTGTGCAGTCCAGAGCAGAAAAACGGTTGGTGGTGCGCACCAGTGACATGGAGGTCAGCAGGGTGAGGGTATCATGTTGCGACACTGTTGAAAAGCATTTCCGAGTCGGCGAAGGACAAGACCATTTCCGTTTGTTTTACTATGTGGAGTCTTTCCAGTTGGCAGAGGAAGACTCAGATGTTTGCTGGTTGGAGAGACATAGGAAGTCTTTGCAAGAGTATGCCTTCTGTCCTTTCCGGCTTGCTGGTTGTGTAGCAGGTGACTTCATCCCGGGAGGTGAATGTCTGGTGGCTTGTTACAGAGATGGACAATGAGACAGCGATCCTACCATGACACTGGGCAATTTAACAACTGCAATGCTGAATTTGAGGTCGCATGTCTGTCTTCGTGGAGCGAGATGTAGCAAGAACAGTACTGTAAGTGCCAGATGGAAGAACACAGGATTTGCGAATAGCCAATAACTTGCGAGCGACTGGGTAAGGCACTTTTTCTTTATCTGGATCTGCCTGATAGCCCACTCATCGACATACATGGTACAATCTCGAGAGAAGCCAGCATGGTCACCATTGCAATTGATACAGCAGGGAGAAGGAGGTGGAAAATTGCCCTCGGGAGCATCCCTACCACAGGTTACACATTTGTGTGTCGACAAGACATTTGAGTGTGGTTGAAACAATGACATTGGTAGCAGTGCATCAGGTTCAGAATGTATGGTTGGACTTCTTGTGTTCTGCCCAATCATCCAATATAGGGTGTCTAGGAAACTGCTTTCTCGGATCGCTAGTCAACAATTCAAACAAATCGTTTTAATGAAGTTTATTATAGTAAAATAAATGATAATACTTAACTCTGAATATTCACAAAGGTGTGTCACAAGCAAATGATGACATGCAAATAATCAATGTCCTTAAATATATACAAATCCAATACAAGCAAAATAATACATTTCATAAGTGGCTGCTGTAGCATTCGTACAACCGCTTGTCTTCCACTTGGGCCGTGGCGCTTATATTCTCTTTGTGTAGAGGCTGCTCCTGTCTCAGTGTCATCCTAGAGAGGGTTTCATCAGCATACTATTGGCTGATGTCGTCTCAAAGCCCTCTCTGCTCTTCAATTCTCGCCCAACATGCCGGCGCTTGACGTGACCCCGGAATAGGACTGTGGTAACTTCATAGCCTGCTTTGATCTTGGACAAAAACACCACTCTATCAAAGGTGAAAAAAAAAGACTGAGTGTGGGCACTAAGGATGCATCTATCTTTTTCATCACCCAATGGATGGCAATGACATTCTGGTCAGAGAGGTATGTATGGATATCTGTCTCTGTCAAACCATCAAGCAGCCTAGCATAAATAATACCATGGGATGAATTCAGTTTCTTTGGGTCTTGACACGAACAGGACAGATTTGGAGAAAGCGAAACAGCAAGCAGTTATTGCGCTTGAGAATCACAAGTAACCTCCAAAAGCAAAATGCCATTGTGTAAATGAGAGCAGGACTTCAGAGGACTGGCAATGCATCAACACTTTTCTGAATAAGATACGGATTTACCGTTGCAAAGGACCGATCGTCTTCAATATTTGAAACCATGAGGGAATGTGGTGCAGCTCAGAGGGTCTTTGGATCGGGAGCTTCATTCCATTTACATTTGGTAGATATTGACCGCGAAGATGATGATTGGCTCATTGCGAGAAAATCTGCCATGACTGCCAGTGTCTCCAATGGCATGCTCGTCCCAACTGCCCCCGTTCATAGGGGGATCACCCACCTTAAGCGATTGTTCACATGTCAGGTCACACCTCTTGAACACCTAACAGAGGCACCAATCGGCAATTTGGGAAGGTATCAGCTCAGGCAATCCCCCTCCCTGGGCCTGGCCTGTACCAGGGTGTACGTGCGAATCCTACCCCTCGACCTAGGGCTGGGAATTATGTATCACCTAGTTACCTGTTGCACGTCAGATGTGTGAGCCGGCCTTCAGGAGCCCACAGGGAGAAAGAAGAAAAAGAGGAGCCTTGAACACCAGAGCGGAGGAAGGATAGGAAAAGGTAAACGGATAAAGGAAAAAAGGAACGAAAAACAGTGGTGAGACTGTTCTCATGTCAGCTACTGACACTGTTGAACACATTCCCAAAATCACCCCAGACATGGTCCCCGAGGGAAGGGAAAAAACATAGCAACAGGATGGACATGCAGCACAGAAGGGAAAAGGTGCTGCAAAGGCTGGGGCCCCGTGGTAGCCACACACGAACCTGCCAAAGAGCAGAGTGCCCCCCGGGGGGATCCCTTGATGTGTCAGAATCACCAATCCCTTCTTCTAGTCAGGTTGCACCAAAAATTTCTTTTCTCCTCAGTTCTATTCAGTACTACCTCACTAGTTCACCAGCCACCCATCTAATCTTCAGCCGTTCTTCTAGAGCACCACATTTCAAAAGTTTCTAGTCTCTTCTTGTGTAAACTGTTTATAGGCCATGTTTCACTTTCATATATGGTTACACTCCACACAAATACTTTCGGAAAAAGACTTCCTTACACTTAAATCTATATTTGTTGATAACAAATTTCTCTTCTTTAGAAACGCTTTTCTGAACTCTGCCAGTCTACATTCCCTCAGCAACTAAAAAACAGTAAGTCCCTGACTGTATTTAATAGAAAATTAAAATCATTCCAACTTGATGATTCTTTCTACAGAGCAAGTGAATTTCTGCTCCATATGGGTGGAAAGAAACATGAAAATAATGCAGCAAAGAATTTTGTAAACAGTAAAACATTAATGCAAGTATGTGCAAAAATCTTGCATCTATATCATCTGCTAGAAGCAAATTAAGTGCAGAAATAATATCCAACCAGGTACTGTTGTGTAAATGTGTGAGAGGAATACAGCACTAAAATACAAATGTGTAACTGAGTATGTAATTTAAATAAGTATGTATGTAATTTGTGTGTTCATAAATTTGTGTGCTCATAACTTCTCAGAAAGGATATATTTAAATTCATGTTTGTGTAAACTTTCGGCATATTACTTCATGCCAGAAAATTATCATAATGTCCAACATCAAATGTATGTTTGTGCATCACCATGTGCATGACATGTACAGTATTGATTCAGAGGACAATAAATAAATAACTAAATAAATAAACAGAACATTTGATATCCTCTCTACTTCAGCCATCATCAGTATAGTAACACTATTCATGTTTTCCGTCGCACTTTACATAGCACAGCCCGGGAACTGTCTCCTAGGCATGCCCGATGTGAACTGACTGGGCACGACCAGTGCTGCCTGAGTTGTTGTTGTTGTTGTTCCGCCAGCAGAGGTCGCGGCCGAATTCTCGCGTGCCCTCTGGTGGACGGGACTCTACTTGCGGCAACTACCGTCCGTGACGCGTCGTGCCGACGTGCGCCTCCCACGATCTTTCTGGTGGCTACTGCAATCAGTTATTTTGCTGCCCAAATAGTAAAACCCATCTACTACTCTAAAGCGTCTCATTTCCTAATCTAATTCCCTCGGCACCAGCTGACTTAATTCAACTAAATTCCATTATTCCTGTTTAGCTTTTTCTGATGTTCATTGTTCATTATTATGTTATCCAAATATCAATTCAAAATAAGCTCATCACTGTTTTCCTCCAAACAGTTGTGAGACTAAGTTGTAAGTCTATTCTTATGGAAATAAAAATGGTCTGGTTCTATATCCATCAACAAGTTTTATATGCTACACTATGAAAGCAGGAAAGATACATACACTAATTTATTAAGAAGTTGTACCTCCGTCTCAATAGCTGCATATATCTTTCCCAGCAAATTTTGCTTCAACAGAGGGATTTCCAGTATCTTCAATTTTTTGTCCCCAACACTGAAATAACGAACCATTGATTAATGATCTGAGTAATAATTAATCACATCAATTTCAACTTCTTGTTCTGTGGGAACACTGTAACCCAAAATATATACACTCCTGGAAATGGAAAAAAGAACACATTGACACCGGTGTGTCAGACCCACCATACTTGCTCCGGACACTGCGAGAGGGCTGTACAAGCAATGATCACACGCACGGCACAGCGGACACACCAGGAACCGCGGTGTTGGCCGTCGAATGGCGCTAGCTGTGCAGCATTTGTGCACCGCCGCCGTCAGTGTCAGCCAGTTTGCCGTGGCATACGGAGCTCCATCGCAGTCTTTAACACTGGTAGCATGCCGCGACAGCGTGGACGTGAACCGTATGTGCAGTTGACGGACTTTGAGCGAGGGCGTATAGTGGGCATGCGGGAGGCCGGGTGGACGTACCGCCGAATTGCTCAACACGTGGGGCGTGAGGTCTACACAGTACATCGATGTTGTCGCCAGTGGTCGGCGGGAGGTGCACGTGCCCGTCGACCCGGGACTGGACCGCAGCGACGCACGGATGCACGCCAAGACCGTAGGATCCTCCGCAGTGCCGTAGGGGACCGCACCGCCACTTCCCAGCAAATTAGGGACACTGTTGCTCCTGGGGTATCGGCGAGGACCATTCGCAACCGTCTCCATGAAGCTGGGCTACGGTCCCGCACACCGTTAGGCCGTCTTCCGCTCACGCCCCAACATCGTGCAGCCCGCCTCCAGTGGTGTCGCGACAGGCGTGAATGGAGGGACGAATGGAGACGTGTCGTCTTCAGCGATGAGAGTCGCTTCTGCCTTGGTGCCAATGATGGTCGTATGCGTGTTTGGCGCCGTGCTGGTGAGCGCCACAATCAGGACTGCATACGACCGAGGCACACAGGGCCAACACCCGGCATCATGGTGTGGGGAGCGATCTCCTACACTGGCCGTACACCACTGGTGATCATCGAGGGGACACTGAATAGTGCACGGTACATCCAAACCGTCATCGAACCCATCGTTCTACCATTCCTAGACCGGCAAGGGAACTTGCTGTTCCAACAGGACAATGCACGTCCGCATGTATCCCGTGCCACCCAACGTGCTCTAGAAGGTGTAAGTCAACTACCCTGGCCAGCAAGATCTCCGGATCTGTCCCCCACTGAGCATGTTTGGGACTGGATGAAGCGTCGTCTCACGCGGTCTGCACGTCCAGCACGAACGCTGGTCCAACTGAGGCGCCAGGTGGAAATGGCATGGCAAGCCGTTCCACAGGACTACATCCAGCATCTCTACGATCGTCTCCATGGGAGAATAGCAGCCTGCATTGCTGCGAAAGGTGGATATACACTGTACTAGTGCCGACATTGTGCATGCTCTGTTGCCTGTGTCTATGTGCCTGTGGTTCTGTCAGTGTGATCATGTAATGTATCTGACCCCAGGAATGTGTCAATAAAGTTTCCCCTTCCTGGGACAATGAATTCACGGTGTTCTTATTTCAATTTCCAGGAGTGTAGTTATATAATGAACCAACACAGAAAAGCTAATTTAAATAATGAAATAAATTTCAAAATGTAATGGATTACATGACAATAAATTTGAATATATTTCCGCAATTGCTAACTTACAGAATTCTCTGTCTCATTATAATCTATATTGACAGAATTATTTGTTTAAAAATAGTGCATTTCATGAAAGATATAATTACAGATTATACATATATGATTATTGAGAACATTTGGGAATTCAAAAATATCTACTATATGTTTTTTTTATCATCAGCAGAACCATGGTAATCATAATGGAAAACTGGTTTGTTAGAGCTACATACACTTGCTCTGTTCCAGTAGCTTTCCATTTTAACTTGGGCACTACTGGCAGGATATGATTGAATAACAATTGGCAATGCTCTGACACAGCGATGCCACTTTCATTTTAGCCATACACTGTTTCAGATTTCTTACAATCTTGCAATTGACTGTATACTTGCAAATCTTGGAGACAGACAAATCAGTAAGTTGACATACTTTGACATTATTGAATGAAAATATGCATATTGAATAATCTACATCTACATACATACTCCACAAGACATTGTATGGTGTGTTGCGAAGGATACAGTGTACCACTACTAGTCTTTTCCTCTCCTGTTCCACTCACAACTAGTCCAAAGGAAAAACAGCTGTCTCTATGCCTCTATAAGAGCCATGATTTCTCTTATCTTATCTTCTTGGTCATTAGGCAACATGTACATTGGCAGCAGTAAAATCATTCTGCAGTCAGCTTCAAATGCTGGTTCTCTACATTTTCTCAATACTGTTTCTTGAAAAGAATGTCAGTTTCCCTCTAGGGATTGCCAATCGAGTTCCTGAAGCATCTCCGTAATACTTGTGTGTTATTCGAACCCATCAGTAACCAATCTAGTTGTCTGCCTCTGAATTGCCTCGATGTCTTCCTTTAATCCAATCTGGTGCAGATCCCAAAACTCAAGCAGCACTCAATAATGGATCATCCTAGTGTCCTATATGCAGTCTCATTTCCAGGTGAACCACAATTTGCTAAAAGTCTCATAATAAACGAGAGTCGACATTTGCCTTCCCTACTACACTACTTACATGCTCATTCCATTTCATATAACTTTGCAACAATAGTGTCCTGGGGTTACTCATTTTGGAGAAAGAAAAATCTTCATTGTTCAAAAATGTGCTGTATGAATAATATGTGGTGTTCATCCATGATCACAGAAATCTGTTTGAGAAGCTGGGCATTCTGGCTACTGTTTCATAGTATATTTATCTCATCGTGGAATTTGTTGTAAATAATTCACTGCACTTCAAGAGGAACAAAGATGTACATAACTACAATACCAAAAGAAAAAATGAAATTCATTACTCCACATTAAGATCATCTTTAGCACAAAAAGTTGCCACAAAAATTTCTGACCAATTACACAATGATATAAAAACTGAAAAGTTTTTCCCAGAAAACTCCTTCTATTCTATAGAAGAATTTATATTTTTGTTATGTGTAGATGCTGGAGGGGGCAGGGGGGGGGGGGGTAGAAAATATTAACAAAGATCTGTATAAAAAAATAAAGAAAACGAAACATGCAAATGGTCAGCATCTAGCCATATTTATGTATGAATGTGTAATGTGAATATAAAACGACTTGTTCCACAAAAGTATGATTAATTGTACAAGTGATCCATGGAAGATGATACTGACTAACTAATACCTTTTGCATTGCTGTCCTCTACAAGCTTATAGTGTTAATTTCTGAAGATGACTTTTAGCCGTACTCCATATACACATATATCTCCTAATTTGTAAAATGTGCAACTATCCTTCTTTGAGCACAATGATATTATATTACATTACGTTAATACATGTTCTGTAGATTATTAGATCATGAATACGACATTTTGTAATGATGTGGAACGTGTCACATCAACATAAGGCTTCTTCACACAATATCTCTTTGCCACTATTTTTGAATTGGGAGAGATTATTAATAACAAATTTCATTAGTGAATATACATGTTGTATAGCTATTGTGAATATCCCTAATTCCTTAAATTAACATCTGCAAGGTGATTCAGGTGGGCTCCAGCTGCAATGAATACTCTTTCTCTTAATGATGAATTACCCCAAAATATGATGCCATATGAAAGCAAGGAAAGATAATAGGCATAGTAGGCTAATTTACTGACATGTTTTTCACCAAAATTTGCAATAACTGTAATAGCACAGGTAGCTGAACTCAAACATTTCAGCAGATCATCCCAGAAATTTTGAATTTACTGCCTTAGCAACAGTCATTATTTATCAAAGGTTTTAGAAATAATGGTTTTAAAAGAAACTTAAAAGTGTACATAAGCACTGTGAATGCAAATGCAGCATTCTCCAAAGTGAAAATAATATAAAGCACATGTACCCAGAGACATGTAAGGTATATGAGAATCTTACTTTTCAATGCACTGACAGTTTACATCTAAACCTTGGACAATAAATATAAATGAAGAGATAAGTAAATATACTTCTTCTTCACACTTTTCTTTTCATTTACAGTGACTTTGTTGGCTCATAAGTAAAACTGTGATCAACCTACAGATTGGTTTGAAGACCGAAGTGTGTTACCAGATATAATGTTATTGGAAGTGATCTCCTATCATTGCCTAATCTTATACTACTCTGTAAATGTTTTAAGTATGTACATACTATTCATATTACTTCTGTACTGTATCTGATATGTCCTTTACTACTGTATGGTCTATGGATGAATAAATAAATAATAATTCTAATTTTGCAGAATATATTTAAATACAGATACTGCGTATTTTGACACATCAATGTTTGTACTGCTGGTTTTGCATGTGTGTTCAAAGTGAAATACATCAATGTTGCTGTAAATAAGATGTATTAACTTACATGCAAATGTCTTTAATGTCGATGATATTCTCAGCGCCATCAAAAATTGGTCAAACAGTAATTACATAAATCGGAATAGTGAAGCCACTACTATGTACTTCGGCAAATCAATCAATCAAATCAATAATGTTAGCAACATAATACACATAGGCCTACATCTTAAGTCTGTAGAGACTTCTGATTTAACGATTACAGTAGCAATGGAAGTATAAAGTATCCCATAATTATTCAATGAGGCGCTTCAAAGGGAAAATACATTTAAATTACGGGTACCATGCGTATGAATAACTAACTCCATCTTCTGCAAACTGGCACTCGAGGGAACTGTGATTTGATTTGTTTTCTTTTAAGACATGCGTAACCAACTATTTGACGTGCAGGTCATGGTCTAGGAGTTAAATAACATGAGCTAAAATACCAGTTGCCAACCACTTCTCATATTTTAAAGGCAAATTCCAAACATATGCAACGTCTTCTTACTGCCAAACTTAGTATTACTAAGGAGATAGCAACCAATTCACATTATTCGCTTGTAATGAGGAATATGTAAGTCGCCAGTGAATCAAAGAATCATAGTATTTCCATATATAGAAGTCTAAAGCGTCAATAAGTACAAACCAAGAAACAGAATCTATATATGAATGTACCCATTGCTTTACACAATAAACTTTACGACAAAAATCATGAGGCAATTCTCGTAAACTTCATATGTAATGTAAAAAAGTGTTCCTATTACCTCTTTATTAACTGAAGCTGTTCAATTTCGTTACACAGTGCCGTAGAGCATTCACTATAATCTTGTAATACGTCTCTCCATTTAGCCGGATACGAACTGAAGTATTTGTAGAAAGAACGTAATACGGTTTCCAGTCTATCCATTACAATATTTTTCGGTGGATCTCTGTGGATTCTTCATAAGGTTGCCGTTCGTTAAGAAACTTGTGAATGAAAATTAGCGGTAACACATTTACATAACCTCAACCTCCTTTGTTATTAGGCATGGTTATATTTGTAAACAACAGGTACTGCAACGTAATATCATTGAAAGACTGGATCACGAAAGAAAGTATCTAGCTGGTAGGATAAATGAAAATGAGCGAGAAGTTTCTTATTTTATGATTAAATGGAATATCCGGTTTAAAATTGTGTCTATAGCTGGCTTTGTAGATACTGTGTTTCATGTGAGCTAAATCTTACGGCGAGGGAAAACTTTCCGTAATTGTATTGGCACAACAATGAACAACAGCATCTATCGAGCAGCATCCGGAACATGAGCAACATGCTTTTCTCTCATTCGAGTCAAAATAGATGGTCATTTTATTCTAAAATTTTATAACAGTCAAATCTATGAAATCATGTCAATGTTGTCAACACTGCTGTCACTGTTGTGCAGCGGTGATTATTTGCGTACTGGAGCGACTCTAGTGGGCGACAGACAAACTACGAGGGGTTTGCTTTCCCCAGCTCATTCGCTGCCCGCAGACAGTTCCGGAGCGCAAGTAGCCGGTCGATTTGATCTAGTGAGTGAACGTGTGATTGTGGTGTCCGCGCGTTAAGTGAAGTAATGGACTGATCGTGATTATTTCTTTTTGTTATTGTTGGCGTCTTCATCTCACCATGATGAATGGAAAGCTACATGCGGCAGAACATCTGCCGAATGCAGAAGATCTGTTAAATCCATTTGTACACCGCCTCGAACTGTCAACAACGTACGACAAAATTAAGGTAAATATTTAAGAACCACCTTCCTTCCTGAAAGCCTTATATTTTGTTACTGTTAGTACAACAATCGTTTTCATGGAAAAATTATTTTTTTGTTTATCAACCAGTTACATTAAATTATTGTGCTGAGACAAATCGGAAGAGGCTTCCGGCTATTCGTCGATTGAGGTAGTACGATCCTCTTATGTCTTATTAGCGCCCTTCTCAAGTTTGCGTTTATACGTTATAGAGAAAGCAGTAAATGTCCATATCACTAACACAGATCCAATATTTTCGAACATATCTGCGCGTTGCAACTTTGATCACGTGCATCACCTGTCTTGACGTAAATTGTTTTGCCACCAAGTTTGTGTGTAATATTTCCAGGAGGGCTACATTTTAGAATAAAGTGACCTTCATTAAGTTGCAGCAGCAACAACGTGCATTAATAGCAGTTGCGTATTGCTGCTACATACCGTACCTTTGTTAAATCACGGTACAAATGACAGAATTAATCTCATTAGAAGTGCCATCCTTCTGGGAATGAATGTAACAGCAGACTTGATTCTTCTTTTACGCAAAGCGATTTTGTCGTCAAAGCTACCTGTGTCGGTTTGTAGGGCCATCACTTCGATGGCGCGCTTCTCTCGATCTCAAGACCGCAAGCTGTTCGCAAAATCAGTCCAGCAGTTTTCTCTGAGGGCCCTATTAATACAGGTATGGAGTATTACCAACACTGCTTGTCACAATATCTCACTTGACTGTTACTTCCGCTGGAATTGAAATACGGTATAATCTGTTTACAAAGACTTAAAAAGGCAAACTTTTGATTGTGTGCAAATTATTAGTTCGTAGGTCAGTTTTGGGAGCCGCTGGTTGTATCTTAATCTAAAGCAATTTCTACGACTGAACGGTTTGGTAGCGTTAATGTGTGAATTGTTACTTAAATTTTATATTTCGACGTGAAAGATAGTTCGTAAGGAATGTTTCTTGGGAAAACTGTAAAATTTTTTTGTGACGGCTGTCGTAAATTTCATATAGATCGAAGATTCATAAAGATTGTATCTGTGTCTAACGTTCTCCATTGTCTAACTCCTGAACGAAGCGGGGTAGTTAATAAAGTATCATACCAGTTGTGTTGAAATCCGCCGGTGCATGACGCATTAAAATACAATACAAACACTCGCTAGTAAGCGAGACGCTTGCGACAAATACTTTGAATATTTAACCTGCAAATCTTGAAAGTGTACAACGTTCAAGTAACTGGTTAATAGATGGATACCACGCAAAACTAAAAAAAATACCTTGCATTGATCTCATGTTGGTTCGTAATGGGTCATCTGTCTCCAAAAGAAAACTCGTACGCTGCCGTTGTTTGCCCCAAAATGTACCTTGATGGCAGTACATCTGTCCATCTGACCGTGTCTCAAACTTAACTTCTTGACTCTCGTGGCCACAGATGGTTGACTGCTGCCAAAGAGCCCTATAGCACACAGTTTTGTCAATGTTTATCTCTGTATGTGCGTTTTTGAGATCGGCCTGTAACGTATATTTATTTTATGATTAAAGCAACAGATAAAGCTCACAAATATTGAAGAATACTTTCAGCCATGATGATGTACAGAAAGTATCAGTAATATGCCGCCGAAATGTCAGCTGTTTTGGACATGTCAAAACAAATAACTGGGCACTGCCTCAGAAGCGCTTTCAGGAACAAGACTGAGTAGCTGGTGAGGTATTATGATGAACTTGAAATTAAAGTTTTCTTTAAGTTTCACACTAGATGTTTGTCCTCAATCTGATAAATTTGCAAACATCATCATAAACTGTTCTTCGTATCAGAAATAAACGCAAAATTCGATTGTATTCGTCGAGAGCTGTGTTGTAATCCTGTTCGAAGAAAGCGTCGCGAATTTTGTCGTATCGAAAAAGAAAAAACTTTTCACCCCTCTAGAATTGGGGTAGGTAATCCCTGCAATATTTTGGTGGTAAGTCATTTTGCCATATACGTGACTTCACACAAAGAATATTATATGAAAGTGTGGCAGGTTTTTACCGTTCTGGATTTTGATCGGTAGAAAAGTTTTCCCTGTGATTGATGGTTCTGTTTTTAATGTACAGTTCGGAAATGGGTATCAAATCCCCCTTCAGATGATAAGTCAAATGATATAGATACAGGAATTTGACGAGGAGGGAATAATTGAAAAAAACGCCCCTTATCCTGTTTTTGTGATCCGTATAATGTGACGAATAGATGTATTTGTTTAGTTGCTGTATGTTGGAAAACAGAGAAGCGCTTTGACCTGGAAAAACTGAGAACGGCATGAGCTTTTGCGGACATAAGTAACGGATACCGGCGAGAACCACCTATTTCATCCACGCTTTCGTATTCGACGGGGATGCACGAACCCATCTCTGGGCTGAGTGTCAGAATTATTTTAACAGGTGATCGATAATATTTGTGTCGGGAGTTGAAGTACTGGTTTTTGTGACTAATGAAGTCACAAATTTACCCAAGTGTTTCTTATGAGTTTAAAAAATAATTTATATCATGGCGTCCAAGTACAGGAAAGTTGAGCTTTGCTATAGTTTGTAGGGAAGTGACGCTTATGTAGTCCTCGGGCAACAATATGTGCTGGCATTGCGGAAAGTCCCAGAATAACGAAACATCGAAGGTAAAATTTAGGGGATAAGCCCTTAAAAAAAAGATGTACAACACACACTTGAGATCTTTTGGGTAGGAAAAATTGCCTCGTATGGGTGTATTGCACTGTCTTAGAATAGCGGTTTTCTCATCGCTATGTACGCAATGCGGTTGAAGATATGTTTGCAGAAGGGTCGCACTTCGTTTACCAGCAGTAACCGTACAGTGATGTGGAGTGTGACGGTACTGAAGTTTCTTGTCCCAGCATTGCCATCTTCGTAAGAGACTTCACGCTGTCGTGCACCAAGCTGCTGTAGATAACAAAAACTACGTGTTATTAACGGAGTCGCTACCGACTGATTTACTGCTTCTTGTTGGGAATTTGAGCAATTATTTTTCTATTATTTGGAATATAAGAGAAAGGCACTCGGGACTGAAGCTGTGAAGGCGCTTCCCACAAGACGGCAAAGAATGTGAGAAATTGTTTCTGACAAGATACGATCGTTTGCAGGTGTGGGGTTAGAATTCAGTTATGCCATTTTGTGGTCAAAGCGCAACCAGTAATTCTATCCGAGCCACACTTGACGGACCCACTCAGAATCAACTTGTAACAATCTTTCCTCATTCTTTCAAAACACATTTCAACTTGCCAGTTATGGCGAGCTCTGTGAATACCGCGCTTAATGTTTGAAATCTATCGTAGATGACAGTCACAAGTCTACAGACTTTAAATATTCGAAGACTCCATTATTAGCGAGAAAGGTTCTCGATATTTATGTGAGGTCATGTTGAAAAGTAATGTCTTTGAATTTTTTATGTGAAAACTCTTGAAGCTTCGAGAAAGGCTCTCGATATTTATGAGGTGGTGTTGAAAAGTAATGCCTTCGAATTTTTTTATGCGAAAACTCTTGAAGCTTATTAAATAAAAGAAACGTTACTAACTTTCTTCATCTTGACTCGTGTCGACACAGTTGTAGCCCTCTGCCGCTAGAAGGCTCCAAATTATAGCGTGCAACATTGCGGTGTGCAACGTAACTACAGGGTGTTTCAAAAATGACCGGTATATTTGAAACGGCAATAAAAACTAAACGAGCAGCGATAGAAATACACCGTTTGTTGCAATATGCTTGGGACAACAGTACATTTTCAGGCGGACAAACTTTCGAAATTACAGTAGTTACAATTTTCAACAACAGATGGCGCTGCAAGTGATGTGAAAGATATAGAAGACAACGCAGTCTGTGGGTGCGCCATTCTGTACGTCGTCTTTCTGTTGTAAGCGTGTGCTGTTCACAACGTGCAAGTGTGCTGTAGACAACATGGTTTATTCCTTAGAACAGAGGATTTTTCTGGTGTTGGAATTCCACCGCCTAGAACACAGTGTTGTTGCAACAAGACGAAGTTTTCAACGGAGGTTTAATGTAACCAAAGGACCGAAACGCGATACAATAAAGGATCTCTTTGAAAAATTTCAACGGACTGGGAACGTGACGGATGAACGTGCTGGAAAGGTAGAGCGACCGCGTACGGCAACCAGAGGGCAACGCGCAGCTATTATAGTGCAGCAGGTGATCCAACAGCGGCCTCGGGTTTCCGTTCGCCGTGTTGCAGCTGCGGTCCAAATGACGCCAACGTCCACGTATCGTCTCATGCGCCAGAGTTTACACATCTATCCATACAAAATTCAAACGCAGCAACCCCTCAGCGCCGCTACCATTGCTGCACGAGAGACATTCGCTAACGATATAGTGCACAGGCAATAAACAGAACTGGCGCATATGCGGAACCGAAAAGCCCCATGTTGCAGTCCCATCGTCCCTGCATCCTCAAAAAGTACTGATCTGGGCCGCCATTTCTTCCAAAGGAATCATTGGCCCACTTTTCAGATCCGAAACGATTACTGCATCACGCTATCTGGACATTCTTCGTGAATTTGTGGCGGTACGAACTGCCTTAGACGACACTGCGAACACCTCGTGGTTTATGCAAGATGGTGCCCGGCCACATCGCACGGCCGACGTCTAATTTCCTGAATGAATATTTCGATGATCGTGTGATTACTTTGGGCTATCCGAAACATACAGGAGGCGGCGTGGATTGTCTCCCTATTCGCCAGACATGAACCCCTGTGACTTCTTTCTGTGGGGACACTTGAAAGACCAGGTGTACCGCCAGAATCCAGAAACAATTGAACAGCTGAAGCAGTACATCTCATCTGCATGTGAAGCCATTCCGCCAGACACGTTGTCAAAGGTTTCGGGTAATTTCATTCAGAGACTACGCCATATTATTGCTACGCATGGTGGATATGTGGAAAATATCGTACTATAGTGTTTCCCAGACCGCAGCGCCATCTGTTGTTGAAAATTGTAACTACTGTAATTTCGAAAGTTTGTCTGCCTGTGAATGTACTGTTGTCCCAAGCATATTGCAACAAACGGTGTATTTCTATCGCTGCTCGTTTAGTTTTTATTGCCGTTTCAAATATACCGGTCATTTTTGAAACACCCTGTATGTTGGCGAGTGAGAAACGGCGTGCTGTAATAGAGTTCCGAATTCGAATGGTTCGTTGCACACGCGGGCCGCCCTCTTCTTCAGCATGACTGTGCTAGACCACACACTGGCACTGCGACATCTGTAACAATCCGACGCCGTGGGGTCAGTGTCATCGATCATCCGCTGTACAGTCCCGACTTAGTCCCATCCGATTTTCATCTGTTTCCAAGACGTACAGAACACCTTCGAGGACTGCACTTCGATAGTGAAGCTGTGCAAGCAGAGGTGACGCTGCAGCTCCGTCAACAAAGTTAAACATTCTACAGAGACAGTGTGAACAAACTGATCTCTCATTGGGAAAAAGATGTTCGCCGCAGTGGAGACTATGTCGACAGATCAATATGTAGACAAGAAGAATAAAGCGTACTAATGTTAGCCGATATTCCACTTAGAGAGAAACACCGATACGCCTCGGTTTGCGATTGATGTGCTTCTATTCTTGTGGGGGGCGAGAGTGAGCAGTGGTTACTCCGCTGGAGGAACTGCGTTCAGATCAGAGCACTTCATGACTAATGGATTTCTAGCAAACAAAAGGGAGAAAAGTCGTCAGGCATAAAAGTAAATCCAGAGTGCCCTCGGGGAGTTACAGGTTCATTACGTTTCACAAAATACACTCATGGAAATTGAAATAAGAAGACCGTGAATTCATTGTCCCAGGAAGGGGAAACTTTATTGGCACATTCCTGGGGTCAGATACATCACATGATCACACTGACAGAACCACAGGCACATAGACACAGGCAACAGAGCATGCACATTGTCGGCACTAGTACAGTGTATATCCACCTTTCGCAGCAATGCAGGCTGCTATTCTCCCATGGAGACGACCGTAGAGATGCTGGATGTAGTCCTGTGGAACGGCTTGCCATGCCATTTCCACCTGGCGCCTCAGTTGGACCAGCGTTCGTGCTGGACGTGCAGACCGCGTGAGACGACGCTTCATCCAGTCCCAAACATGCTCAATGGGGGACAGATCCGGAGATCTTGCTGGCCAGGGTAGTTGACTTACACCTTCTAGAGCACGTTGGGTGGCACGGGATACATGCGGACGTGCATTGTCCTGTTGGAACAGCAAGTTCCCTTGCCGGTCTCGGAATGGTAGAACGATGGGTTCGATGACGGTTTGGATGTACCGTGCACTATTCAGTGTCCCCTCGACGATCACCAGTGGTGTACGGCCAGTGTAGGAGATCGCTCCCCACACCATGATGCCGGGTGTTGGCCCTGTGTGCCTCGGTCGTATGCAGTCCTGATTGTGGCGCTCACCTGCACGGCGCCAAACACGCATACGACCATCATTGGCACCAAGGCAGAAGCGACTCTCATCGCTGAAGACGACACGTCTCCATTCGTCCCTCCATTCACGCCTGTCGCGACACCACTGGAGGCGGGCTGCACGATGTTGGGGCGTTAGCGGAAGACGGCCTAACGGTGTGCGGGACCGTAGCCCAGCTTCATGGAGACGGTTGCGAATGGTCCTCGCCGATACCCCAGGAGCAACAGTGTCCCTAATTTGCTGGGAAGTGGCGGTGCGGTCCCCTACGGTCTTGGCGTGCATCCGTGCGTCGCTGCGGTCCGGTCCCAGGTCGACGGGCACGTGCACCTTCCGCCGACCACTGGCGACAACATCGATGTACTGTGGAGACCTCACGCCCCACGTGTTGAGCAATTCGGCGGTACGTCCACCCGGCCTCCCGCATGCCCACTATACGCCCTCGCTCAAAGTCCGTCAACTGCACATACGGTTCACGTCCACGCTGTCGCGGCATGCTAACCAGTGTTAAAGACTGCGATGGAGCTCCGTATGCCACGGCAAACTGGCTGACACTGACGGCAGCGGTGCACAAATGCTGCGCAGCTAGCGCCATTCGACGGCCACCACCGCGGTTCCTGGTATGTCCGCTGTGCCGTGCGTGTGATCATTGCTTGTACAGCCCTCTCGCACTGTCCGGAGCAAGTATGGTGGGTATGACACACCGGTGTCAATGTGTTCTTTTTTCCATTTCCAGGAGTGTATATGTATTTATATAGGGTGGTCCATTGATCGTGACCGGCCCAAATATCTCACGAAATAAGCGTCAAACGAAAAAACTACAAAGAACGAAACTCGTCTAGCTTGAAGGGGGAAACCAGCTGGCGCTATGGTTGGCCCGATAGATGGCGCTGCCATAGGTCAAGCGGATATCAACTGCGATTTTTTAAAATAGGAACCCCCATTTTTTATTACATATTCGTGTAATACGTAAAGAAATATGAATGTTTTAGTTGGACCACTTTTTCGCTTCGTGATAGATGTCGCTGTAATAGTCACAAACATATGGCTCACAATTGTAGACGAACAGTTGGTAACAGGTAGGTTTTTTAAATTAAAATATAGAACGTAGATACGTTTGAAAATTTTATTTCGGTTGTTCCAGTATGATTGATACATGTACCTTTGTGAACTTATCATTTTCTGAGAACGCATGCTGTTACAGCGTGATAACCTTTAAATACCACATTAATGCTATAAATGCTCAAAATGATGCCCGTCAACCTCAATGCATTTGGCAATACGTGTAACGACATTCCTCTCAACAGCGAATATTCGCCTTCCGTAATGTTTGCACATGCATTGACATTGCGTTGACGCATGTTGTCAGGCGTTGTCGGTGGATCACGATAGCAAATATACTTCAACTTTCCCCACAGAAAGAAATCCGGGGACGTCAAATCCGGTTATCGTGCGGGCCATGATATGGCGCTGTCATGAAATATGCTATTCAATACCGCTTCAACCGCACGCGAGCTATGTGCCGGACATCCATCATGTTGGAAGTACAGGGCTATTATAAATGATTGAAGCGATTTCATAAATTCACTGTAGCTCCATTCATTGACATATGGTCACGACACACTACAGACACGTAGAAAAACTCATAACGTTTTGTTCGGCTGAAGCCGCACTTCAGGTTTCGGCCGTCAGAGCGCTCGAGAGCGCAGTGAGACAAAATGGCGACAGGAGCCGAGAAAGCGTATGTCGTGCTTGAAATGCACTCACATCAGTCAGTCATAACAGTGCAACGACACTTCAGGACGAAGTTCAACAAAGATCCACCAACTGCTAACTCCATTCGGCGATGGTATGCACAGTTTAAAGCTTCTGGATGCCTCTGTAAGGGGAAATCAACGGGTCGGCCTGCAATGAGCGAAGAAACGGTTGAACGCGTGCGGGCAAGTTTCACGCGTAGCCCGCGGAAAATTGGTTCATGCCAGAACTGGAGACCTACAGCGCCGACTTCATCTTTCAACAGGATGGTGCTCCACAGCACTTCCATCATTACGTTCGGCATTTCTTAAACAGGAGATAGGAAAACCGATGGATTGGTCGTGGTGGAGATCATGATCAGCAATTCATGTCATGGCCTCCACGCTCGCCCGACTTAACCCCAAGCGATTTCTTTCTGTGGGGTTATGTGAAAGATTCAGTGTTTAAACCTCCTCTACCAAGAAACGTGCCAGAACTGCGAACTCACATCAACGATGCTTTCGAACTCATTGATGGGGACATGCTGCGCCGAGTGTGGGAGGAACTTGATTATCGGCTTGATGTCTGCCGAATCACTAACGGGGCACATATCAAACATTTGTGAATGCCTAAAAAAAACCTTTTGAGTTTTTGTATGTGTGTGCAAAGCATTGTGAAAATATCTCAAATAATAAAGTTATTGTAGAGCTGTGAAATCGCTTCAATCATTTGTAATAACCCTGTACATCGCCATTCTGTCATGCAGTGAAACATCTTGTAGTAACATGGGTAGAACATTGCGTAAGAAATCAGCATACATTGCACCATTTAGATTGCCATCGATAAAATGGGGGCCAATTATCCTTCCTCCCATAATGCCGCACCATACATTAACCCGCCAAGGTCGCTGATGTTCCACTTGTCGCAGCCATCGTGGATTTTCCGTAAACCAGTAGTGCATATTATGCCGGTTTACGTTACCGCTGTTGGTGAATCATGCTTCGTCGCTAAATAGAACGCGTGCAAAAAATCTGTCATCGTCCCGTAATTTCTCTTGTGCCCAGTGGCAGAACTGTACACGACGTTCAAAGTCGTCGCCATGCAATTCCTGGTGCATAGAAATATGGTACCGGTGCAAACGATGTTGATATCGGATTCTCAACACCGACGTTTTTGAGGTTACCGATTTTGCGCAATTTGTCTGCTACTGATGGGCGGATTAGCCGCGACAGCAGCTAAAACACCTACTTGGGCATCATCATTTGTTGCAGGTCGTAGTTGACGTGTCACATGTGACTGAACACGTCATGTTTCCTTAACAACGTAACTATCCGGCGAACGGTCCGGACACTTGGATGATGTCGTCCAGGATACTGAGCATCATACATAGCACACGCCCGTTGGTCATTTTGATCATAATAGCCATACATCAACACGATATCGAACTTTTCCGCAATTGGTAAACGGTCCATTTTAACATGGGTAATGTATCACGAAGCAAATAGTGTCCGCATAGGCGGAATGTTACGTGATATTACGTACTTATGCGTTTGCGGCCATTATGGTGTCACCTATCACAAAGCGAAAAAAGTGGTCCAACTAAAACATTCATATTTCTTTACGCCCTACACGAATATGTAATAAAAAAATGTGGGTTCCTATTTTAAAAAAACGCAGTATATATCAGTTTGACCTATGGCAGCGCCATCTAGCGGGCCAACCATAGCGCCATCTGGTTTCCCCCTTCAAGCTAGACGAGTTTCGTTCTTTATAGTTTTTTCGTTTGATGCTTATTTCGTGAGATATTTGGCCCGGTCACTATCAATGGACCACCCTGTATATATGACCTACTAGGTAAGGCCGATGTCGGTCGTCGGCTGAATCCACCGATGTCGGAGCCAGTGCTACCGCAGCCTTAGAGCCCCTACATCTTGCTCAAGTACGAGGGCGCGCTGCAGAGAAATGCCTCCGAATTGTCCGTGAAAACTCTTAAAGCTTTATGAATAAGACAAATTTTATGAACATTCTACTTCTTCATTGTTCTTGTCTGCATACTCATTTCTCAACATAGTCACCAAGGCGACGAACACAATTGTCCTAACGAGAGACCAGTTTGTTGATACCGTCGCTGTATAATGTTTGACTTTGTTGACGGCGCCCCAACCTCGCCCGTGCTTACACAGCTTAATTACTATCAAAGTGGAGTCCTCGAATGTGTTCATGGAGTTCTGGAAATAGATGAAAATTGGACGGGGCCAAGTCGGGAGTGGATGGAGGATAATCGATGACGGCGACCCTCCGGCGTCGGATTGTTGAAAATATCGCAGCTCTCGTGGGTGTTCTCTTCAGCAGCTGGCGGACGACGGTTCTCCGGTTAGCTTTATGTGGGTTCCTGGCCATGTCGGTATCCCTGGGAACGAAGCTGCAGATGCCGCGGCCAAGGCTGCGGTCCTCCAGCCTCGGACAGCTTCTTGTTGTGTCCCTTCGTCAGATTGTAGCAGGGTCATTTGTCAGAGCATTTTATCGTCGTGGCATGCCGATTGGTCTACACTTACTGAAAACAAGCTTCGGGCAGTGAAACCTCTCCCCACGGCTTGGACGACCTCTTCACGCCCTTCTCGGCGGGAGGAGGTCGTTATGGCCTGGTTACGGATTGGACACTGCCGGTTCAGGCATCTGCTGACGGCTGAGCCGGCGCCGTTCTGCCCATGTGGGCAATTGCTGACGGTACGCTACATTTTAACGTCCTGTCCGAATTTTAATCCACTGCGCGTTGATCTCGGCCTGCCATGTACTCTGGATGAAATTTTAGCGGATGACCCAGGAGCAGCTGCTCGCGTTCTTCGTTTTATCAATTTGACAAACCTCTCTAAGGACATTTGATGATGCTGTTTTCTTTTAATCCCTTGCCTGTTAATGTGCCTTTTATAGTGTTGTCGTTTTTAGTTGCTGTTTTAACATTGTGCCTCGCAGTGCCTTCATAATTTAGTCTGGGCGCTAATGACTACTATAGTTGTGCGCCCTAAAACCACAAAACAAAAACAACAAAAAGCGCTCGTGGGTGGCCTGGGATTGTCACGTTTCAGGAGAGGGTGTGCTGTGTGTGGACCAAATTTTTGGGCGGTTACAAACGCGATTACAGCCCGCTATTTCTCACTCACGTACGTAGTTACAGTACACGCCGCCATGTTAGACGTTACAATTCGGAGCCCTGTAGAGGCAGAGGGTTGCAACTTTCGCCAGCGAAGATGGAAAAATCGAGTGTCTAATACGCCTGATGCGTAGACCTCAACTGATATAAAGAACAGAACAGAACATTCGAAGCATTACTTTTCATCGAGCCCTAGTAGCTTCTCAGTTAGTCTTATGAGGCTGAGTCCATCCCGTATGAGTCCTCTCACCACAGAACAAGCTCTCGTACTACTGGGGATTGAACTAGGGTCCTGTTGACAGATGTGAAAATTACCGAACTATCAGTTTAATAAGTCACAGCTGCAAAATATTAACGCGCATTGTTTACAGACAAATGAAAAAAAGTGGTAGAAGCCGACCTCGGAGAAGATCAGTTTGGATTCCGTAGAAATGTTGGAACATGTGAGGCAACACTGACCCTACGACTCATCTTAGAAAATAGATTAAGGAAAGGCAAACCTACGTTTCTAGCATTTGTAGACTTAGAGAAAGCTTTGACAATGTTGACTGGAATACTCTCTTTCAAATTCTGAAGGTGGCAGGGGTAAAATACAGGGAGCGAAAGGCTATTTACGGTTTCCCCCCTGCGGGTCCGGGGATTAGAATAGGCCCGAGGTATTCCTGCCTGTCGTAAGAGGCGACTAAAAGGAGTCCATCCCCCTCACAGGGGTAGTTAGCGCCTGCGTCCGGAGACGGACGGTTCCACGACCTATAATTGTGGTCTTTTTGGTTTTTCACTTCTCGTTTCTTCCTTCCTTTTGTTGGTTCCTTTCTTTGCTCTTCTCCACCTCACTGTTTTCCTTAATCTTTCCCTTGACTTCTCCTTGCCTTCTCATTGCCTTCTTCTCCTTGCCTTCTCATTGCCTTCTTCTCCTTGCCTTCTCTGGTCTCCGCCTCGGCGTTTGATACAGTCTGTCCTCTTTCTCCCTCTCTCTCTTCTTTTTCCTCTTCTTCCTTCCTCCCTGTGCGTGCCTGAAGGCCGACCCACGCGTTCGCACGCGTAGCCGGTGACGGGGTAACGCGTAATTCCCCGCCCTGGGTAGACATGTAAGGCACGCGCGTACCCCCTGGTAAAGGCCAGGCCCAGGGAGGGGTGATTGCCTGAGCTGATACCTTCTGACCATGCCGATTGGTCCCTCCGTCTGTTTCTCGGGAGGTGTGACCTGAGGTGTAAACATTCACCTAAGGCGGGAGTGCCCTCTGAGAGGGTTCCCACAAGGAAGGAGCGCGCCATCGGAGACGCTGGCAATCATGGGGGATTCCTCCGCAATGGATTCTACTCCATCACTTTCGACTTCTGCCCAAAAACGGAAACGTGACCAGCCACCAGTGACAAAAGTACTACCGCCTGCCCCACAGTTCCTCGTCGTTTCTCGATCTGAGGACGGAAAGGATTTTTCCTCTGTCAACCCTTTCGTTATCCAGAAGGGCGTAGATGCCATAGCCGGATCTGTCAAATCTTGTACCAGGTTGCGTAACGGTACCTTATTACTAGAAACTGAGAGTGCCTTTCAGGCACAAAAACTGCTTCGGGCCACACTCCTGTACACGTTCCCTGTCCGGGTGGAGGCCCACCGAACTTTGAATTCGTCTCGTGGTGTAGTCTCTACTAGCTCCCTCGACGGATTGACTGACGAGGAGATTCAATCTTTCCTCGCTGAGCAGGGCGTGACGGCTGTCCATAGGGTCATGAAAAAGGTCAACAATGACCTTGTACCGACCCGGACACTTTTCTTGACCTTCGATAGTGTTAAGCTGCCATCGCGCATCAAGGCGGGCTACGAGGTTATTTCTGTTCGCCCCTATGTCCCGACACCTACGCGCTGCTACCAGTGTCAGCGTTTCAATCACACTCGACAGTCTTGTTCCAATGCGGCTAAATGTGTCACTTGTGGCAGGGATGCCCATGAGGGTGACTGTCCACCTCCGTCTCCTCGTTGTGTGAACTGTCAGGGTGACCATGCCGCATCCTCCCGCGACTGTCCTGTCTATAAGGAAGAACGCTGTATCCAAGAAATTCGGGTCAAAGAGAAAGTGTCCACCTCGGCTGCACGCAAGCTATTGGCTAGTAGGAAGCCCGCGCTGCTCCCAGCGGGGAAATACAGTACTGTCCTCGCCTCTCCTCGGACTACCAGGGAGGTAGCAACCCAGACATGCGATCTGACCTTCAGCACCACGGTCGTCCGTTCGGCCAGTGCTAAGATCGCGCGGTCGACGTCTCCTCTTCCTCCCATCACCCCACAGACACCAGCCCCTTCATCAGCTTCTGCTAAGACGAAGACCCCGAAGTCAGATGCACGGGCCTTCAAGAAGGAACCATCCCGTGCAGACTTCCTCCGTCCCTCGACCTCCCAGCCTTCGACCGGTACTTCCACCAAACGTCCTTCCAAAAAGGCTCATAGGAAGCACAGTTCTCCTTCTCCGCCACGGCGCATTTCTTCTCCTGCGCCACCCAGCGGTTGCCGCCCCAGGCCGTCATCCGTTTCGCCTGGCCGCACCGCTGGTAGCCGAACATCTGGCCGTTCACCGGCGGAGGAAGCTCCCCCTCCCGGCCATCCTCCCGAGATGGCCGATGAACCTATAGACCCAATGGACGATGACTGTCCGCCTACTGATAGCGGCGGCAGTGCTCGCTCGAAGCCAGGCCCTCAGCGGCCTTCGAGGTGACCCCTTCTTTCATATTCCTTTTCTTACGATGGCACTTATTCACTGGAATATTCGCAGCATTCGCTCCAACCGAGAGGACTTGAAGTTGCTGCTCCGCTTGCACCGTCCGCTCGTCGTAGCCCTCCAGGAAACGAAGCTACGCCCATGCGATCAAATTGCCTTGACACACTACACCTCTGTGCGTTTTGACCTACCCCCTGTGGTAGGTATCCCAGCTCATGGAGGGGTTATGTTGCTGGTCCGGGATGATATTTACTACGATCCCATCACGTTGCACACCGGCCTGCAGGCAGTTGCCATCCGCATTACTCTCCCCACTTTTACATTTTCCATTTGTACCGTTTACACTCCATCGTCATCTGCCGTTACCAGGGCAGACATGATGCAACTTATTGCTCAGCTACCTGCAACATTTTTGTTAACTGGAGACTTCAATGCCCACCATCCTCTTTGGGGCTCTCCAGCATCCTGCCCGAGGGGCTCCCTGTTAGCAGACCTTTTCAACCAGCTCAATCTTGTCTGCCTCAATACTGGCGCCCCTACTTTTCTTTCGGACACATCTCACACCTATTACCATTTAGACCTCTCTATATGTACTCCACAACTTGCACGCCGGTTTGAGTGGTATGCACTTTCTGATACATATTCCAGCGACCACTTCCCGTGTGTTATCCATCTCCTGCAGCATACCCCCTCTCCGTGCTCCTCTAGTTGGACCATCTCCAAGGCAGACTGGGGGCTCTTCTCTTCCAGGGCGACCTTTCAGGATCAAACCTTCCCAAGCTGCGATCGTCAGGTCGCACACCTCACGGAAGTCATTCTCGCTGCTGCTGAATATTCCATCCCTCACCCTACTTCTTCTCCACGTCGCGTACCGGTCCCCTGGTGGTCCGCAGCATGTAGAGACGCTTTACGTGCTCGTCGACGTGCTTTACGCACCTTTAAACGCCACCCTACAGTGGCGAATTGTATCAATTACAAACGATTACGTGCTCAGTGTCGTCGTATTATTAAAGAAAGCAAGAAAGCCAGCTGGTCTGCTTTCACATGCACCTTCAACAGTTTTACTCCTTTTTCTGTTGTCTGGGGTAGCCTGCGCCGGCTATCTGGCACTAAGGTCCACCCACCAGTTTCTGGCTTGAAGGTCGCGAATGACGTCCTTGTGGCCCCTGAGGCTGTCTCCAATGCCTTCGGCCGCTTTTTCGCAGAGGTTTCGAGCTCCGCTCATTACCACCCTGCCTTCCTCCTACGCAAACAGGCAGAGGAGGCTAGGCCACCTAACTTCCGCTCCTCGAATTGTGAAAGTTATAATGCCCCATTCACCATGCGGGAACTCGAAAAAGCACTTGGCCGATCACGGTCTTCCGCTCCAGGGCCTGATTCTATTCATATTCAGATGCTGAAGAACCTTTCTCCTGCGGGTAAAGGTTTTCTTCTTCGTACATACAATCGCATCTGGATTGAGGGACATGTTCCCGCATGCTGGCGCGAGTCTATTGTTGTCCCGATTCCTAAGCCGGGGAAGGACAAGCACTTGCCTTCCAGTTATCGACCTATCTCGCTTACCAGCTGTGTCTGTAAAGTGATGGAGCGAATGGTTAACTCTCGATTGGTTTGGCTGCTCGAGTCTCGACGCCTACTTACCAATGTACAATGTGGATTTCGTAGGCGCCGCTCTGCTGTTGACCATCTGGTTACCTTGTCGACCTTCATTATGAATAACTTCTTGCGGAAGCGCCCGACCGCGGCTGTGTTCTTTGATTTGGAGAAGGCTTACGACACCTGTTGGAGGGCGGGCATTCTCCGCACCATGCATACATGGGGCCTTCGCGGTCGCCTCCCTCTTTTTATTCGTTGCTTTTTAATGGATCGACAGTTCAGGGTACGTGTGGGTTCTGTCCTGTCCGAAACCTTTCGTCAGGAGACTGGGGTGCCACAGGGCTCAGTTTTGAGCGTCGCTCTCTTCGCCATCGCGATCAATCCAATAATGGATTGCCTCCCAGCTGTTGTATCAGGCTCCCTTTTCGTGGACGATTTTACCATCTATTGCAGCGCGCAGTGTACACGTGTCCTGGATCGCTGTCTTCAGCGTTCTCTTGACCGTCTTTCCTCCTGGAGTGTCGCCAATGGCTTCCGTTTTTCTGCCGAGAAGACGGTCTGTATTAACTTCTGGCGCTACAAAGAGTTTCTCCCACCGTCCTTACGACTCGGTCCCGTTGCTCTCCCAATCGTGGAGACAACCAAATTTTTAGGCCTTACATTTGACAGGAAACTTAGCTGGTCTCCACATGTGTCATATTTGGCCGCCCGTTGTACCCGTTCTTTAAATGTCCTCCGTGTTCTCAGTGGTATGTCGTGGGGAGCGGATCGAACCGTCCTACTTCGTCTATACCGGTCGATCGTCCGCTCCAAGCTGGATTATGGGAGCTTCGTATACTCCTCTGCACGGCCATCCATCTTACGCCGCCTCAACTCCATACAACATCGGGGTTTACGACTTGCGATCGGAGCATTTTATACTAGTCCCGTAGAGAGTCTTCATGCTGACGCTGGCGAATTGCCACTCACCTACCGGCACGATATACTGCTTTGTCGGTATGCCTGTCGGCTACTGTCAATGCCCGACCATCCGTCTTATCGTTCCTTTTTTGACGACTCTCTCGACCGTCAATACGGGTTGTATGTCTCTGCCCTGCTACCCCCTGGAGTTCGCTTTCGTCGCCTCCTTCAACACCTTAATTTTTCACTCCCTGCAGCCTTTCGAGTGGGCAAGAGCCACACGCCACCTTGGCTCCAGGCTCAGGTCCGCGTTCACCTTGACCTCAGCTCGCTCCCAAAAGAGGTTACCCCCGGTTCGGTCTACCACTCCCGTTTTTTGGAACTTCGTTCGAAGTTCATCAACATGACTTTAATTTATACAGATGGCTCTAAGACCAATGACGGGGTCGGGTGTTCTTTTATTGTCGGGGCACAGTTTCAAATACCGGCTCCATGGCCATTGTTCGGTCTTCACAGCTGAGCTCTTTGCCCTCTACCAGGCTGTTCTTTACATCTGCCGCCACCGACATTCTGCTTATGTCATCTGCTGCGACTCCCTGAGCGCCATCCAGAGCCTCAGTGATCCGTACCCGGTTCACCCTTTCGTACACCGGATCCAACGCTCTCTTCAGCAGCTGGTGGACGTCGGTTCTCCGGTTAGCTTTTTTTGGGTTCCTGGCCATGTCGGTATCCCTGGGAACGAAGCTGCAGATGCCGCGGCCAAGGCTGCGGTCCTCCAGCCTCGGACAGCTTCTTGTTGTGTCCCTTCGTCCGATTTTAGCAGGGTCATTTGTCGGCGCATTTTATCACTGTGGCATGCCGATTGGGCTGCACTTACCGACAACAAGCTTCGGGCCTTAAAACCTCTTCCCGTGGCTTGGACGTCCTCCTCACGCCCTTCTCGGCGGGAGGAGGTAGTTTTGGCCCGGTTAAGAATTGGGCACTGCCGGTTCAGTCATCGCCATCTGCTGACGGCTGCGCCGGCGCCGTTCTGCCCATGTGGGCACTTGCTGACGGTTCGACACATTTTAATGTCCTGTCCAGATTTTAACACACTGCGTGTAGATCTTAACCTGCCAAGTACTTTCGATGCCATTTTAGCGGATGACCCACGAGCAGCAGCTCGTGTTCTTCGTTTTATCAATTTGACAAACCTCTCTAAGGACATTTGATGATGCTGTTTTTTAATCCTATGCCTGTCAGTCTGTCTTTTATCGTGTTTTCCCTTTTAGTTGTTGTTTTAAACTTGTGCCTCGCGGTGCATTCTTAGAGTAGTCAGGGCGCTAATGACCATTGAAGTTGTGCGCCCTAAAACAAAAAAAAAAAATTACGGTTTGTACAGAAACCAGATGGCAGTTACGAGAGTCGAGGGACATGAAAGGGAAGCAGTGGTTGGGAAGGGAGTCAGACAGGGTTGTAGCCTCTCCTCGATGTTATTCAATCTGTGTATTTAGCAAGCAGTAAAGGAAACAAAAGAAATTCGGAGTAGGTATTAAAATCCATGGAGAAGAAATAAAAACTTCGAGGTTCGCCGATGACATTGTAATTCTGTCAGGGACAGCAAAGGACTTGGAAGAGCAGTTGAACGGAATGTACAGTGTCTTGAAAGGAGATACAAGACGAACATCAACAAAAGCAAAACGAGGATAATGGAATGTAGTCGAAGAAAGTCGGGTGATGCTGAGGAATTAGATTAGGAAATGAGACACTTGAAGTAGTAAAGGAGTTTTGTTATTTGGGGAGCAAAATAACTGATGATGATCGAAGTAGAGAGGATATAAAATGTAGACTGGCAATGGAAAGGAAAGCGTTTCTGAAGAAGAGAAATTTGTTAACATCGAGTATAGATTTAAGTCTCAGGAAGGCGTTTCTGAAAGTATTTGTGTGGAGTGTAGCCATGTATGGAAGTGAAACATGGACGATAAATAGTTTGGACAAGAAGAGAATAAAAGCTTTCGAAATGTGGTGCTACAGAAGAACGCTGAAGATTAGGTGGGTAGCTCATATAACCAATCAGAAGGTATTGAATAGAATTGGAGAGAAGAGAAATTTGTGGCACAACTTGACTAGAAGAAGGGATCGGTTGGCAGGGCATATTCTGAGGCATCAAGGGATCACAAATTTAGTATTGGAGGGCAGCGTGGGGGGTAAAAATCGTAGAGGGAGACCAAGAGATGAATACACTAAACAGGTTCAGAAGGATGTAGGTTGCAGTAAGTACTGGGAGATGAAGAAGCTTGCACAGGATAGAGTAGCATGGAGAGATGCATCAAACCAGTCTCAGGACTGAAGACAATAACAACATCCCCTACTGTTAGGTAACAATCGCTTGGGTGTAAAGGTGACACTGAAAATAAACTCCAACAAACTCGGTTGACAACTGTTTTCAACTCGAAGTTTGACTTCGTTTCCAGCTTGTGTCAACAGTTATTTGAAGTCGCGATTCTGAACAACTAGTTGAGGGAAGTTTTGTCTCGAGTTTTTAGTTTATGGTCGGCGAACAAAAACAGGGCGGAGTTGTGTGATTTCCACAAGCGCATTTGCTGTGTCGTCTGCTGTTTTTCTTTCGACAATAACTCACGAGTCGCCGGTAGATCCAACAGTTCAGTGTTTGTTAAAAAAAAGGAATCAGGAAACCTCTGTAGGATCTTTCTGATTCTGCATATGAAAACAGATATCAAAGGAAAGATTTGTTGAAAGAACTTTCGGATAAAACTGGTCTACCGTTCGTGGAGTGTGAAAGGAATTGGACGAATATGAAAACATAGTACAATCGTGAGCATTGTAAAGCGGTCAAAACTAAAAGTGGGTCTGGGACAACTGAGATCTCGGCCTAAGTTCAGAAATGGTTATTTTACGAGCATATTAAGTATTTGGAAGGCGTGAACAAGCCAAGGAGAAAAATGTTTAGAATCGCAAGTAAAATGTCATTTACTAGCGTAACAGAAGCTCTGAGACTTTTGGCCGTAAATTTTCTAGTTATAACTGTATTTTCACCCCCAATTCATTTATTTTTCTTGTCATATCATTTTGTCAACATCTGATACAAACACAAAATTGACACCGTCTGCCGACTACCGTTCAAGGTACGCACCTTACTGAGGACGGTGAAAGACGGATTTGGCCTAAGGAAAGCGGGCGTATGTAATATTCCATGTGGTTGCGGCAAATCCTACAACGGTCCAACGATCCGAACAGTCGAAGATCGCTGCGAAGAACACCAACGCCACACGCGCCTAGCCCAGCCCAACAAATCGGCACTCGCAGAACACTGCTTGGAAACTGGACACAACGCGAAATACGAAGAGACCAAGATTCTGGCCCCTACCAGCTTGTACTGGGACAGCATCTTCAAGGAGGCCATTGAAATTCTCGTAACGGACAATGTCATAAACCGAGACACAGCTTGTCATCTGAGCCAGGCGTCGAATCCCTTACTTATCTCCATCAAGGAGTCACGCCTGAAGCGAACACAAGATCCTTCCACGACGGCTGCCGGGGACACTCCACGGGATTCTGCGTCTTCCACCATCCGGCGCGACGCCGGGGACTGCGCGGACCTGTGTCTGCGCTCGTAATGGGAATGTCGGCGGCCGCAATCGGACCGTCTGTGCAGGGACCGAAGCCCGACTGACGGACATAAATAAGGCCGACAATGAGCAGACAGACCATTCCATCAGAACCACCTGATGATGGCGGAAAAGTTATTCGCCGAAATATCGGGTGACTTCAGCGATCGCATCGGGCTGGACACCCGAGAGCCGTGGAAACAACACATACGCCGGGAAAGCCTCCGATCACATATGATACAAACTGGTATGCAAATTGTTAATAAGTAAAGCTGTAAGGGTTTTGTTCGGAAGTCTCTAATTACATTTGTCTTTACACTCGATATTTATTTATTCATACTTCTCTTGCCATTTCACTTCAACATTCGATACAAAGTAGACTGCAAATTCATCCCTTATATTCTTTGCGGTTCTTCGAGCCTTGCCTCCCTTTCTCTGAAGACATCTATTTTGCGGAGAAATCCTCCAACTGCCATCCGAAACCCTACCTGTTTCTGGATCTTTCACATTAAAAGTGCCAGGTGGTGAGTAAACTGTGACGCGTCCTTTATTTCTTCTAAGAAATCTGTGCAAAGAGCAGTTGCAGGAGTCACCAATGTTGCTTTTCAGGACTTAAGTGTATAGTTTTGTAAGACACCGAAAAACTGCTTAAAATATTCCAAAAAAATTCACCACAGTTTTTCTAGCGCGGTAATTAAACATTCTTTCCTGCCTGCCTTTCTCTTGCCATCCTGCTTATGGTTTCATCATGTACGCTGAAAGAACAAAAGCATCATTTCCCACCATAAGAAATGGCAAATCTTCAGACTCAGAATCCATTTCCAGTGCTTTTGTGTAACAAAAAATAAAAACTCCGAACAGGTGTTGACAAGACTTTGAAACTGTTGTCAATATTTTTCAACAGTTGTAAGTTTGCCAGACTCATAACAGTTGCAAGTTTTTGTTTGTTGGAGTTGGTTTTTGGCGTGAAGATACCTTAAGAACAACCTGCTATCGTAGGTTCAGGAAATATGTTGTAATACGCAATGAGATGCATCAATAACTGATTCATTATGCATGACATTTAAATGTATTATTTCTTTGCTACTAACAAGGGGTGGCCACTAAGTTTGTATCACAAATCTACTTCGAACTTTGTACACGTTTAGTAGACCACTGAGACATAATATGCAAGTAGTAAGCTGCACTACTCTGGCAATTCCGAGAAAATCTCTTGACAAGTTTTACGCGTCTGTTCTGCACCTGATGTTTCTGTGCGTAGATGTTGGGCATTAGAGTTGATAGTGGTGAAGTGGTTGGCGTTCGACCTGCCTGCCGGCACGGTAGCTGAGCGTGTTGTCAGTGAGCTAGCTGCGCTCTGTAATAATAATAAAAAACTGAGTTAATGAATCAACAAAGAAACTGAACAAGCGTTATGGGACATCCGCTCTGAACAACTAGAACGAACAATAACGAACAAAATGAGATCAGCAGAAAAAGCGTGTTCGGTCTCTGTAATTAAAAAATAAAAAAAACTGAGTGAGCAACGACGAACTTCAACGGTTGTCATGTGACGTCCTCTACGGCCAAATACAACGAACAGTAACGAACGAAACGCAAAAAAAAGCTACGTTAGACGAAGGGGTTTGAGCCGACGGTTGGACTCCCTCTGACACTGATTTTAATCTATATTTTTTTCATCACTAGTCATATTAATTTACGACATTTGAGAGGTAATACAATTTAAAAATTTCATGTTATTTGACTGTTTACTATTTTCAATTAAATTTAATTATTAGAAGAAACATATTTATAAGCACCGACAAGTAAATGAAGAAACGCATAGTTTTACTGAAAATGTACAGGGTGTTTCAAAAATGACCGGTATATTTGAAACGGCAATAAAAACTAAACGAGCAGCGATAGAAATACACCGTTTGTTGCAATATGCTTGGGACAACAGTACATTTTCAGGCGGACAAACTTTCGAAATTACAGTAGTTACAATTTTCAACAACAGATGGCGCTGCAAGTGATGTGAAAGATATAGAAGACAACACAGTCTGTGGGTGCGCCATTCTGTACGTCGTCTTTCTGCTGTAAGCGTGTGCTGTTCACAACGTGCAAGTGTGCTGTGGACAACATGGTTTATTCCTTAGAACAGAGGATTTTTCTGGTGTTGGAATTCCACCGCCTAGAACACAGTGTTGTTGCAACAAGACAGTTTTCAACGGAGGTTTAATGTAACCAAAGGACCGAAAAGCGATACAATAAAGGATCTGTTTGAAAAATTTCAACGGACTGGGAACGTGACGGATGAACGTGCTGGAAAGGTAGGGCGACCGCGTACGGCAACCACAGAGGGCAACGCGCAGCTAGTGCAGCAGGTGATCCAACAGCGGCCTTGGGTTTCCGTTCGCTGTGTTGCAGCTGCGGTCCAAATGACGTCAACGTCCACGTATCGTCTCATGCGCCAGAGTTTACACCTCTATCCATACAAAATTCAAACGCGGCAACCCCTCAGCGCCGCTACCATTGCTGCACGAGAGACATTCGCTAACGATATAGTGCACAGGATTGATGACGGCGATATGCATGTGGGCAGCATTTGGTTTACTGACTAAGCTTATTTTTACCTGGACGGCTTCGGCAATAAACAGAACTGGCGCATATGGGAACCGAAAAGCCCCATGTTGCAGTCCCATTGTCCCTGCCTGAAAATGTACTGTTGTCCCAAGCATATTGCAACAAACGGTGTATTTCTATCGCTGCTCGTTTAGTTTTTATTGCCGTTTCAAATATACCGGTCATTTTTGAAACACCCTGTATGTCTGTCGTATGTCGTGATTTGCGAAATCTCTTATCCATGCAGTATGGTAAAGTACCGGAACTACGTTGCACTTTTTTTTGTTCGATATAGTTAGTTGCGTTTGGTCTGGGCGGACGTCACAAGACATCCGTTCAAGTTGATCGTCGATACCATGACTCAGTTTTTCTTTCTTTCTTTCCTTTTTTAATTTTTTTTATATAACAGAGCACGCAGCTCTCTGACCGAACACGCTGAGCTACCGTGCCGGCGATGATGATTAGGACAACAGAACACCCAGTCCCTGAGCGGAGAAAATCACCGACCCAGCCGCGAATCGAACCCTGGCCCTTAGGACTGACATTCTGTCGCGCTGACCACTCAGCTACCGGGGGCGGTCTATGCACCTCGGCGCTCCGAGCTGCTGACACAGAGGCAAGCCCCATTTGGCAGTTAACCTGCCTAGCGGAGAGACGTTGCTAGTATAGCTAATTTTTTGGCCCTTGTACTACAAAAATTAAGGTTGGAGCGAAAGTCAAACCATCGTCTCATACACGTTCGTCTTAAAGCTCGAACGCTAAGCACTTCACCACCATTAACGCCAACGTTCGGCACCTACGCACACATACATCGGTTACACAATAGACGCGTAAAACTTCTCTTGGGCTTTTCTCGGAACTGCCAGAGTAGTGCACCCTAGTACTTTGCTCCCAACGTCATGGCCTCCCCTTGTAAGTCTACTTGCAGACAGTATCCACACATACCGCTGAATGTACTTACGCAAATACATCATTGTACGACACATACGTAAAGCGACATGACGTCATATAGACTGAGATGCCTGAAAAAATGGCGCATCTTGCAGGTTGTTGTAATACAGTTATCCTTTACTGCGTAAGGCTCTTCTACACTCGAGTCAACTTAAGAAAATCCCTGACACGTGGCAGCGATTCTGACAGCTTCCAACTACGAAGCGCGAACGGCTGTAGGTGAAAATCATAGCTGTCTATAGAGGTATGAAGAGGGGCTGCCATAGAGACGTTCACAAAATCGCGTTATAGACACGCGAAGCGCCCGGAGTATAGAAACGGTGCGGCTATTACACTACAAACAGTTAACTTTTTGTTTTCGTTTCTAATTGAAAATTGGCAAAATCGACACCCGGGCACCGGGTTTGTCAGCTATATTATTAAACAGGCAGACGGGCGCACAACCCAGTTGCAGATTTCCTATCTAACGACTTGGATTTTCCAGTGCTTCACGTAATTGTTGAGCGAACTTAAAAAATTGAAATTCTACCGTAATCTACTCATTAAATGAGACAATCTCACTTTAAAAGTTTAACACAATAGGACAATTATTAAAATTAGAAACCGTGTGTATGCCTCAGGCGCGAAAATTAACCAGACAATATTCATCCAGTATTAGAGAGTGAGAGCAGTAAGCGATTTCGCGAAAAGCTTACACGTGATTGAAAACCACTGCGAAAACTGTTTTCGCTGACCCGGCTCCAAAAAATAAAGGAAATGAGTTTATCGCTTATTAAATTTTCACCGTTGAGGCCCAAAGTTTTAATTTATTACCTCTGTAGTACTACCTCTATTCGCAACAGACTTTGCACACAGTATCTACATATACCACTGAAACTAACTGTAAAATTATATTATTAAATGGCACATAGTTCTGGAGATATAACATCATAAACATTAAGATTCTTCCAAAATTAGCTTTTCTTAAGACGGTGCGCAAACGTTCGATTCTTTAACGAATAGGCTGTGGGGAGATACTGGTAAATAATCAGCTAGTAAGCATCAGAATATTTATTATTAGCACTTTCTATCTGTACTCTCCGGCTAACTCCTGTAAAACGTCAATAGCCCGAGTGGTGAAAGCCTCTTTTGCATGATAGACTTTCTTGTCTCAGCTCACTGCTCGAGTCATTTGTGTACTGCAGCGCCCGTGGCGTTGGATTCTCGTACTGAGTCTTGTCTGTTTTGAGTGGTGATTTTTCGTTTTCACGTGAGCGCCGAAATTGCCGGTGTTGTGAGAGCTGTCTGCTGTGCAGTTTGGCGCCTGGATGGTGAAAGTGGGGTTATGAGGGACTACCCTTTATATGGAAAAATCAAATTAAAATTTAAAAAATTGGGGACAATAGTGTTACTAACGACCAAAGCAGAATTTATAGTGGAAGTTCTTGTCAACGGTCGCATGGTAAATTATCTACACTCCTGAGAACTGATAATAGGAAAAGTGTGATCCAAACATTTCAGAAAATATGCATGTATTTACTTGGGAAAATACCTACTAGCAAACGCACCAGGCAATATGTAGAACTCAGTAAATAGTTCGTTCTGCTTTATCCTTTCTATCTCGTTTTCTTGCTAAGTACTAAATAACGACGAAAATTGTTTTTCTCATCCAATGAATCTGAGTTTTCACTGTTGAAATAATTTTCATTAATACACGTTTATCTGTTTACGTTCTTATTTTATCACAGTATAGGTGTTTATCTCAGTAAAATATGAAGGGGTACTTCTTGTTCTCAAGTACAATGGAGATCTAAATAAACTGGTAAAAGGAGTGCCGCATGACGACGTGGCATGGACTCGACTAATGTCTGAAGTAGTGCTGGTGGGAACTGATACCATGAATCCTGCAGGGCTTGCCCATAAACGCGTAAGAGAACGAGGGATGGAGACTCTTCTGAACAGCACGTTGCAAGGCAGCCCAGATATGCTCAATAATATTCATTTCTGGAGAGTCTGGTAGTCAGCGGAAGTGTTTAAACTCAGAAGTGTTCCTGCAGCCACTCCGTTGCATTTCTTTACGTGTGGCGTGTCGCATTGTTCTGCTGGAATTGCCCAAGTCCGTCGGAATGCACAACAGACATGAATGGATGCTTACGTACGTCTCATGTCTGAGTCGTGTCTAGACATATCAGGTGTCCAATATCACCCCCACTACATACGTCCCACACCATCACAGTACCTCCACCAGCTTGAACAGTCCCCTGCTGACATGTAGGTGCCATGGATTCGTGAGGCTGTCTCCATACCCGTTGGTTAGCTCACTGGACTCGCATTCGGGAGGAGGAGGGTTTAAACCCTTCTTCGGCCATCCAGATTTAGGTTTTCCGTGATTTCCCTAAATCGTTTGAGGCAAATGTTGGCATGGTTCCTTTGAAATGGCACGGCCGATTTCCTTCCCCATCCTACGCCAATCCGAGTTTGTGCTCCGCCCTAATGACCTCGTTGTCGACGGGACGTTAAACACAAACCACCTCTTCCGTACCCGTTCACGTCCATCCTCTCGATGCAATTTGACCCGAGTCTCGTACGACCCGACAACATGTTTCCAGTCATCAACAGTCCAATGTCGGTCGGTGTTAACTGGCCCAGGCGAGGCGTAAAGCTTTGTGTCGTGCAGTCACCAATGGTACACGAATGGCCCTTTGGCTACGAAAGCTCATTACGATAAACATGTAACACGTCAGCCTCAGTTGCAAATAGAAACCAATCTTTACCCAGGTTTCAGCCAAAATAATTTGGCCTTCTTCACAAGCAAATGACACTGAACTATTGCATGCCAAAGTGTGGCCATGTCAAGTATAAATCTGTAGCACCGTAGTAACCAGCCATTAATCTACATTACTTAGCTAAAGAGAAACAGCAGGCTGTCATTACGATGACGTTTCGCCGAACGGTTTCACGCTGACACTAGTTGATGGCCCAGCGTAGAAATCTGCAGCAATTTGCGGTAGAGTTGCACTTGTCACGTTGAGCGATCCTCTACAGTCGTCGTTGGTCGGGTTCTTGCAGGGTCTCTTTCCGGCCGCAGTGATGTCGGAGATTTGATGTTTTACTGGATTGCTGATATTCACGATACATTCGCGAAATGGTCGTACTAGAAAATCGCCACTTCATTGCTACCTCGGAGATGCTGCGTGCCATCGCTCGTGCGCCGACAATAACACCACGCCCAAACTCACTCAAATCTCGATAGCCTGCCATTGTAGCAGCACTAACGGATTGCTCCAGACACTTGTCTTATACAGGCGTTGCCGACCGCAGCGCCATATTCTGCCTGTTTTCATCTCTCTGTATTTGAATACGCATGCTTGTACCAGTTTCTTTGGCGCTTCAGTGCATTTCGTCTCTCCTGTGGGAGAACACGAGTGGGAAAAACCATGACCTTGTGTAACTTTTCAACGGGCCCGTGAAAACAAAGCAAACATAATAAAGATAAAGATGATACGGAAGCTGAAAATCAATCTCTATAACAGAAGTGAGCTCGACCAGAATAGGTTATCATTTCCGATCTTAGCAGACGTCGCCAGAGTCTACTGTCTGTGCGCGTGGGCAGCCTTTGGCATGCTCGGTAATTTAGAATTACACACTCGGCACAATCCATAGATCGTTGACGTCATACACATGCTCGTATGGTGTTTTGTTGCTGATTTACACGCAGGCACGAAAGACGCACGCACTTCCGAGTACTCGATTTTGACCAGAAAGTCGCTCGTGTGAAACGGGCTTCAGGCAGTTCACTCTCACTCATCAGGTATATTATAACACGCAACTCTTGCCATCCGTGCTTAGATTTCGCCCTGGAAAGTTGGAAGTCTCGCCGCGACCGATCTGCATAACGGGACAGGAAGGAAGGAAGGAGGCAGCAGCGACAAAACGGGCAGAACGCTGGTGAAAGCCGCCGACACGAACTGTGATGCAACTGTGGCGATGTCCGGTTTGGGTGGCACGCATACGGCCATACGGGAACGGCGGCGCGAACCGGTCGCTCCAGGGGTGGGATGTGGGGGTATCCACTTCCGGTACCGTTGCGTAAATATTTGGTCTAATGCGTTACGCGGAAGTGCCGTGAGATTCCTAAACTTCACTTGCTTGTGTCAACGGACGCGTCAATTAGAAATGACCAGAATTGCATTCGACCGAAACTACGATTCGGTAATGTAATCGCCTAGACTTCCGCGGCCAGAGTCAGTTGACATAAAATTTTTCTGAGTATCGTACCGCGTCATACTGCAAAAACCTCGCTGGAGAAACCAACGTTCGTTTCCAGTAAATGGAAGGATTACCGGTAGTGTTGGTTGCATTGGTAGGGAAAGTAACATAAATGAATGTGTGGTTGAGGAACTCTCGTTCATTTGTACTGCACATAATTAGAACCGCACATCATTCAGTTTTAGTCCATAGTGCATTTTATATCGTTACAAAATATAAATTGCATTTTATAAGTAAAAAAAAGGCGTAGTGTCTGCGCTTTTATCTAAACAAAACAATTACTTCCGATGCACGTACAGTTGACACACAGAAACACACAAACTACACATAATTATTGTTATTTTGCACTCAACAGAACATTCATCATGTTCAAAGACAAGAGTTTCCTGTGAAAAGTGCAGACGTTGTTTAGCAATAACGGAAACATGTTTTGTATAAGCTCGACGAAGTATTTAAGCGGTGTTTAGTATATTTTTGTTTTGCATTTTTAAAATTTTACCATTTCTTTAGGTAATTGCGTTTTCTACCGCTATATGATGATTGGACATCTGTTAAGACACAAGGGAAAGACTTCCATGGTACTAGAGGGAGCTGTAGAGGGCAAAAACTGTAGAGGAAGACAGAGATTGGAATACATCCAGCAAATAATTGAGGACGTAGGTTGCCAAGTGCTACTATGAGGTGAAGAGGTTTACACAGGGGAGGAATTAGTGGCTGGATGCATCATACCAGTCGGAAGACTGATGAATGTATATTGTTCTTATTTCTACTATAAAATCAGTGTGAACCACGTTAGGAATAAAAAATTTTCGAATAAAACCTGAGCTATACAATGACAATTTCAATTTTGCTATAAATGCTGTTTATTTTTAAGTAACACAAGCGCGTAACTATTTAGAACAAAAATGTTCCGGAGGTTATGCGGCTCTTTGCATATCCACATTCAGTGTGTAGACGGTTTATTGCTTCTGGTTCCTAGGTGACTCTACAGTAGTAAGACAATGATGACATACGCAAACGAAAAGCTCGCAATGAGGTAATGCCTGGTAGATATGCAACACACCTAATATACAGATAACTCAGTTACGAGCTTAACTGACTAAAATTACTAGAAAAGCTACCGTAGTCTACGCTTACTTACTGTAGTCTACGCTAGTTTTATAATTTTTTTCTGCCTCGACTACTATTAATTTACTAGCTGAAAAGAACCTGCGTCACGTGAGCTTTTATTCCATTGTTTTCTGAATGGGAAAAACTGTGCAGTTAGTCATGTACTTACATTGGCCTCTAGCCTACTGAAAGTATAATGTTGTAAAGACCACACTTGGTGTTTTGCATTCCGGTCCAAAGACGAATAAGTTTTCTGGTTTTCCAACGTGCTACTTATACTCGTCTGTGTCAGAACGCGATTCTGTTCACGCAGTGACCACGGAAGGCTTGCTCTTGTGCTTTGTTGTTACCCATACTGTACACTAATCTTAGCGAAAATTTGAGCCTTTTAAAGCTGAATGGTAAATTAGTTGAAATGGCTCGAATTATTGTAGCGTGTCTACACACTCAAACATTACCAGGTAGCACAACATCAAACACTTTGTTTCTAACACACAAAATGAAAGTAACTCAGACAAACGGCCCCAGGGCGTTATTCCATATGAATCTGAAAGACACACAAAATTCAAACTTCGTGAATAAGGGGTCATAATGACGGGAAAAAAACACTGAGGTTACTAGCTCGTACATAGTGATCAACAACACTGGAATTATTCTAAGTCCGGTTGGACGTCTGTTGTTCAACGTAACAAGGACAAAGCCGATGTTAAACCTGAGTATACCATCCAAGGAGCACAGTGCCCATTCACGCCTTGGTCGATGGAGGCGATGCCTCGTGTGGGAGGGTGGGTGGACGTGGTGACCGCGAATGTTTTTTCTACGCTTGTGCAACCCCAAGACTGATATGTGTTAGCAATACCTGTCAGATGAAATACCGTAGGTGAAAAGTTTTGTAAACCCTCGTCGCCAGTTTTGTAAAGTCCTCGTCGCTGCTGTGGAGGCCGAGTTGCCACTGTTGTTACGGTAAGCCGAGTTTGTGAGTTCGTGAAACGACTTCTGGTGCAGTACACCGCTAAGACATTTTCTCCTTACCACTATTACACAGCTATGCCACAGGTCAGGTAACAGCATAGGAGAAGGAAGGTTCTACAACACTCCAACAAATTAGTAATAGTCACACAAATGAGTTTAAAAAAGGTCTGCAAGACTGCATGTAATATAACACAAAAAAGGCTCTCAGTGACTAAGTGCAAATAATCGTAGGTAAACTTCACAGCACATAGCAAATGCAATGTACAAATACTGAATGTTCACTTCTAAGAGTTCGCTAAACGACGATCCATGTCTGTCAGCCCTGTACGATGATCTATAATCAAATGGGCGAGAGCTGCTCTTCTATCTTCGTGTAATCAGAATAATAGATGGAGTCCACCCAAGATGATCCTGCAGACATTTATTTAAGGATCTAGGGATATTCACAGTAGCTTCTCAGTATATATACTCTCTTATGAAATTTGTTATTAACAACCAAACCCAATCCAAAAGTAATAGCAGTGTTCATAACTACAATACTAGGAGAAAGGATGATCTTCACTATTCAAGATTAAATCTAACTTTGGCACAGAAAGGTGTGGTCACTTACCAAATAGTATCAAAAGTCTGACAGATAACCAACAAGTATTTAAGAAGAAATTAAAAGAATTTCTGAATGACAACTCCTTCTACTCCATAGAGGAATTTTTAGATATAAATTAAGAAAAAAAAATATTAAGAAATAAAAGATAAAAAATAAAAAAAATAAAAACACAAAAAAGACAAACAAGTTGTTAAATTAACTTAATCACGTCATGTATTGGAAAATTTGACTCGTTCCACATCATTACGAAATATCGTATTCATCATCCACGGAACTAGTATTAATCTAATCTAATCTATCTTCCGAGTAGCCTTCTGTTGTCGTCCGTTCAGTGGCGGGTTGTACTCGGCCGGCAATCGGCCGAGATATCTTCATCCTCAGAGCCTCCCGTTCCGCTGGTCGAACCCGCGCAAGTGGCGATCTCTAGGACATCGGCGCTAGCTCACATCTTTGCGCCTGCGGTGATTTTGCTCTGGCTTTCTTCTTCGGACGACACAGCAAGGAGAATGCAGATGGCAAGACTACCATCTGTGTACACGACGACGCCAGAAATGTCTCTACTACTAATCTTCGGTGTTTACCCCACAGATCTACACATTCCAAAGAGAGGAGCTATTTACTGGCTGTGGAAGGAAATAGAGTACGGGCTGCAAAAAAAGTCGTATGGCATGAATGGCTTGGGGAGACCCCGAAGGGCAGTTTCTTGAGCTCTCAATTGATTCCAAGGGTTCTGTCCCGCCGATGGCTGTTCGCCACCAGTTCTCCTGTCTCATCAGTTCCTTTTACTTTCAGGGTTCAGAAGTGATCTATACTGATGGCTCCATGGTTGCTGGCCGCACTGGTTTTGCTTACACCTATGCGCGACGCACGGAACTTCGTTCCTTGCCATTTGACTGTAGTGTTTTTACTGTAGAATTGGTAGCCATCTTGCGCACACTGGACCATATCCGCTCCTGCTCAGGACTACCCTTCACTATCTGTAGTGACTCATTGAGCGGTTTGCACGCTATCGGCCAGGGCTTCCCTCGCCACCCGTTGGTCATCGCTATCCAGGACTCCCTTTCTCTCCTCGCTCAACGTGGATGCTCGGTGGTTTACATTTGGACCCCAGGCCATGTTGGGATTCCTGGCAATGAACTTGCCGATCGACTGGCTAAATTAGCTACTATAAGACCATCTTTCGCTATTGGCGTTCCGGATATAGACCTTCGCTCGGCATTACGTCGTCAGGTTTTGGGCCTTTGAGATGCAGAATGGAGCACCCTTTCTTCGCCGAATAAGCTCAGGGCAATTAAGGATTCTACAACTCCATGGCGGTCCTCCTTATGGGCCTCTCGTAAGGCCTCTGTCGTCCTCTGCCGGCCATACTTTTTTGACTCACGGTTATCTCCTCCGTCGTCAAGATCCCCCTCTGTCTTTGTGGATCGATGTTGACTGTGGCTCACATCTTTTTGGACTGCTCCAACTTAGCCACCCTACGACGGACTTTCAGCTTTCCAGAATCTCTACCCATGGTGCTGGCTGACGATGCCTCAGCGGCGGATCTCGTTTTACGTTTTATTCGTGATGGGGGTTTTTATCCCTTCATTTAAGGGAGGGGCCTTCCACCTTATCGGTGAATAGAGGGGATGGCAGGCTTTCATTCTCCCCTCTTCGCCCCGACTGGATTGGCTTCAATTGGGCTTGGTGGTTCACCCTGGCCATCTGCATTCCCACTCCTTTCCTCATGGGGTCTGTTATGTCCTGAGCATCTCTCTTGTCTCCTGTGCTTCTTCCTTCATGCCCCTGTCATTAGTCACTTTCTTTCCCTCACCCTGTCTTCTGTCCTTTTCCTTCCTTCCCTGACAATAGTTTATCATTTTGTGGATGCTGTAGTTCCTTCTTTTAATATGGATTTTATCGGTTTTAGTTAATCTCAGGTCAGAGGGACTGATGACCGCGTAGTTTGGTCCCTTCTCCAACCAACCGAAGGGCAGTTTCAGCCACCGAATTGAAACGGTTTCCCGTGTCCTTCGCGCCCGCAGGCATCTTTCCCTCGCAAAGTTTGAAAACTACCTGTGTGTTTACGTCGGCGTAGGTGATTGTAATAGGTGTGTATAGTGTATTGTCATGTTCGCATTGCAGACGATGAGAGAAGGGAGAGCCTGAAACCCGGCCTCGGCACATCGCCTACTCTTCTCGAAGAGCACCATCAACGGTGTGCCATGGGCTCACTTCACGAGATCTGGGGAGAGGTTTGGTATTTAAACCAGAACGTTGGCACAAAGTCTGGTGACAACAAACTTCCCCACGCCGGCCATGATACTGACAGTGAAAATGTTTTCCACCACCAGGTTTCGAACCGTTTTACCTCCGCGTCGAGCACTAACGCGAGCTCGGCCACAGACGCGGCAGATAGTACGGGCTGCAGTCGAAGTGGCACTGGATACTAGAGATGAGATGCAGAGATCGGTGCACAAGCAATGGCAACGTATATGGGCGAACAGTTGCGCAGGCCCTTGGGTGCTTCCACTTCTGCTAAATGTTGACTAAAGTGGAATGAAGCAGTCAGCGCCCACACGTCTGAATCATCTCTGGGAATGGACCCCCACCCTTATATCTACACAGATTTAAGCGAAAAGTAGGTTACAGCTACGTGTCTTGGGTGGCATTGGAACCTCAGTCATTCTTGATTGAAGGAACACAGATCCATATTCTGAATGCTGCAGATTTGTTGTCAGAGCAATACCATGTGCGAAATACGCATGCCGTTCAGAGAGAAGTGCGAAGCTTTGCGCTACCTCGCATATATTCTCTCGCAGAAGTTACAGCACGAATACTTCGGTGCAAGGTGTGCAATGTTGTGCTCTGAGGATAACAATGTGCGACTGGGGCAAGAAATTCGAACGCTTGCCACTGCAAGGACGTTACACAACCGTGGCACCAAACTACAGCCACAAGACCTGAAGCTCTTGGCCCTCTCGAGCACCGGGTCTTGATGGTCGTGGAACTCTGTAGAACGAGAATTCCGCCGATTGTGTCCTCGACGCCTAAAGGGACGGCACACAAGGGGAAGCAGCTTGGGGCGAACTAGCAGTGAAATGAGGCGAGGAAAGAAGGTGTGCACGGAGATTCGTGACTCGGTGCCTGGTGTGCTCATCCTTATGTGATCTCCTCACACTCCAATGCAACAACACAACGTGCTCTGGTTCCAAGGGTCAGAGACTGGGTACGTGTCACCAGGGTCTGGTCTCAATCTGATTTACAGTCGCGCAAGCGTTTGCACATCTTTTTACGGCTCTCGCGTGCAGGATGCATTGTCGCATAGAGTAATTTGACACTGTAATATTACACTAAATGTTACTGAATTGTCGAACCTGTATACAGAACAAAGACCATTTAATCACCGGTATATTAACATTCTTTTTCTCGGTCATCACTCTTCTGATTTGTTTGATCAGGCCCACCACAAATTCCTGTTGTGCCAACGTCCTCATTCCAGGCTAGCACTTGAAACCAATGTCCTAAATTATTCGTTAGATGTATTCCTCCTTACAGTTTTTATCCTCCACACGTCCCTCAAGTTAGATATAAGCTGTCTCCTGATATCTCAACATGTCTCCTATGATCCTGTCTCCTTGTCAATGATTGCCATTCGTTCCTTTTTCTTCTTCGGAGAAACTCATTTCTTGTCAATTAACCAAGTTTTCTACATCCTTCTATAGCACCTCATACTAAAGGCTCGATTGCGTTCTTCTTCGGTTTTTCTACAGTCCATGTTTCACTACCAGACAATGCTGTGGCCCAAGTCCACGTTCTCACAAATTACTTCCTCAAATTAAGGCCTATGTTTATTCCTGGCGGACTCCTTTTCTTGGCGGACTCCTTTTCTTGGTCAGGAACGCTCTCTTTGCCTGTGCTAATCTGGTGTTTGTCCTTGCTTCGTCCTCAGTGTATTATCTTGCTTCTAAGGTAGTAGAATCCATCCAGTTCGTCTACTTCGTGGCAACCAGTTTTGATAAGTTTATCTCTAGTCTCATTCCTCCTGCTCTACATTACTCTTCGACTTTCCACAGTTTCTCTTCAACTCATATTCTTTACTCATTAGGCTATCCATTCTGTTCATCACGTCCTGTAATTATTCTCTTCCGCGGACGTCAGTAATCTTATCATTGATATCGTTTCACTCTGAATTTTAATCTCATTCTTAAAAGTTTATTTTATTTCCTTTATTGCTTTTTGATGTGTAGGTTGAATGGTGACGAAAGACTGCATCCCTGTCTTACACCCTTTTTAATTCGAGCTCTTCGTTGTTTTCCAAACTTCTTTGTCCCCTCTTGCTTCTTGTACATATTGTACATTATCCATCTTTCCTTACTTGTATTTTTTCCTCACTTTCTAACATCCTGCACCATTTTACGTTTCCCCGATGGACCGAGTCTGTGTACGTGTCCTTATTTTTCTCAAGTCTTCCTTTATTATCGTTGCAATGTTAACTACCTCTCTGGTACCTGTCCCTCTCCTAAAGCCAAACGGGTCATTACCTGTCAAGCTCTGTTCTCTTTTCCATTATTCTGTATGTTGTTCTTCTTGACAGCAACATGGATGCATGAGCCGTTAAGCTGATTGTGGGACGGTTCTCGTACTTCCCGTTCTTCCTATCTTCGGGGTTCTGTGGATGATATATTTCCGTAAGTTCTAATGGAATGTCTCCAGTCTCATAGTCTACGCGCCATCTTGAGTTGTCATATTGTCACTTCCCGCAATGATTTTACGAACATTGATTTAGGTTATATCATATTGCTTACTTAGAATGTACTAACCCACTAACATGTTATCTTAAGGCACATATGTGTTTGCTATGACATTAACACAACGTAGCTGGATAGTACTCTCACTTTGTTGAGCAGAACACATGCACAGTCGATTAAAACCTGCACTAGTGGAGGTAAAGGTCCTTGCTGTAGTACCTAGATAGGCAGCAGGTGAAACATCAGCGTCAGCAAATAAAAGAAATAATTAGTAAGTGGCGCAGACCACAGAGATCCAGTATTAACGCTCCACGTTTCATTCATTGTCTTGTGAAAGTCTTTGGCGTGGGCGGATGATAGCAGGAAAGGGTAGGTGTATTGTGCCACGAAGTAGCAAATATAATGCCGTCCGTAGTTTCTGCACGAGATCCCGGTATACTATCACTTATCTTTCCAGGGATATTGTTTCTGACTTCTGCTTTCAGTGTATTGTGGCAGAGCGGCATGTTTGTAAAGATGCGATCAAGTGCGACACCTGAATATTGTGAATGTATTGTAGCATACGATTGTATTCTTTGCCATGAAATGTTGAGGTTAGGACTTGACTGTCAGTGTTGAAATGGAAAGCACCCATTTGGGTTTCAGCTATATTTGTAGGACGTTAATCGTTATCGCTTTAAATACTCTTCTCAGCTCCTTCCAGTTCTTGAGCTGTAGCTATATATGGTACTCTAGACCCTAATCATTGCCTCGTCGCTGTCGTGGTATGGTTCGAGAGAACAGCGCCTGTTGTTAACGTTCTGCATAAACAGAATATTTTTAAGTTTCCTGTCGTGGTCGTTACACCAGAGGAGTATTGGTGTCTGAACATCGGCTCTCACAGTAAATCGAGAATAATGCATAGTGGCTTTGTTGTAGTCTCTCACATCCGTTTGTCAGTGATGCCGTCCCATTGCCTAAGGCCGGTACTGCACTATCAAATTTCTTTGTCAAAGATTTGATCAAAAATGTGATTAAATATTCGTCAAATATATTTGACGAAGATCTTTGACGTGGCGCTAAAAAGGGGTATTACAATGTCATATTTTTCGTCAAAGTTGGCTGACAACAAGAACTTATTATTAACCGCAGCAGTTGCATGTACCACAATTTCACTGTGTGCACATATGGAAGAGAAGCGGGGGGAAAAAAAAGGAAACGTACCTGGGTGAAGCCGTGAGTTTTACGACGACACGATAAAAGCATTCAACAAAACTTGTTACGTGAGCTTATACTTCAGGAAATCAGGTCGTACATCAATTACTTAATCTATGAGCATACCTTTCTGTATGTGCTCAGTGAAGTGTATCCTCATATCACAAAGCACAATACTCACTTAAGAACGGCTATATCTGCAGAAGACGGGCTCACTGTAACACTCAGATTCCTTGCTACAGGAGAAAGTTAGGTCAGGTCTCCAATCTTCTTAATCTATTTTTGTATTCAGAGTGCCTCACGCTGTAAAGCGCCTCATCAGCTTCATGCATCTCTATTAATTTTGTAGTTGTCGTTACGTACCAATTGTATTTACTGGCAATGTTTATAAAAACACTACAGATGACAAGACGCTGCAGCGATGCTAGCGCTCCACGTGGTAACATGTCACATTGCAGTGAACAGAAGACAAGCGACATCTTTGATCAAATCTACAGCGAGGCCCTAGACTTGATCAAATATTTGACGACATTTGACAAAGTTCCCTATTACTCCATCAAATTTCTTTGATAAAGATATTTTCTTTTCTTTGGTAGGTGCATAAGTTCGTCTCATTTTTCCATAACTTTAATAAACACGACAGATACACATAACGTAGTGTGGTCTTCAATAATACATTATCCTTCTCTATTTACAAGTCATCCAACGCAGGGTTAACTTTAATACATGTACAGTCCAACTCGTCGAGCCGTGTTCGGAGTGCATTTTCATTTGGAAAAGAAGTTCCTTGAAGGTTGTTTAACAGAGAGCGCAAAATGTGAAAATCTGAAGGCGCAGGATCAGGTGAACAAGGCGGGTGCGGAATGGCACCTTTACAGTGTTTTTTGTCAGTCTAGCAGAATGCCGGCGGGAGTTATCGTGAAGTAGCATCGCTTCCTGGTCGTTGTTTTCGATTTGCGTCTGCAGGACGTCTAAATGGTTGACAGCTACTGTCAGCACTGATTGTTACACGTCGGGGAAACAATTCCTAGTACAGCACACCTTCGCCGTCCCACCAAATGCGTAACATCTATTGTGGATGCGTGCAGGGAAGCTACTGTTTTGTTCGAGCTAAACCTTTCCTTTCTTTTCCTTATGTTAGCATAAAGACACCTTTCTTGGTCACAAGTATCGATACAGGATAGGAATGGTCGATATTGTTCACGAGCTAGCTGACGACAATGATACATACATAACCAACCGCTGATTTTTGTTATTTTGGCTTCGCGCATGCTGTACCCGTAACCCGATTTTTGAATCTTCCCCGTTGTATGCAAATGTCGCACGATGGTGATCACAGTTCATCGCATTTGCCAGTTCTCGAGTACACTGACGTGGATCATTGTGGATTTATGTGTTTAAACGATCTTCACCAAACTCCGAAGGTCTTCTTGAACGTGGAGAGCCACAAATGTCAAAACGATACTCCCTAAAACGATAAAACCATTTTCTCGCCGTGTGGTCTGTCCAGTCGCATTGTCCCCATACATGGCGCAAATGTTTTGGCTGCTTCCGCTGCTGCCACCCTTCCCTGAACACAGACACAAGAATACGTCGGAAATGTTCAATTTCTCCACTTGACACTCCATTTTACAGCGTTCACAGCCCCACTCACTAACGCCAGATGACAAAATGACACTCAGTAAATTCAAATAGGAACAGCGAAACACAAATAAAAATTACAAGCGATAAATAAGCCCATAGCAACCAGAATACCATGCAAAACAAAAACACTACGAACTTTTGTAGCTACCTAAGACACACTAATGCCCATTAAAATTGCTACACCACGAAGATGACGTGCTACAGACGCGAAATTTAACCGACAGGAATAAGATGCTGCGATATGCAAATGATTAGCTTTTCAGAGCATTTACCCAAGGTTCGCACCGGTGGCGACAGCTACAACGTGTTGACACGAGGAAAGTTTCCAACCGATTTCTCATACACAAACAGCAGTTGACCGGCGTTGCCTGGTGAAACGTTGTTTTGATGCCTCGTGTAAGGAGGAGAAATGCGTACCATCACGTTTCCCACTTTGATAAAGGTCGGATTGTAGCCTTTCGCGATTGTGGTTTATCGCATCGTGACATTGCTGCTCGCGTTGTCTAGATCCAATGACTGTTAGCAGAATATGGAATCGGTGGGTTCAGGAGGGTAATACGGAACGTCGTGCTGGATCCCAACGGCCTCGTATCACTAGCAGTCGACATGACAGGCATCTTATCCGCATGGCTGTAACGGATTGTGCAGCCACGTCTCGATCCCTGAGTAAACAGACAAGACAACAACCATCTGCACGAATAGTTCGACGACGTTTGCAGCAGCATGGACTATCAGCTCGGAGACCATGGCTGCAGTTACACTTGACGCTGCATCACAGACAGGAGCGCCTGCGATGGTGTACTCAACGACGAACCTGGGTCCACGAATGGCAAAAGTCTATTTTTCGGATGAATCCAGGTTCTGTTTACAGCGTCATCATGGTCGCATTCGTGTTTGGCGACATCGCGGTGAACGCACATTGAAAGCGTGTATTCGTAATCGCCATACTGGCGTATCACCTGGCGTGATGGTATGAGGTGCCATTGGTTACACGTCTTGGTCACGTCTTGTTCGCATTGACGGCACTTTGAACAGTGGACGTGACATTTCAGATGTGTTACGACCCGTGGCTCTACCCTTCATTCGATCGTTGCGAAAGCTTACATTTCAGCTGGATAATGCAAGACCGCATGTTGCAGGTCCTGTACGGGCCTTTCTGGATACAGAAAATGTTCGGCTGCTGACCTGGCCAGCGCATTCTCCAGATCTCTCACCAATTGAAAACGTCTGGTCAATGGTGGCCGAGCAACTGTCTCGTCACAATACGCCAGTCACTACCCTTGATGAACTGTGGTATCGTGTTGAAGCTGCATGGGCAGCTGTAGCTGTACACGCCATCCAAGCTCTCTTTGACTCAACGCCCAGGCGTATCAAGGCCGTTATTACGGCGAGATGTGGTTGTTATGGGTACTGATTTCTGAGGATCTATGCACCCACATTGATAAAAGTGTCATCACCTGTCAGTTCTAGTATATTTGTCGAATGAATACCCGTTTATCACCTGCATTTCCTTTTTGGTGTAGCACTTTTAATGGGCAGTAGTGTATAAAATTTAAAGACGCGGTTTACGGGAGATAAAGACTACGCCTTATTCTCTTCTTTGCTAGTCTCTCCATTCGGTATTTTGATGATCAGAATGTGAAAACTCTCGCAGAGCCATACAATCTTCGTAATCTCCTGTCTCGTGCGTTTGGGGGGGAAAGAAAATTTAATACAAGAGTTAAATAAAAAAGTCCTCCGCGTGGTCATTAAATTGATCTGTAGAATGTAGCTTTTAATGCTGCCGGTTTTCAGATCCTTATCGTACTGCGAACTGATGAGAACGGGAGCCACAGGCGGTTGCGTAAGTCTGTCCCCCCCTTACTTAAACGCTGCAGGTCAAAGCCATTTTCAGGTAGGTCACCCAAAAAGGTCACGTTATCGATGAACTGCTAAAAGAGGAGGGCGGTACCCTCGAAGTCGGAAGCAGTGACACGTGTCACCCGATGTATCGGTGTATCAGCGCGGACTGTGCGAGCGTGTCTGCAAGGAATCGTGTACCAATGTAGCAGTGTAACGTGGCGTAAGAACAGTGGCCGTAAAGAGATCCTAAGGCTCGATGCACGCGAGTAGCAGCCGCGAGTGCTCCCAGCGGGATCGCACGTCAGAAAGCGTTTCATTGCCTAGGCTGGGACTGTTGATATGTCTCGATATTTTAAAAAATATCGTTATCGGACCTCGATATATCGAGAAACGTATCGGCCTATTAAAATGTAACTGCACATTGTTATTATGGTGCCGGTTTCAGAGCTGTAAATTAAGTATTGATTTATCATCGGATATTATGTACAACAAGCTAGCAGCGTACTTATTAGAGCAAGAACTGGGAGGAGAACAACGCACGGCGAAAACTTTGCTAACTGCGTCCGTCTCCGGTAGCTGAGTGGTCTCCAGCACGGTAACTCTGCGTGTTCGGTCGGGGGGTTAGCTGGCCTCTGTAATAAAAAAAAAACTGAATTAATTGTTCAACGACGAACTGAAACGGGCGTCTTGCGACGTCCGCCCCGAGCAGATACAACGAACGAAAACGAACAAAATGAGATTAAAAAAAAGAGGTTAGCGCGACAGAATGTCAATCCTAAGGGCTCGGGTTCGATTCCCCTCTGCGTCGGAGATTTTCTTCGGTCAGGGTGTGGTGTCACCGCCAGACACCACACTTGCTAGGTGGTAGACTTTAAATCGGCCGCGGTCCGTAAGTATACGTCGGACCCGCGTGTCGCCACTGTCAGTGATTGCAGACCGAGCGCCGCCACACGGCAGGTCTAGAGCGTCTTCCCAGCACTCGCCCCAGTTGTACAGCCGACTTCGCTACAGATGGTTCACTGACAAATTACGCTCTCATTTGCCGAGACGATAGTTAGCATAGCCTTCAGCTACGTCATTTTCTACGAGCTAGCAAGGCGCCATTATCATTTGCTATTTATCTTGTGATGCATGTACCGTCAGACCGATGTTAACCAATTATGGATTAAAGTTAAGTATTCCAGCAGCTACGTATTATTTTTACTAGACTCAACTCCTTTAACTGTTCCAGACCTCACGCCAGCCTGCGTGAGCTTAAACGCGTGCCTTTCGGCTACCGGTCACAGTGGCTTGGCTGTCTTGCCAAGTCACAACACAGGGACTGGGTGTCGTGCTGTCCTAATCATCATCATTTCATCCCCATCGACGCGCAAGTCGCCGAAGTGGCGTCAAATCGAAAGACTTACATCCGGCGAACGGTCTACCCGACGGGAGGCCCTAGTCACACGAGATTTGTTTTAATGGTAACTGCATGTAAGTGGCACAATAAAAGGTGCCCGATGGGTCCATCGTTCGGTTTAGTCACATACCGAACTTGCGCGGAACACTTCATGTCTACTTCCCCGATTTTTCATTTCTGCAGACGCCAGGAACTTGGCAGCTTTACTCTCAAGACCGCGTGGTGAAGCTAAACTTTGCGGTTTCTGTTGGTAGCGCCGAGTGCCGATTACATCAGCATTTCAGCGTTTCACCCCATACGTCTCAGCCCACCGCATTTAGATTTTTGCTCATCATTTTTGGCAACTGTTCTTGAAGAATACCAGTCTGAAGAAATTGCATAGTAGTTTCGGTAAAAAGGTTTTTCAACGCAAGTGGTGTGCTATTTCTTCACATGGGAAATCTTGTTATTCTCATCACACCGCCATCCCCAGAGCAATCGGACTACTTTTTTGTACCACCTACACTTTCCTCACACAGTCAGAGAGAAAGAGTGGACGTGATCAAACCTCAGAACGTAGTAAGACTCCGTCACACAGCGAAAGTACAATTACGTTCTACTAAAATTTCAAAAGAAAAATTTCAAATGTTTACCGATAATTGCGAAAATTTTTTATATAAAACAAAAGTATAGGCACTCTATATTGGTATCTCGGTATCGATATGTCGTGGGGACATATATCGTCGATATATGCATCTATATTATTTGAAAAAAATGTTGATATATAGATATTTTAACAACTGCCCTAATCTAGACACGCAGCAGCATCGCGGCGATAATCGCGTAGCAGTAGTAGATTGGAATCCAACCAGCATGGAAGTATTCTTGTGAAGCACAGCTCTCTACTCACACCAAGTGTTGAGTGCTATCGACAAATGATTTCAAACTGATTCCGTATTTCTTGACTTCCAAAAAGCTTTTCCAACCGTACCTCACAAGCGGCTTGTAATCGGATTGCATGCTTATGGCATGTCGTCTCAGTTATGCGACGAGATTCGTCATTCCCTGATGACGGAAGGTCATAGAGTAAAACTGAAGTGATTTCTGGCTTTCCACGAAGGTAGTGTTATAGGCCCTCTGCTGTTCCTCATCTGTATGAACAATTCAGGAGACAATGTGAGCTGCTGTCTTAGGTTGTTTGCAGATGATGCCGTCGTTTAGTCTAGCACACTAATCAAATTGCAAAACTAGGTACGATAATGTAAACTGTAAAGTCATGCATATGAGTGCTTACAGGAATTCGTTAAACTTCTTTTTACACGATAAACCAGTCAAATCTAAAGGCCGTAAGTTAAACTAAATGCCTAGGAATTACAATGAGAAACAACTTAAATTGGGGAAAAACGCATGGAAAATGTTGTGGGGAGGGCGAACCAAAGACTGCGTTGCAGTGAATGAATGTTTAGAAGATGGAACAGATGTGCCTACACTATACGTCTCCGTCCTCTTTTGGAGTACTTCTACACGGTGTGGGATCGTCATCAGATAAGATTAACGGAGTACATACAGAACGTTCAAAGAAGGGTGCACGTTTTCTATTATCCAAAAATAGAGGAGTGTGTGCCAAGGATATGATAGAGTTTTTGGGTGGTCATTATTAAAACAAAGGCATTTCTCTTTGCGGCGGGATCTTCTCACTACATTTCAATCACCATCTTCCTCCTCCGAAAGCGAAAATGTTCTGTTGACGCCACATTACATAGGCGGAAAGAACATCATAATGAGGTAAGGGAAATCAGAGCTCGCACGGATATTATAGGTATTCGTTTCTTCCGCACGCTGTTCGTGAGTGGAGTAATAAAGAATTACTTTGAAGGTGGTTCAATGAACCATCTGCCAGGCACTTGGTACAGTATCCATGTAGATGAAGGCAGAAGAAAACAGCAATGCGCATTACATTTGTGAATGTATCACGAAACGCAACAAAAGTTTTGAACTCAGGCAATAGTTCCAGAATGATATTTCCACTCTGCAGCGGAGTGTGCGCCGATATGAAACTTCCTGACAGCTTAAAACTGTGTGCCGGACCGAGACTCGAACTGGGGACCTTTGGAAGGTAGGAGACGAGGTACTGGCAGAAGTAAAGCTGTGAGGACGGGGCGTGAGTCGTGCTTGGGTAACTCAGTTGGTAGAGCACTTGCCCGCGAAAGGCAAAGGTCCCGAGTTCGAGTCTCGGTCCGGCACACAGTTTTAATCTGCCAGGAAGTTTCAGGCAATAGTTAGTTCACAGCAATTGAAAAGAGCTTTCGCGACACTACAGATTTAAAAGAAGATTAAAGTAAATTCGTAATTTTCTGATGAAGGTACAGTCGTTCTAATTGGTCTGTATTATAGATACAGAATCGGACACGCAATATTGCGTAAAATAGTAAGGAGAATTTGTAAAGCTGTGAGGGAAATCTTGGACAAAGACAGCACAGCGTAATTCGCAGAAGAAAGTTGGCTGAAAGATGTCAGGGGATTCGAAAAGCATGTCACGTGGTCTAGACGATGGAATTCCGTCAGCCCAAAGAGGAACGTCGCTTAACGGTAGAGGAAATGTTTTCGCTCTTTACTTTATAGACAATGCTGGTAAAGTACCATGGCAAGACATATGCCTCTATCTGTGGTCTGTAACAATCGTAGCGAACATTGAATCAATTTACTCCCGAACATGAAAGACTATTGAGTTTATACCGCCATTAAAAATGTTTGCAGTTATACATTTTGTGGCTACAGTGCAACTAACCAATGATCGGACTGAACCGGCTGAGGTAACACACTTTAATTTAGACTGTTATCCGTACTGAAGATTCATTCAGTCTGCGTTGTTGTTGTTGTTGTTGTTGTTGTCTTCAGTCCTGAGACTGGTTTGATGCAGCTCTCCATGCTACTCTATCCTGTACAAGCTTCATCTCCCAGTACCACCTACTGCAACCTACGTCCTTCTGAATCTGCTTAATGTATTCATCTCTTGGTCTCCCTCCACGCTGCCCTCCAGTACTAAATTGGTGATCCCTTGATGCCTCAGAATATGCCCTACCAACCGATCCCCTCTTCTAGTCAAGTTGTGCCACGCTCTTGGAAATACAGAGGCGTCTAGAAACATGTACACACTCTTTGATAGTAAGAATTAATGGAACAAAATGACATACTGGTACAATTCTTGCACGGGGGGGATGGTTATTTTGTACGTCCAGACTGACTCCCATTAGGAGCCGAACAACTTCGATGCCACTGAACTGTTGACGTAACTATGGCTGTCAGTGTCGTGGAATGCCACGATGGTTTCTCGTAGATCGTTCAGTGTAGCTGGCTTCTGTTGATAAACTTCGTTTTTCAACGTCCCCCGTAGGCAGAAGTCAAGAGGTGTAAGGTCTGGAGACCGAGGTGGGTACTCAGCAGCTCCTCTTCGACCTGTGCGTCGTCCAGGTAGATTTTCGTCCTAGTAGCCTCTGACATCTCTGTGGTAACGAGGTGGAGCGCCATATTGTTCTAGGTAAAGTCTCTCACTTCTAAACATCTCTCGGATGACAGGTAAAAATCAATGTTTGCAGCATATAAAGATACATCTCACCAGTATTCGCGAGTGGAACAGGGTTGTAGGGATCAGTTGTGGAACCGAAAGTACCCTCCGCCACACACGAGCCGGCCGCTGTGGCCGAGCGGTTCTTGGCGCTTTGCCTCGGGCATGGATGTGTGTGGTGTCCTTAGTTAGGTTTAAGTAGTTCTCAGTTCTTGGGGACTGATGACCTCAGATCTTAAGTCCCTTAGTGCTCACAGCCATTTGAACATTTTTTTAGCCACACACGATTAGGTGGCTTGCGGAGTGTGATGTAGTTACGGTAACTTCACAGAAGAATGGGCCAATCAAACCGAGCGATGACAGACCACACCACAAATTAACACCAGGTAGAGTAATATGTTTCTCCACGTTAACGTGAGGATTTTCAGGAGCCCAGTATAAGCAGTATTGGCGGTTTACAGTACCATTCAGTTTGAATTGCGCCCCGTCAGACCAGAAAACCATCCCAGCGAACGGTTCTCGCGAAGCATGCCTTCAGACCACTCGCAGTACTCCATCCTTCGAGCAAGGTCGTCCTCGTTCATAGCGTGCAGCGATCTTGGACTGTACACTTTCCATTCTGCAGCTTCCAGAATTCGTCGTGCGTTTGATTGGTTTCCCGCGTTTTCACGTGCACCCTGCTTCAGATTTTTTAGGTAACCTAGTAAAATGTTACAACACAGCAACGCTGGAAGGTGGACTTGTTGATGAATTTGGTCGACCAAACCTTTCCTTATGCGCATCGGCTTCAAATTTATCTCGAATACGGTAAATTGTTGTACGAGTTGGTAGCCGAGTACCGTACAAATTACGCCATTGCCGTTCTACCTCCATCACGTTTTCATACTTCCAGTACCATTTCAATACGGCGTTGCGTTGCTCAAAGGACAATCTTACTTCATTCATTGCTGCACTGTCATTTGCCGAAGAAGGCGGGCTAAGATCTGTTCAGGAAAAAAATGGACTACGCTGTGACACAAAAAATTTGTAACAAAGCCTTTATCAGAGATTTTAACTATTAAAGAGTGTACACTTTCCTAGACCCTCTGTATCCCCTACTTTTATATTAGATCTCTATTAACATATTGCTATAAATGTAGCTGTAAGATATTCTGATGTATCGACAGCCATCAACGCTTTTCTTAATCATACTTCATCTCCGTAGTTGTTATTTCAAAAACTATGTACAATCGCAGTCTTTGCAAATGCTCTGATTGTCGCGTTGTTAGTACGTAGTGTAAAAATGGCTGACGCTGCATCCTGCTTTTTAGTGAAACACGCGCAAGGAACACCCTTAAAAGTGGCGAGAAACAAGTTATTCTTAATGTTTTCTCAAGTTACAGAGACATTGTTGATAATGAGTATTTATATTAACAAAACAGTACAAATTAAATTTTTGGGACAAAAATTAAAAATCAGATACTCATTATTTCGACTATGGCCATTGTTTTATGCCACAGATATGGTCTTATACGAGCCAGAGTGTTAACCATCATAAAAACAAAGAAAACAATTTTCACGGAATCCAGCACAATGTACAAATGCTGCATTTTTACATTTGCACTGCAGTATGAAGCCAATGTAATTAATCTGGATCCAAGTTACGGGATTTTTAGCAATAAATAACAAGACGTTTAAGCTGCCAGAAATAATGCATTAATCTTTGTCACACATCACTTCCGAACGCGGCCGGGATACAGAACAGATGTCACAAAACGAGAGGAGGGAAATATGGTGCTTGGGTGGCTTCGTGAACTCATTTGTCGATGGCCTCGTCATCAACGCAGCAGATGGCAGTTCCAGTACTTGTAGTCCTCGGAATCGGATATGAAAATACTTTAGAGATTACCAGACGACTGGCTAAGTAATACCTACATTCGCTTCGATATTTACTACAGGGTAAAATCCTTGATATACGCTTTTACGTCACGCATAGAATACGCAGAAAAATTACCATGTGATGTGTTTTAGCTAGGAATTTTCATCACACTGAACGACAGCACATTATGATATTCGTCTTATCCCTAAGAACCATACTCCTCAACGGCGATTCGACGTAGATCCCTCAGTGGTTGGTAGGTCACGTTGTCCATAAATAGCCCTTTTCAATCTATCCCAGGCATGTACGACAGGTTTCATGTCTGGAGAATATGCTGGCCACTCTACTCGAGCGTTGCCGTTACCCTGAAGGAAGTCATTCACAAGATGTGCACGATGGGGGCGTCCGTGAAGACGAATGCCTTGTCAATATGCTGCCGATTTTGCACTGTCGGTCGGAGGATGGCACTCACGTACCGTACAAGCGTTAACGCGCCTTCCTTGACCACCAGCGGCATACGTCGGCCCCACATAATGCCACCCGAAAACCGCAGGGAACCTCCACCTTGGTGCATACGCTGGACAGTGTGTCTAAGGCGTTCAGCCTGACTGGGTTGCCTCCAAACACGTCTCCGAGGATTTTCTAGTTGAAGGCGTATGCGACACTCATCGGTGAAGAGAACGTGATGCCAGTCCTGAGCTGTCCATCTGTCCATGCTGCATGGTGTCGTGGTTGGAAAGATGGACCTCGCCAAGGACGTCGGGCCTGACGTTGCTCATTACGCAGCCTATTGCGCACAATTTGAGTCTTAACACGATGTCCTGTGGATGCACGATAGGCATTATTCAACATGGTGGCGCTTCTGGCAGGATTCCTCCGAGCCGTAATCCGTAGGTAGCGGTCATCCACTGCAGTAGTAGCCCTTGGGCGGACTGAGCGAGGCATGTCATCGACAGTTCCTGTCTCTCTGTATCTTATCCATCTCCGAACAATATCGCTTTGTTTCACTCCGAGACGCCCGGACACTTCACTTGTTGAGAGCCCTTCCTGGCACAAGGCAACAATGCGGACGCGATAGAACCGTGGTATTGACCGTCTAGGCATGATTGAACTACAGACAACGCGAGCCGTCTACCTCCTTCCTGGTGGAATGACTGAAACTGATCGGCTGTCGGAACACCTCCGTCTAATACACGCTGGTCATGCATGGTTGTTTACATCTTTGGGCGGGTTTAGTGACATCTCTGAACAGTCAAAGGGACTGTGTCTGTGATAAAATATCCACATTAAACGTCTGTCTTCAGGAATTCTGGGAACCGGGGTGATATTCGAATCCGAGAAATACATTTCAGGTCTGCAACTGCAGCAATCGATCAACAACAGAAACCGCGAAGCCATCCAGGCGCAGCATTTTCTCCTCCTCTTTTATGATGTGCCTTGCTACATCCCACCAACGTTCTGCAGCGACATTTGAAAAGCTTTGTGCGTTAGTTCTAGTACGTGTGCAGCTTATTTCTCGCAACAAATCCATTGTTCCCGATCAGTTTTGTTGGGTTCATATTGCAATAGTACAGTGGCAAATGTAAAAATCCAGCATTTGTGTGGGGTGTTCGTTGCTGTGAAAACGTTTCCACAACAAAACATAATCCACAACAAAACATAATCCAAATAAACAGTAATTGGTTGTTCATTTTTGCCCTAAAAATTGAATTATATATTCTTCGTTTAAGCAATCTTTATTAACAATCTTCCATGAAATATCAATAATTGAGATTTTATAGTTAAAATGAAAACTGGAATTTCGCTTGCAATATGAATTTACAAACACTAAGACGTGCATTACTCACAAAAAATGAATTTTGCCGTTACGAGTGTAGGTATTTCATATTGAACGAAAACCAGCAATGTATGGTCTGAATCAGATTACATATCCACCACGCTACCGATTCTGTTGAGGATGCAGTGTGTAATTCTCGCTTAACTCTAGCAAATTGCAGGCCCTCGGAAAACTTCAAAGCAGATTTTTTTCTGTAAATTTATGAAAAATATTAAGCACAACCTATTTCTCAGCATTTCTAGGGCGTGTTTGAGACGCTCGTTTCACTGCCTAGCGAGAAGAGGCCTCAGCCATTTCTATACTGCGTATTAATAGCGCGACAAGGTACAACAGTACAGAGATTGTGATTATTTTTCGAATGAAAACTACATAGTTAGTGTGATTAAGAAACCGTTGATTGCTGTTAATATATTAAAATATAGTTAAGTTTCATTTAACGTAACTTAATAATAAGATATCTATTGCATAAGGAGGATCATGGGACAGTCACCAAAAGTATCCCGACACCTGGCTGAAAATGACTTAAAAGTTCGTGGCGACCTACATCGGTAATGCTGGAATTCGATGTGGTGTTGGCCTTCGATGACAGCTTCCACTCTGGCAGGCATACATTCAATCAGGTGCTGGAAGGTTTATTGGAGAATGGCAACCCATTCTTCACGGAGTGCTGCACTGAGGAGAGGTATCGATGTCGGTCTGTGGGGCCTGACACGAAGTCTGCATTCCCAAAGGTGTTCTGTAGGATTCGGGTCAGGGCTCTGTGCAGGCCTGTCCATTACAGGGATGCTACTGTCGTGTAACCACTCCACTACAGGCCGTGCATTATGAACAGGTGCTCGACCATGTTGAAAGTTGCAATCGCCATCCCCGAATTGCTCTTCAACAGTGGGAAGCAGGAAGGTGCTTAAAACATCAATGTAGGCCCGTGCTGTGATAGTGCCACGCAAAACAACAAGGGGTGCATGCCCCCTCCATGAAAAACACGACCGCACCGTTACACCACCGCCCCCGAATTTTACTGTTGGCACTACACACGCATGCAGATGATGTTCACCGGGCATTCGCCATGCGCACACCCTGCCATCGGATCGCCACATTGTGTACCGCGATCCGTCACTCCACACAACGTTTTTCCACTGTTCAGTAGTCGAATGTTTACGCTCCTTTCACTAAGCGAGGCGTTGTTTGGCATTTACCGGCGTGATGTGTGGCTTACGAGTAGCAGCTCGACCATGAAATCAAAGTTTTCTCACCTGCCGCCTAACTGTCATAGTACTTGCAGTGGATCCTGATGCAGTTGGAAATTCATGTGTGATGGTCTGGATAGATGCCTGCCATTATGAACCTCTACAACTGCCGGCGGTCTCTGTCAGTCAACAGACTTACGATTTTGTGCTGTACGTGCCCCCCCTCACGTTTCCACTTCACTATCACATCGCAAACAATGGACCTAAGGATGTTTCGGAGTGTTGAAATCTCGCGTACAGACGTATGACACAACTGACACCCAATCACGTGTCCACGTTCTAAGTCCGTGAGTTCCGCGGATCGCCCCATTCTGCTCTCTCACGATGTCTAACGACTGCTGAGGTCGCTAATATGGAGAACCTGGCAGCAGGTGGCAGCACAATGCACCTAATATAAAAAACGTATGTTTTGGGGGGTGTCCGGAACTCAGGCCCATCTCAAACAGTTCCGAACAGTGGCCATCTGGAGTCTGGTAACTCGCAGAAGGCCATTGCTCACAAGATCACATAAATCTGCACCGTCTACAGTGGAGGAAACAAAACAGGAAAACAGTAGCTGACTTGGGGGGGGGGGGGGGGGGGCGTTTAGTGTAGTCCAATAAGTTGCGATTTTGCCAAACGACGGAAGACGTAGTGCAGCGCTCTGTGGAGCAGGTAGTTCAGATCAGTGGTGGTTATCTGATGTCATTCGTACCGTAACTGTAGCCTTCTGAAATGTTCAATTACGTTGACGGTCTAGCTATAGGAACCCATGACAAGACATTTGGAGAAGGCGAACAAACGCTTAACAGTGACCTAAAGAACTAGGAAGAATATTACAGAAAGTGGAGATATGCCTGAACCCCTGTAACACAGAGGTCAGCACTTTCCATCTTATCACGCGCCAAGCAAACAGGGAGTTGAATGTTGAGCTCTACGGCCGGAGACTGCGGCACAGACGCTGCCCCATGTATCTGGAAACAACCCTAGATAGATACCTGACACATAAGAAACATCTGGAGATCACAGGAAAGGAATTGAAAAGCAATAATAACGTAACTAGGAAGTTAGCCGGCGCATGTTGAGGGTCCAGTGCCGACGTCCCTAGAACTATCACACAGTCTCTCAAATACCCTGTTGTCGAGCACTGCTGTCCTGTTTGGAGTAGAAACAGCCACGTTAACAGGATGGATTGTCACTTGGAAGACAGAATGTGACTGATGTCACGAACTACAAAATCAAGGCCCTTGCCCTGACTTCGTGTTTTCACGTGTATAACATCTCCAGTTCTTCGACGCGAACAGGCAACATTTCATGAACTGGAGAAATTAAACAACCCAACTGTACCCAAAAACTTACCAGTTCACGAAATACCCAGTAACTTACCAAGAACTCGATTAAAGTTTCGGAAGCCACTGCGGGAGGGCACAACCGACAGCATTCAACATACAACATGAACGGAAAAAAATGGAACTGCTGTCACGCGCACGAGCGGACGACACAAATGGATCCCACTCAGTCCCTCCCAGGAAAGAACCTCCAAGGAAACATATGGTGTGCCGTCAATCGCATCAGAGCCGGACACGCCCGAAGAAAAGAAACTTCATTATATAGGTGGAGAACGCCGACGACCCCAGTGCGACTGTGGAGCCAAAGAACAAGCGCAAACGCACACCATGCATAAATGCCCGACGAGAAAGTTCCGCGGAACCATAAAGGATTTCATCGCTGCTTCCCCCGCGGCAATCACCTGCTTAAGCTCAGTAGATACGCAATAAGGTTAAGTTACTTTCACGTTTGCAAATAAGCGACATGCTCTGTCTGATCTTTTCAGTGTTCTGTGATTTTTGTATCTTTGTGTAGTTTACAGCGTGACGTTTACAAATTTGTAATTATCTGTATCAATATCTATTAGTAATAAAATTAACTGATCTTTATATACAATATCTCTCTATTTTAAATAGTTAGTTTACATGTGCCTTATGATTCTGTAGACATGCCATACACTGAATTTAAAAAAGCAGGTTACCGTAAACGTTAATCAAAATGATTTCAACAGCCTCGTTAACGAAGTATTGCCCCTTCTTCTACATCTTCACAAGGCGTGTGCTGTGAAAACACTCGTCGTCCAAGGTGACCTCAGACTGCGTTCATACGTTCACGGTTTGACGAACGCTCGAGCATCATATCGAAACTCGACTTTCCCGCTAAATCTTCCAACGTGCCTTTCACAGATGTCTGGGACTTTTGGAACAGCGGGCGAAATGTAGCACTCAGCACCGCTGTTTGGTAGCTCTGCAGAACATAGGGTGGCTTCAGTTGGGTAGGGGATACCTGAAGACAGTTATGCACTCTTCCTCGCAGAGACCATTAAGAAAACTAGAGGGAGTGTCTCACGGTATTTGGGGAGAGTAATGTTCACGTCGGGTGTTCTTACTAGTTGTGTTGCTGCATCGTCTCAGAAAAGTATTACTTATTACTCATTCTAGGAGGCGGATTTCACTACTTTTGTATAATCATTCACAGGACTCCTCTAGAATTATGTCGTCGTAAGGCCTTTTCGTATCTCTTGGAATCCAAGAGGCAACTTCCGTGCTCCATCTACCATCCTGTCAGATCGCTATGTCATACCACCTCTACTTCATTTTTCGTCACGATAATAATTGTCTTCCACTCCGGTCAGTTCTCCCCAGTTGTTTATTTCTCGTCTCGCCTAGTAACTCCGTAACATCTCTATCTTTCTTGCTTAACAACCCTCAGTGATTGAACGATTTTCTCGTTGAAAGTCCCCAGTCGCACTTCCTTAAGTAAAAACTAGCAACACATGCTGATTGTAAAAATCTGTTTTCGGACATATCGAGAGCTTAGTTTCGACACACCTCTCCTTTTCGCTGAAAACAGTGTTAAGCCATTTTTTGCTCAATCGGTTTCCGTTACACCCGAATGGGCATACTACCTTAACGGAACGCAGAAACAGCCCTCTTTCAGATTTTTTTTTATGTTTCTCAAAGCTCAGAAGGTACCGCAACCGGTTTAGATTTCTTAATAAGTCATCAGATGATTAGAATGCGTTACGTAGTAACTAGTGAAAGTAAAACTGAACGGGTGAGCAGAAGTAGAAAAATACAGAGTGTTACAAAAAGGTACGGCCAAACTTTCAGGAAACATTCCTCACACACAAAAAAGATGTTATGTGGACATGTGTCCGGAAACGCTTAATTTCCATGTTAGAGCTCATTTTAGTTTCGTCAGTATGTACTGTACTTCCTTGATTCACCGCCATGATTTCATACGGGATACTCTACCTGTGCTGCTAGAACATGTGCCTTTACAAGTACGACACAACATGTGGTTCATGCACGATGGAGCTCCTGCACGTTTCAGTCGAAGTGTTCGTACGCTTCTCAACAACAGATTCGGTGACCGATGGATTGGTAGAGGCGGACCAATTCCATGGCCTCCACGCTCTCCTGACCTTAACCCTCTTGATTTTCATTTATGGGGGCATTTGAAAGCTCTTGTCTATGCAACCCCGGTACCAAATGTAGAGACTCGTCGTGTTCGTATTGTGGACGGCTGTGATATAATACGCCATTCTCCAGGGCTGCGTCAGCGCATCACGGATTTCATGCGACGGAGTGTGGATGCATGTATCCTCGCTAACGGAGGACATTTTGAACATTTCCTGTAACGAAGTGTTTGAAGTCACGCTGGTACGTTCTGTTGCTATGTGTTTCCTTTCCATGATTAATGTGATTTGAAGAGAACTAATAAAATGAGCTCTAACATGGAAAGTAAGGGTTTCCGGACCCATGTGCACGTAACATATTTTCTTTCTTTGTGTGTGAGGAATGTTTCCTGAAAATTTGGCCGTACATTTTGTAACACACTGCATAATAAATTTTGATTGTTTTCTTTTATATATATGAAATGCCTACCATTTGACATTTTCACGCCTTAATCTAATCTCCTGACGCGCCTAACTACAAAGTCCTTCAGCTGACTTCGCTTCTGTTAAGGGACCGAATTACTCTACTGAGTTCACATGAAGTTTATACAGCGAGTGGCAAAACATTGAAGATTAAAATACCTGAAGTCTCTGTTGTGTTTCTTTACCAATATTTCATCACTTCGCCTATCACGGCGAGGTTGTGCTGGCGGCGGTGCAATAGTCCACTATTCGCCCAGAAGAGTCTTAATTGTTGCTATAAATATTTCATTTTTGAAGAAGGTTTTGTAAGTTTTGAAATTGTTGAATCCATGTTGTTTGTTAGATATATTAAAAGTACACGTAAGTAAAAATTCCTTAGCTTCTTTGTTGAGGCGGTGCATTGCACTTGATAGGAGGAACCTGCGGTGTGAAAGGATGAAATTGGGATGGGGTTGGGAAGTTCATAGTATGCAGGGTACCTACAGGTCATATAGGTTCGAACGTATTGATAAGGACAATGTAGGAGGGTGAGTATAGGAACACCTTGTAACCTCCCCACAAAATTTTAAATAAATAATAAGTATGATTCTAATTTAGTGTAACCTCCCCACAAAATTCTTTCTCATTTCACCTCCCACACAAAATTCTTTCTGATTTAATCTAAGCTCAAAATTCATTCACACTTAGCGTAACCTCACAACAGAAAAATTCCTAAACCTCTCAACAGTAAAAATTATAATTATGTCGTTCACATTCAGTGTAACGTCCCAATAAAAAAATAAATTCAGTAACCTAATAATAAAACAATGTAACTAACCTCTCAATTAAATTGTCGCTCACGTATGACTCTTTTCAATAATTCACTGTGAATTTAACCTGGTAAATTTTGGACGACAGCAGTGCTGCGTCATGGCCCTGAAAGATCATTCTGAATAAAAAAAAAGGAAAAATTCTTACCTCAATAAAGTCGCCGGATATATCTGCTCTCACAATAAATTTTTCCGGCACAGCTCTGTGCAATGCTGGCCGATATATCTCTCATTTATGAAAGGAAGCAACTGATTTTTCTATTGCAATAATCGGGATGATCATGGATGGGAGAAATTAGTAAATCCTTTAAATTGAAATGAATGGTCTTTAAAAGTTACTTTTTATAAGGAAAATTATTATTACGAGAGTTTTGAAACATTTACATGCGACTTGAGATAACATTACTACATATGCGCGAGGCTGCTTTTTTACCTTATACAATAATACTCAGGCTCCGACATCGCTGCACCGCGACCGGCCCAGCCAACACGATACACCATACCAGACCAGACCAGAGCAGACTCCAGACTAGCAACAACATACTGCTACAGCTACACAGTTCCTACTGCAGTCAACACTGCTATCTGATCAGAGATTCTCTTATACCTTGCCTATTGCAGGCAGCGCATGAGCAATACATTGAAATTACATCTGCTCGGAACTCTTACAACCTGTTATCTAGGGCAGGACTGGCTAGGATAGAGACCAGGTCCTGCTTGTGAAGGAAGAGTGAAGGGATGGGAGGAAGAAGGGGCTCCCTGATTTGTGGAATGGATGGACGAGTGAGCTCATCGGAGCGGTAAATGTCAGGCCGTATTCCATTGCCTGTGACAGGAGAGACGGTGTTTGCTGAAGTTGCAATGGAGGATACGGAGTGTGTATGTAAACGCAGTCAATGGGCTGTGCTGGTTTAATGGTAGCATATGAGGATTGAAAATGCGATGGGGGTTTAGCAGTCGAAGTTCGTGGATACGTAGAACATAGAGGGGTTTGAGTGTGGGCGAGGAGGTACGGAATGTGTGTTAAAATCTATATAGGCACTTAACGGTCTCGTGTTGTAGTGCACAAACCGGTAACGTTTAAGAAAAATAGTTCCAGACTTGGTTTTCTGTTTTGAGCGATTTGGCTGGAGAATAAACATACTCTTCAGCTTGAGGCTGAGTGACCCATGATACGAATCTCAGTAGTCTGACCATCTTCCTAGATAATAATGATAATCGCGACCGACAACTTGCTTGTATGTGTTCGATTTCAGACAACAGGGAGGTCTCCTTTGCGTGCCAACATGAGAAATTAGACTGCAGCGACACACACAACACAGCTGATGAACAGTGCAAAATACCTCATTTCAAAGAAAAGTGTAATTTTAATTTTGTCCAGCTGCAAATCAATTACATCACATACGGCTCTGTGTTTAGATGCTGTTTACAGGTGTACCTGAAGGTGGACGTAGGGGTAAATCGCAGCGGGAACTGGACGTTGTAAAAGTGGACAGTTATCACTACGTAATTGAGCTAGCGCTCTAATCCATAGAAGGACAAGCATTTATCACCCCATTAGGATCAAGTCTGCTAGTGCATTACAATGGCATGTTGCAACTGACCTTCGCTTTGATGTTATTAAACAGCGTAGCTTAAATGTAGTTAACTCCCTCTACAATCTTACGATATTTTAATAACCATGTTTTTATAGTGCGTACACCTGTTTTGTAGTAATAATTCCACATAGTTTTTAGCAGTGGCGACTATTACACACAGTTTCTTATCGTTGCCTCCCTTGTGTCTCTGCATGTAAAGAGAAATGTCACCGCTTGTGGAAAGCGACGGCCTAAATTGCGCTGTGAGAAATTGCAGGTGGCAGCACCGCGTTACGCAACAAAGCAGCCGCTCTTCCTTATTGCCGCAGCTCTCGCAGGAGTGTCGCGGGTGCAAACCCCGCCTCTTCACTTTACCAACCGGGTGCGCTGAGCCTTAAAGACAGGCAACAGCCGGCGCGCCGCTTTGGTTATCGCAAAGTGCGTATGTTAGCGCGCTTCGTCACCCTTAACCTGAAGCGAATCTATGCAGCCGGTCTTTTTCCACTCTTCTGCTACGTCATGTTCCACACTTACCGAATCTCGTTTCTCCCGAAGAAGAAAGTCTAATATTTAAAAGGAAAACATTTTCTAATGTTCTGCAAAATTATTTCTGCTTCTCAGGCCATGTTCGGGTGACAACTGCATGTCGCAAACACAGATATTATTTGTGCAGAAGATACGAAATTTACAATGCTTACATAGGAAAACAGTACATTTTTTTACATAAAAATAATTGTATTAACTAAAGATAGGGGTAAAAAATTACTATGTGGAGAAAACTTAATTTAACAAAGGAGAATATCAAAACTGAGTCTGATCATTTAATACTATGCAGGCATTCTATGACACGTAATCGTTGATTTCCAGTCTTTCCAGTAGGAACATCTGCTTCGTTTTTCTCGACAAGATGTAGAACTTCAAATTCTACATCATTTGAATGGTTTTCTCGTAAAAGATGATCAACGAAGCTGGAATCTTTATCCCACAATATCCAGCAGTCTAATTGCCTGACTGACCAGTCTAAGCTGAACATCTTTCGCCAGAAAACTATTCACGCTATTCAGAATGTGTGGTTGTACATTCTATCAAGTCAGCAGAAAAATGGCCCTACTGGAAATCAACAAACAAATGACACAGTGGTAGCACAGTATTGAATGATCGGACCCATTATCCCCTTTGTGAAATTAATTTTTAATTGCAAATAGTAGATTCATGTTATTTCTCATCAGTTGTTAAATATATATCCACACAAAAACTTTGTTTACCGCCTTTTGTAGTCAATATAATTATTTCTATGTGACAGAAATGTAATGCTTTCCTATGTAAACACTGTCATACTTCTATTTTCTGTACAAATAATATCTGTGTAAGCTGCACATCGTGTTTATCTGTGTTTGCGACATTCAGTTGTCACCTGAAGATGGCCTGAGAAGAGAAACCGAAGGCCAGTCCGAGACGTACTAAATATAATTTTACAGAAAAGTAGGAAATTTTTAATGGCGTGAATTGTGTGGGCACTCTCACACACTCTCTCTCTCTCTCTCTCTCTCTCTCTCTCTCTCTCTCTCTCTCTCTCTCTCTCTGGTGTAACGGAGTCCTTTCTGTTTACCCACAAACTCTTGGTGTAATAATTCACCGTCAGGTTCACGCCTGTTAAGTAGCGTCGAGTGCGTTTTACTTTCGGGACTGTGCGAAATAAATATTTTTCCTTGTGTCCCAGTTGGCAGAACAGCTGATGGCAATCATGGGTCTACTGCCATAAAACAAATAAACTAATATATTGTCACAAGCTTGTTTGCGTGGACATCATCCACAGCAAGCACAGAAATATTTGTTTTGTAAATAAAAACCGCCTTTTTCTTCTCGCTCCCATGCGTTTGTCTGACGCGTCGCCGGCCGTTGTGGCCGAGCGGTTCTAGGCGCTTCAGTGCGGAACCGGGCTGCTGCTACGGTCGCAGGTTCGAATCCTGCCTCTGGTATGCATGTATGTGATGTCCTTAGTTTAGTTAGGTTTTAGTAGTTCTAAGTCTAGGGGACTGATGACCTCAGATGTAAGTCCCATAGTGCTCAGAGCCATCTGACGCGGCGTGGGTGCGAACCCCCCCTCCCCGATGACTGACTGTCCCGACCGCCACACTTTCGTGAACCAATAGTTATTTGCTGGCACCTGAAACTGTTCAAATGGCTCTTAAGCACTGTGGGACATCATCTGAGGTCATCAGTCCTCTAGACTTAGAACTACTTAAACCTAACTAACCTAAGGACAACACACACATCCATGCCCGAGGCAAGATTCGAACCTGCGACCGTAAGAGCATCGCGGTTCCGGACTGAAGCACCTAGAACCGCTCGGCCACAGCGGCCTGCTGGCACCTGAAGATGAAGCCTTAAAACTGGTCGTAAAATAAATTAGGAAAATCACTGGTAGCTGAGGTGGGTTTTTATTCTATATACATATTCCTCAATTGCGTATGTTTATATGATAAAATATTTTGTGGATAACCCTATAGATCTCGTGTATAGTACCTGTGTGGACTTTTTCTCTCAACGTTCTGCGTATAGATACGCAGAAGGAAACAGAAAACTTATTTTGTACTTCATTATTTGCTACGACTGTAATATTGTAAACTGAGTATTTAAATATAAACCATCTCTACGATCGCCTTTCAATTTTGATAATCACTCGCATGGACCGGTAGGTGTCCTAAACAAGCTAATGATTTTGTCTTCGTAGTGGAGATGTCCGTATGGGACTAAATCAAAATATTAGCTTAAAACTGCGGACTGGCCTCTGGAAACGCTCCGCTGAGGCCTGCGTGCAGTGTCGCTGGAGCCTGGGGCGACGCTAACGCCGCTTTCACACTATACGGTTTTGACCGTACGGCAAAAAGCCGTACGAGTTTTAGCCGTGCCTGTGTTGCTTTCACATTACACGGCTTTTTGACGTGACCAGTTGTTGGTGTCTATTCAGTTTGCTTAATGTGTGTATCAAGATGAACCGTAAACGAGTTGTTGCTTTGTGGTTGCTTCATCGTCGCCGCAAAAGAAAAGGTCGTCTTTTGTGGGTACACCCCATTAACCAGAGAAGAGACGAAGTGGGTTTATTTTATACACTCTTTGAAGATTTGAGGAACGACGGAAATAAATTCTTTAACTATTTCCGAATGTCTATTACCTCGTTTGACGAATTACATAGAAAACTAAAGGATGTGTTACAACGACAAAACACACAATTCCGCAATTGCATCCAACCTGTTCAAATGCTGGCTATCACGTTAAGGTAATTTAATACATAAAAACTAGTTCTGTTTATTTACTTATTTATTTGTGTTTTACATTTTTATTACGCTCAGATTATGAAGTAGAAAAGTCAATATCAATATCAGCAGTTGAAACCAAAGAGTTTGTAGCAGGACTGACTGTACTGTCACTTTGTGGCGACAGGCTCTCTGCAAAAACGTTGTAGAACTGCGTTGTTGATGGTGGGCCTTCATGGCTACTTGTGGAAGGCGAAGGGTATGGTGGTGGCACTTTATTAATTCGTTGATAAGAACTGCGACCTTGAGAAGTCTGTAATGGTTGTTCGAGAAAAGTAGTTGGGTTTGGTGCAGCTGGAGGAGGACGAATCTGATGCGTATGGTAAGAGGATATTGGAGCAGCATTTTCCATAGGTGAATAAGAATAAGCTTGAAATCTATTATTATAGGGCATGGGAGGTGTGTAATGGGTAAATGGAGGAGGTTGAGCTGTCAATATATTTCTCCTTTCATATATATTTTCTATAACTTTGAGGACTCCCATCTGAAACTGAAGATAATCCTGTTCATCAAATTTTTCCAGATGAGGCTTCAGACTAAGTAAAAATGACATTTTGCTGCAAGGTTTGTCTTCTTCCAGAGCTCGTAATATTTTCATTTCGATTGCATCAGGTTTTCTATGTTTTCTGTTTGTATGGCACTCGCTTTTGGATGTTTGTTGTGTGGGTACTGTATCAAATGGCCCAGAAACATTCTCAGTATTTTCGACGGAGCCCTGCGTTTCTATATCTTCTTCCAGTCTGGCGGTGCGTTCCGATTGAAAACTGTCCTCCGTCTCTCGAGCATCATACAGCTTTTTTAGAAACTGCAGCTGATCAGAATATACATACTTTTTCTTTTTCTTTGCTGCTGAGCCACTTTTTTTCGCAGCTTGAATTTTTATGTTTGACTTCACAAAGGAGTCTCGTAGATTGGTCCACCTCCGTATTACTTCTATACCTACATCAAAAGGAAACAAAACTGTATGAAAACATTTTAATTTTGTATAGAAAAAAGCAAAACTGTAACAAAAAATGTCCACTGCAAACTAAATGTCACTGATTTTTTTTCGTTTTGTTCAGGTATCTGGCAAGCGGTTGTTCCTTCACTGACTTACATTTCCAGTACAGAATTGGGATTTCTACAGCAAGTAAAGTGGTTAATGATGTATGCACAGCAATTTGGTCATCACTGCGGGAAGAATGTATACAAAGACCGACCAAAGAGGTATGGGAATCAATAGCGGCTGGATTTGAACGTACTGCTAATTTCCCCCACTGCTTAGGAGCGGTGGATGGAAAACATATCCGTCTTACTGCCCCATTTAATAGCGGATCAATGTACTTCAATTACAAAGAATACTTTTCTGTGGTTCTGATGGCTGTAGCGGATTCCAACTACAGGTTCATTTATGTCGACGTAGGAAGTTATGGCAAAGACTGTGACTCTTCAGTGTTCAGACGGTCCAGTTTATGGAAGTCAATAGAAAGTAATTCCCTGGAATTTCCAGACGTCCAATGTCTGCCTGGTACGGAAGGTCCAAAAGTACCCTACTTCTTCGTGGGAGACGCAGCATTTGGCCTACACACGCATTTGCTCCGGCCTTTTGGGGGAACAAACTTGACAGTTGAGAAACGTGTATTTAATTACCGTTTGTGCAGAGCAAGGAGGTATGTGGAATGTGCTTTTGGCATCCTCACCAATAAGTGGCGGTTGTTTCACCGACCTTTAAATGTTCATCCAGATTTTGCAGTAAAAATGGTTAAAGCTTGCATTGTTTTACACAATTTTGTACGTCAGAGAGATGGATTTATAATTGAAGACACCACATCCTTCACTGGTTTGGAAGACTTAGCCCAAGATGCCAACATAAGAGGAGGACTGACAGCCAACGCCATAAGGAACACTCTTTGTAAATATTTTATGACAAATGCTGGAAGCGTGTCATGGCAGATGTCAAAGATATAAATTAACAAGCCTTTTCCTTTTTGTAGATTGTTTGTGAAAGCCTGCGACTGTATAGTAAATAGTTTTCTTTATAAATAAATTACTGCTACCACTCACGTTTTTAATCGTTTTGTTTATATTTTGTACGACGCGTTTCGGGAAATAATTCCGATCTTCAAGTGCGTTTTTTTCTCTAAGTTTTCATTATGTGTAGTGTTTTTTTATTTGTGAGGTCTTGTGCGTGTTTCTCTTATAAATTACAGTAAAGAAAACAGAATGCAAGACCTGACACATAAAAAGACACCACACATGATGAAAACTTAGAGAAAAACGCACTTAAGGATGGGAATTATTTCCCGAAACGCGTCGTGCAAAATATAAACAAAACAAAAAAAACGTGACTGGTAGCAGTAATTTACTTATAAACAAACGATTTACTTTTAGAATAAAATTTATAACGTTAAATAAAAACTGTTTAAAACGTATTAAATGTAATATTAATATATTAAATAAATACTTACCAAACGCATTTTTATCTTTGTCTTCCATCTCATCAAAATCTTGCTTCAGTGCTACGCAAACTTCCCGCCAAGCATTCTTTGTAGCAATACGATCTCTATACGCATCTAGAGTTTTGTCCCACAGAACAGGTCTTACTTCCACCAAGGTTATCAAAAGTTCAGTATCAATTTCATCCATTCTTCTACACTTTTCAGTAAACAAGAATAAACACAAATGAATAAAACGACACTACAACGAACTAGTCGACGCCGTACGGCTCAAAACCGTCCAGTGTGAAAGCATGCACTTAGTCACGTAGGCCACTGTTGTCGAACTTGCCGTACGGCGACCGTCTGTTGTAGTGGCAAGACACGGCTGCAGCACGGCACGGCAGCGGCATTTTGCCGTCGCCGTATAATGTGAAAGGCGCCATACATTTCTTCACACCTACAGCCGTACGGCTTTTTGCCGTACGGTCAAAACCGTATAGTGTGAAAGCGGCGTAACGGCCGTACAATGAGCTCAGTGCAGCCGGCATTGTGATTGCGTACAGGGAGCAGCACGCAGGGTGTGTCGCTTTGACCAGCGAGGCCCCAGGGCAGAATACGGGCAGCACGTTCAATGCACGGAATACATGTTTCGTCCTCTGAGACAGCAATCGTCAAAATCTGACGGACTTGCACTCAGGTCGAGGATTTTCGCAAGCAGTTTGAGATACGTATATCATTTATGTCAATTTATTGCATTATGTACGATGGTTGTTGACAACATATCGACATGTCTATATTTTTTCCAAGAAAAATCGTTATATGTTGGCGACATACTCTCCACCGATATATCGATATTAAAATGGCAATACCGAGTGCTGACATTTTTACTTTATATTTTTTTCACAATTTTCGGAAGTTGTTCTTTTGAAACAGCAGTACACCATAATTTTACTTTCAATGTGTGAAGGAGCTTACTACTTTTTGAGCTTTAATGACATCAAATCTTTCTCTTTGACTATGTGGAGCAAGTACAGTGTGTATCAAAAAGAACCATCCAATTTGGTACGTCTGTACTTCTGAAACAAACATATACAATGAATTTTGTTTTTTGATGAACGGAAAGATTTTTTAGTACATATTCGTGTGTGTTCAGTATGCCCCCCTTGAGATGCACGGTATTTCAATGCTGTATTCAGATTGTTCCCACACTGCAACGAACATGTCTTGAGCTACAGCTTCCACAGTTGTTATCCGATGTCTAACTTCATTCATTGTTGTTGGTAGCGGGAACACATTGTCTTTTATAAACTGCCACAAGAAACAATCACATACAATCGTGTCCGGTGACCTTGGAGGCCAGTAATGTAAGGCTGAATCGTCCTTTAATTTAAAATTTCCCACATTTCCAGATGCCAGTATGGCGTTGCACCGTCCTGGTAGTAAAATAAGTCGTTCGAATCAATCTCCAATTTTGGGAAAAGAAAGTTCTCAAGAATATCGAGATATGTGATTCCTGCAACAGTATTCTCGGCAAAGAAAAATGGACCTTACACCTTTTCCCGCGAAACTGCAGAAAACACTTTAAATTTTGGAGAGTCTGTCTCATGGTTGTAAAACTTAACGTGGTTGCTCCGTACTCCATATTCTCACGTTATCACGGTTCATCTTTTCAAGTAAACGGAATGTCGCCTCGTCACTAAACATTTAGCGTGGAAGGAAACTGTCATTCTCCATCTTGCGAAGAACGAAATTACAGAACTGCACACGTTGTTGTTTGTCACCTTTACGAAGAACCTGCAGTAGCTGAATTTTGTATGGTTTCGTGTGTGAACATCGACGCAACACACGCCAGACGGACATCTGGGGCATGTTGAACCGTCGAGCTGCACGGCGAACGGATTTCTGCGAACTCCTCGTGCGGATGCGTTCGACGTCCGTCAGACACTCCGGGACGACATGGCGATTTGCCTCTATACAATCGTGTTTCTCTGAATTGTTCATGTCATGGTCTAATACTCTGTGCTGTAGGAGGATCCATACTAGATATAGTACGGAAGTCACGCTGAACAGTTATTACTGACCCGCAGTTTGCAAAACATAGAACACAAAACGCTTTCTGTTGTCCCGACACCATTTTTACTAGAACTGAATTGGGCGCACACTGCTTCTACGTAGCGGGAATCGTGTAAAACTCGAGAGATTGCTCTTTCCAAGAGTACGTTATTCACGCACATATCTCAAATAACATAATAGTTACGATTTTTAAAAATCTGATTATTATTTTTGATACACCCTGTATATGTGGCACAAAAATAGTCCGATGGCACAAGGAGGTGGCGGTATGAATGAAATATAACAAGATTCCCAATGTAAAGAAATAGCATACCGGTTGCCTTAAAACGATTAACGCACGCAACTAGGGTCCTATGCTCCACGTCGGCATTCGTCAGAGACAGTTGCTAATGATGATGAACAAAAATCCAAATGACAAGACTGCTCTTTCCCGTGTGGAGACATATATGGGGGAAACGCTGACGTAATCGGTACACGGTGTTACCGACAGAAACTGCAACGTTTAGCTTCACCACACAATTTTGACACAACTAGGTCGCCGGCGCTGGCAGAAAGGAAAAAACAGGCAAGTGGACATGGAATGCGCCAGACGTATACGACGAATCGAAAGAGGGACCGATCTCACACGCTTTATTCTGCCACTTACATGTACTTACCATCGTTAACAAAGTAATTATCGCCAAATGTGAACGTGCTTGGTTTTCCTTTCAATTCTTGTTCTAAGGGGATAAGCAGGCTGCTAGCTTGTTGATGTACAGAATATCTAATAATAAATAAATCAATACTTAAATATTCATTTCTAAAAGTGGCAGTGTATTTACAATGTGCAGCTGATATTTTTATAGGCATTTATATCGATATTTTTGTCGTCGATGTATAGATACTTTCTTCTGATATGTCGAGAGCCGCTAACGATATTTCTTTAAATATCGCATCGGATTCCCCATATTATTAAAATTATTAGCAGTCTTTATTGTGTGTGTGTGTGTGTGTGTGTGTGTGTGTGTGTGTGTGAACCTTTCAGTTCAGTTGTGCCATAAATTCCCTTTTTCCTCAGTTCGATTCAGTACCTATTCATTGATTCTCATCCACCAATTTGATCTACAGCATTCTTCTGTATTACCACACTTCGAAAGCCATTATCTTCCTGTCTGGATGTTTACCTTTCGCATTTCTCTTTTGTACAAACTAACTACAGAAAAATACTTCCAAACACTTAAATTTGTGCTTTTCAGAAAATGTTATTTTTCGTATAGCCAGCCTCATTTTTTATCCCTTTGGCTTCGGCCATTGCCAATTATTTTTCTGGCCGAATAACAATACCCCCCTTTCAACGTTTCAGTTACTAGTCTAGTCCCCTCAGTAACGTCTGATTTAATCCAACTGCTTTCCATTATTCTTGTTTCACTTTTGTTGATGTTCTTCTTATAACTTCGTTTCAAGGTACTACTATCCATCTCGTCCAACAGTTCTTCAAAGTCCCTTTGCAATTCCTACAGAATGTCATCGGCAAGCATCAAAGTTTTTAACTTCTCATAGACAGGATTGTCATGTAATTTTTTTTAAGGACATCATGTTCGCCGTTGACTGTTAGAATTTTTTTTATACACTTCCAATTTCGGCCTTTGGGCTATTTTCAAGTGACACTGCAAAAGTTAAAAGAATAAAAAAATAACAGTTTGTGTATATACAAAACAGCATATATGTGTCATGTAGACAAGACTGTATTGACTTACAAAAATTGTGAAAATAAAACAGCATTTACATTTTGCTTCAGCCCATATCATACTTTGAAGTCCTCCGCCGTATGTATGTCACAGAAAAAAAAGCCTTTTCACAATGGAAACAGAATAACATCAAACGAGTGCGAAGCTCTTTACATCGTGAAATCTACCTACAGTTGTTATCGTTGGAATGTACCATCTCTGATATGTGCAGAGTGTGTCTGACTTGCGAGGATATTTTCGCTTCAACGGCCGTAGTTCCAGGTAAACGGTGTGCTAGAACATCGACCTCTGTAGGATTTATGTGAAGGATGATTGGTAACTGTGCACGTAATTTATATTGGTGAATCCTGCGTAGTCGTTAAATATGTGGTGTCTAGGAAACCTGCTTTCTCGGATCGCCAGACAGCAATTCATGCAAACCGTATTAATAAGTTTTATTACGATATGAACAATGACAATACTTTGACAGAAGTGTCGCAAGCAAAGGGCGACATGCAAATAAGAAATCTCTTCGGTATGTACAATTCCTAATACAAGTGAAGTAATGAGCCTTGATGCTTCTATTCAGGTAGCTAGTCTTGAAGCTTCTCTCCGACTGGGCCGCGGTGCTTACGTCCTCTTCGCATAGTGGCCGCTGCTGTCGTGTTGTAGCCCTGAAGAGGGGTCGGTCAGCATGCAATTGGCTGACGTCTTCTTCACAGCCGTCTATGCTCTCTCGTTCCCGACTGGCGTGCCGGCGCTTGTCTTTACGCCGTAACATAACATAATTCCAGAGAGTACAGAGACTCGCCCTGGTTTGATGTTACTCTTAGTTCCGTATAAAGCCTTATTTTTGACGATGACTTACACATGTCGAAAGATTTTAGTCTGACATGAGCTGAAGCAAAAATATAAGTGATGTATTATTTTCACCATTTTCGTAATGTACTACTGTCCGCAGAAACTCTGTGCTTCCTTTTTGTGTTCTTTTAGCTTTTGCAGTACCTCGTGAAAATGGTCCAAAAGCTGAAGCTGTAATTGTGTAATAGACAATTTCTACAAACAACGGCAAAAATGCTCACCTTCAAAAACAATTGTACACTACTGGCCATTAAAATTGCTACACCACGAAGATGACGTGCTACAGACGCGAAATTTAACCGACAGGAAGAAGATGCAGTGACAGGCAAATGATTAGCTTTCCAGAGCATTCACACAAGATTGGCGCCGGTAGCGACACGTACAACGTGCTGACATGAGGAAAGTTTCCAACCGAATTCTCACAAACAAAGAGCAGTTGGCCGGCGTTGCCCAGTGAAACGTTGTTGTGATGCCTCGTGTAAGGATGAGAAATGCGTACCATCACGTTTCCGACTTTGATAAAGGTCGCATTGTAGCATGTCGTGATTGCGGTTTATCGTATGGCGACATTGCTGCTCGCGTTGGTCGATATCCAATGACTGTTAGCAGAATATGGAAGCGGTGGGTTCAGGAGGGTAATACGGAATGCCGTGCTGGATCCCAACGGCCTCGTATCACTAGCAGTCGACATGACAGGCATCTTATCCGCATGGCTGTAACGGATCGTGCAGCCACGTCTCGATCACCGGAGTCAACAGATAGGGACGTTTGCAAGACAACAACCATCTGCACGAACAGATCGACGACGTTTGCAACAGCATGGACTATCAGCTCGGAGACCGTGGCTGCGGTTACCCTTGACACTGCATCACAGACAGGAGCGCCTGCGATGGTGTACTGAAGGACGAACGTGGGTGCACGAATGGCAAAACGTCATTTTTTTCGGATGAATCCAGGTTCATTTTACAGAATCATGATGGTCGCATCCGTGTTTGGCGACATCGCGGTGAACGCACACTGGAAGCGTGTATTCATCATCGCCATACTGGCGTATCACCCGGCGTGATGGTATGGCGTGCTATTGGTTACACGTCTCGGTCACCTCTTGTTCGCATTGACGACACTTTGAACAGTGGACGTTAAATTTCGGATGTGTTACGACCCGCGGCTCTACCCTTCATTCGATCCCTGCGAAACCCTACATTTTAGCTGGATAATGCTACGGAGCGGTATCTGTTGAGAGGCCAGACAAACGTGTGGTTCCTGAAGAGGGGCAGCAGCCTTTTCAGTAGTTGCAGGGGCAACAGTCTGGATCACTGACTGATCTGACCTGGTAACACTAACCAAAACGGCCTTGCTGTGCTGGTACTGCGAACGGTTGAAAGCAAGGGGAAACTACAGCCGTATTTTTTCCCGAGGGCATGCAGCTCTACTGTATGGTTAATGATGATGGCGTCCTCTTGGGTAAAATACTCCGGAGGTAAAATAGTCCCCCATTCGGATCTCCGGGCGGGGACTACTCAAGAGGACGTCGTTATCAGGAGAAAGAAAACTGGCGTTCTACGGATCGGAGCGTGGAATGTCAGATCCCTTAATCGGGCAGGTAGGTTAGAAAATTTAAAAAGGGAAATGGATAGGTTAAAGTTAGATGTAGTGGGAATTAGTGAAGTTCGGTGGCAGGAGGAACAAGATTTTTGGTCAGGTGAATACAGGGTTATAAATACAGAGTCAAATAGGGGTAATGCAGGAGTAGGTTTAATAATGAATAAAAAAATACGAATGCGGGTAGGCTACTACAAACAGCATAGTGAACGCATTATTGTAGCCAAGATAGACACGAAGCCCACGCCTACTACAGTAGTACAAGTTTATATGCCAACTAGCTCTGCAGATGACGAAGAAATTGAAGAAGTGTATGAAGAAATAAAATAAATTATTCAGATAGTGAAGGGAGACGAAAATTTAAGTCATGGGTGACTGGAATTCGGTAGTAGGAAAAGGGAGAGAAGGAAACGTAGTAGGTGAATATGGATTGGGGGTAAGAAATGAAAGAGGAAGCCGCCTGATAGAATTTTGCACAGAGCACAAATTAATCATAGCTTACACTTGGTTCGAGAATCATAAAAGAAGGTTTATACATGGAAGAAGCCTGGAGATACTGACAGGTTTCAGATAGATTATATAATGGTAAGATAGAGATTTAGGAACCAGGTTTTAAATTGTAAGACATTTCCAGGGGCAGATGTGGACTCTGACCAAAATCTATTGGTTATGAACTGTAGATTAAAGCTGAAGAAACTGCAAAAAGGTGGGAATTTAAGGAGATGGGACCTGGATAAACTGACTAAACCAGAGGTTGTACAGTGTTTCAGGGAGAGCATACGGGAACAATTGACAGGAATGGGGAAAAGAAATACAGTAGAAGAAGAATGGGTAGCTTTGACGGATGAAGTAGTGAAGGCAGCAGAGGATCAAATAGATAAAAAGATGAGGGCTAGTAGAAATCCTTTGGTAACAGAAGAAATATTGAATTTAACTGATGAAAGGAGAAAATATAAAAATGCAATAAATGAAGCAGGCAAAAAGGAATACAAACGTCTCAAAAATGAGGTCGACAGGAAGTGCAAAATGGCTAAGCAGGCATGGCTAGAGGATAAATGTAAGGATGTAGAGGCTTATCTCACTACGGGTAAGATAGATAATGCCTACAGGAAAATTAAAGGGACCTTTGGAGAGAGGAGAACCACTTGCATGAATATCAAGAGCTCAGATGGGAACCCAGTACTAAGCAGTAGATGAAGATGAAATGGGAGAGATGATACTGCGTGAAGAGTTTGACAGAGCGCTGAAAGACCTGAGTCGAAACAAGGCCCCGGGAGTAGATAACATTCCTTTAGAACTACTGAATACAATAATTCCAATCCCAAAGAAAGCAGGTGTTGACAGATGTGAAAATTATCGAACAATCAGTTTAATAAGTCACAGCTGCAAAGTATTAACGCGAATTCTTTACAGACGAATGGAAAAACTAGTAGAAGCCGACCTCGGGGAAGATCAGTTTGGATTCCGTAGAAATATTGGAACACGTGAGGCAATACTGACCCTACGACTTATCTTGGAAGCTAAATTAAGGGAAGGCAAACCTACGTTCCTAGCATTTGTAGACTTAGAGAAAGCTTTTGACAATGTTGACTGGAATACTCTCTTTCAGATTCTGAAGGTGGCAGGGGTAAAATACAGGAAGCGATAGGCTATTTACAATTTGTACAGAAACCAAATGTCAGTTATGTGTCTAGGGGTATGAAAGGGAAGTAGTGGTTGGGAAGGGAGTGGGAGAGGGCTGTAGCCTAGCCCCGATGTTATTCAATCTGTATATTGAGCAAGCAGTGAAGGAAACAAAAGAAAAATTCGGAGTACGTATTAAAATCCATGGAGAAGAAATAAAAACCTTGAGGTTCGCCGATGACATTGTAATGCTGTCAGAGACAGCAAAGAACTTGGAAGAGCAATTGAACGGAATGGACAGTGTCTTGAAAGGAGGATATAAGATGAACATCAACAAAAGCAAGTCGAGGACAATGGAATGTAGTCGATTTAAATCAGGTGATGCTGAGGGGATTAGGAATTGAGACACATAAAGTAGTAAAGGAGCTTTGCGATTTGGGGAGCAAAATAACTGATGATGGTCGAAGTAGAGAGGATATAAAATATAGACTGGCAATGTCAAGGAAAGGGTTTCTGAAGAAGAGAAATTTGTTAACATCGAGTATAGATTTAAGTGTAAGGAAGTCATTTCTGAAAGTATTTGTATGGAGTGTCGCCATGTATGGAAGTGAAACATGGACAATAAATAGTTTGGACAAGAAGAGAGTTGAAGCTTCCGAAATGTGGTTATGCAGAAGAATGCTGAAGATTAGATGGGTAGATCACATAACTAATGAGGAGATATTGAATAGGATTGGGGAGAAGAGAAGTTTGTGGCACAACTTGACTAGAAGAAGGGATAGATTGGTAGGACATGTTCTGAGGCATCAAGGGATCACCAATTTAGTATTGGAGGGCAGCGTGGAGGGTAAAAATCGTAGAGGGAGACCAAGAGATGAATACACCAAGCAGATTCAGAAGGATGTAGGTTGCAGTAGGTACTGGGAGATGAAGGAGCTTGCACAGGATAGATTAGCATGGAGAGCTGCATCAAACCAGCCTCAGGACTGAAGACTAAAACAACAACAATGCACGACCGCATGTTGCAGGTCCTGTACGGGCCTTTCTGGATACAGAAAATTTTCGACTGCTGGCCTGACCAGCACATCCACCAGATCTCTCACCAATTGAAAACGTTTGGTCAGTGGGGGCCGAGCGCAACTGGCTCGTCACAATACGCGAGTCACTACTCTCGATGAACTGTGGTATCGTGTTGAAGGTGCATGGGCAGCTGTACCTGTACACGCCATCAAAGCTCTGTTTCACTCAATGCCCAGGCGTGTCAAGACCATTATTACCGCCAGAGGTGGTACTGATTTCTCAGGATCGATGCATCCAAATTGCGTGAAAGTGTAATCACATTCTAGCATATTTGGCGAATGAATACCCGTTTATGATCTGCATTTCTTCTAGGTGTAGCAATTTTAATGCTCAGTATTGTAGTTCTTCTCCCTGGACTAATTCCATCTCCAAATTTTTCCTAGTTTTCCTTTACTTATTCTGAGTATACAGATTGAATGGGATAGTCTCACCCCCCCCTCCCCCTTTCCCAACTAGTGCTTATCTTTCATGTTCTTCGACACTTCTGTGCTGATGTCTTTTAAAATGTTGCGTGTAATAAAGATTGTCTGACTTCTAAAGCATGTTTGCGCTTTCCTGCTGTGTGATGCTTTTCTGTGTAGGTGTGCTTCATTCTGCGGCACGCAAATGTTTCCGCAGGTACTGGCCTCGCAAAGCCGCTAAACATCCTGCTTCCAGCTAGGCCGCACTCTGCTATGGGCGCATGGACAGGCTGTTAGCAGAGCCAAGCCAATAGCGGCGGCAAAGGCTGAGCAACTAATGCCCGCCGTTTCGCAGGTTTACAGCGCCGGCGTATTCCCCATCAGCCGGCCCCTGCACTGCCACACACGTTAACATCATCCGCCGCCATAACCTCGTAGCACCTGCATAGTCTGTTACACCGACCCTCGCGGTACCTGGCTTTCATTTTCTGGACTACGTCGTAGACTAGGGCAGCCTATGCACCACAATATGCTAATAAAACGGAAGATGGGACTAATAACTCTGTAGCGATGTGTATACTGTTACGAAATTTTCTAGCAAATGAGTGCCATACCGGGACTCGAACCCGGACTCTTGGAATCACCTACTGGAAAGTAGAACTGACAAATTGCTATTTTGAAGTTCGCGTCAATAGCCCATTCGGTGACGGCATTTTTCACAAAACGGAAGTGCTCGGGTTCAATTACACGGTCCGTCGCACCATTAGAGAATCTCTGGGAAGCTCAAAACAAGCTATTGAGTGGGATACTGGCGCACGCAGAAAATTGAGTAATATCGGTATTTTTGACTGGAGATCCCCCGATGGCTTGTTTAGTCGTCTAATTGGAAACGCTTGCTCTCCATCCTGGTCGCAGTGGTGCTATTTCTTTCCAACGTGATACTCTACATCTGCCTGTGCATCTATACTCTGTGAAGCACTGTGAATCGTATAGTAGGGGGGTACATCCCATTGTACCAGTTACTAAGGCTTTCCCCGTTCCACTCAAGTGTAGAGCGCAGGAAGAATGAATGTCTCTGTGCTCGCTGTAATTAATCTAATCTTGATCTCACTATCCCTGTGGGAGCAATATGTACGGCTTTGTACTACAGGGTGTATCAAAAAGAATCATCCGATATTTTAAAAAAAATCATAACAATGGCGTATCAAAAAGGATCATCCGATTAAAAAAAGTCGCAACTATTATATTAGTTGAGATATGTGAGTGAACAACGTACTGTTCGAAAGAGTAAACTCTCGACTTTTACATTGTTCCCGCTAGGTAGCAGCAGTGTGCGCCCAACTCAGTTCAACTAAAAATGGTGTCGTGACAACAGAAAGCGTTTTGTGTTCTACATTTTGCGCAGTGCGGATCAGTAATAATTTTTCAGCGTAACATTCGTACTAGCTATGGTGTGGATCCTCCCGCTGCACAGTTTTACACGATGGCATAAACAATTCTGAGAAACAGGTTGTTTTTGTAAAGGAAAATCGCCGGGCCGTCCCCACTCAGATATAGAATGCATCCATCACACTTTCACACGGAGTCCGCAGAAATCCGTTCGCTGTGCAGCTCGGCAGCTCAACATGCCCCCAATGGTCGTCTGGCGTCGACATTTATACCTGAAACCATACAAAATTCAGCTACTGCAAGCTTTTCGTGAAGGTGACAAACAACAACGTGTGGACTTAGGTAATTTCGTTCTTGGCGGGATGGAGGATGGCAGTTTTCTTACACACTTAGTGTATCTTGACGAGGCAACATTCCATTTACATGGAAAGGTGAACCGTCATAATATGAGAATATGCGTTACCGAACAACCACATGAAGTTGTGCAACATGGGGGCGACTCTCCAAAATTTCAAGTGTTTTGTGCAGTTTCATCCGGGTAAAGGTGTGCCGTCCATTTTTCTTTGCCGAGAACTCTGTTAAAGAATGCTTATATCTCGATAGGCTTGAGAACTTTCTTTGTCCACAGTTGGAGACTTACGCTAACGACTTCATTTACCAGCAGGCTTTGGGGCACCGACATACTGGCATCTGTAAGTTCTTGAATTTTTAAATCAAGGATTACTGTAAATCGGTCGCACTGGACCAAGTGATTCAGCCTTACGTTACTGGCCTCCAAGGTCACCGGATCTGACTGTATGTGATTATTGTATTGCGCGCGCGCGCGCGCGCGTGTGTGTGTGCGTGCGTGCGTGTGTGTGTGTGGGGGGGGGGGGTGGAGGGGGGTTATAAGAGACTCCGTTTATGTGCTTCCGTCACCAACAACAATGAATGAACTGAGACATCGCGTCCGCAGCTCGTGGTCGTGCGGTAGCGTTCTCGCTTCCCACGCCCGGGTTCCCGGGTTCGATTCCCGGCGGGGTCAGGTATTTTCTCTGCCTCGTGATGACTGGGTGTTGTGCTGTCCTTAGGTTAGTTAGGTTTAAGGAGTTCTAAGTTCTAGGGGACTGATGACCATAGATGTTAAGTCCCATAGTGCTCAGCGCCTTTTTTTTGTTTTTTTTTTGTTTTTTGTTTTTTTGAGACATTGCATAACAGCAGCTGAGGAAGCTGTAGCTCAAGACATGCTCGCTGCAGTGTGCGAACATTTTTAATACCAGATTGACATGCGCCGTACTTCTCAAGGAGGGCGTATTGGACACCTATGGAAAGGTATGAAAAAAAAAACTGAGTTTCCCGTTCATCAAAACACAAAATTCATTGTATACGTTTATCACGAGCCGTGTTTTTTTTTTAAGTAAGTACCGTTCTGAAATTAAAGAGGTGCTAAGATATCTCAATTTTATTTTTACATGAAATCCTGTACCTTAATCTACGCATTGACGCCATTACAGTCCGATTCTTCCTTGTTTACGTTGTATACTGAGTGTTTAAGATGCCTGCAATAATCGTGAGTCCCGCCGACTGTGAGGTATGGACTATTATAAGATTTCTTAGTGCTAAACGCCTAAAAGCGATCAATATTCATCGTGAGATCTGTGCAGTTTACGGAGCAAACATTATGAGTGATGGAATGGTAAGGAAGTGGGTGAGAGCATTTAAAGATGGCCGCACAAATGTGCGTTAATGAAAGTTTGGTGCAGGAAGTGGGCAACAAGGTGAGGAAACAGACGCTTCACGATTTCCTCCTTGCGGAATGACTTTCCTAATGTTTCTCGTAGTGTTTTGTATGGCATTGTGACCGAGCACTTGAATTACCGAAAATTGTGCGTACGTTGGGTACCGAAGATGTTGACGGATGTGCACAAAACCAAACGTTTAGACAGTGCATTGACTTTCCTTGAGCGGAACCACAACGACGGTAATGATTTCTTAAGCCAAATTGTTACGGGCGATGAAACATGGGTGGCCTACGTCACACCAGAATTAAAGCAACAGTCCATGGAAGTTGAGCAAGGGCATCGTTTTGCTGCAAGACAATGCCCGTCCGCATGTGTTAAATCAGACCAAAGATCTCATCACATCTTTTTGATGGGAAACTCTAGATCATCCTCCGTACAGCCCCGATCTTGCGCCCAGTGACTACCATCTGTTCCTGCACTTGAAGAAACACCTGGGCGGTCAGCGTCTTCAAGACGATGACGAAGTCAAAACAGTGGTGATGCAGTGGTTAACAAGTCAGGCGGCAGACTTCTATGAGGAGAGTACTGAAAATCTGGTACAACGTTACGAGAAGTGCCTCAATATTGACGGAAATGATGTAGAAAAGTAGATTAAGGTACAGGCTTTCATGTAAAATAAAATTGAGATATCTTAGCACGTCTTTTTTTAATTTCAAAACGGTACTTACTTAAAAAGCACGCCTCGTACTTCCAGAATTATAGACGTACTGAATCGGATGATTGTTTTTTATACACGCTGTATTTTCCTATCTGTCTTTTTAAATTTATTCGAGCTTTTAAAATTACTCGTAATATAAGTACAATTTTGTTCAGTGATTTTGATTTCAGCTGACATTTCCTATGGTACCACTGTTTGTGAAATTAAATGACGTAGTCGTTTGTACGTTACTAACAGAAAGAACAACTAACGAAGCAAATATAGAATTATCGCCCGTGAAGTGTCCAATTTTCGTTCTAGGTCTCCTTTCGAGGAGCGAAAACGCGCTTCCCCCCCCCCCCCCCCCACTCCCCCTCAGGTTGAGAATCACTGACTTGACGGCCAGTACAAGATATGTCGATACGCCATACACGGCACGCCAAACTAGTCCATTCTCCGTGCAAACGGGAGAGCGCAGTGAACATGGCAGCTATCACTAATTGCCTCTGTCACGACAACGACCGGTTATATCGCAAAGTGAACAGTGCAAAGCTCACGAGGACGTGGTATTTGAGTTCGACTTTGCTTTCTTTTGAACTAAGAATGCAGTAGATATCAGTTCTGTGCCCGAACCTCGTAGTTGTTCCCCTTATTTTGAAAACAAGTGGTCCGCGCGAAACGAATTCGTGGCTCCGTAGAGATCACCGCGCAGACACGTTCTTCGGAATTTCACTGTAAGCTCTGTGCATTTTGGGCACGGCACCGTAACAACTGTACAGTGGTACGTGACTCTGCCCAGACGGCACAATCTCGACACGCAACAGCGGTGGCCGGTCCAGGCGGTATCAGAGTCTGGTGCTGGCCGGCCTAGGCTTGTTGTCCTAAGCAGCACAACAGGCTTCGTAAAACAAGCAGCTTACTCGGCTGCGCCACGTGTCAACTTTTGGTACTTCCGTCAACTCTGGATTTTCCTATGCTGCATTCTAATAGCGGTGATTAAGTACGATCACTTAGTTATGGCATCATTCCAGATCACTGAATCCCGATTTTCTCAGATGACACAGACGCGGACAACTTGAGCCTAGGTAGAATAGCTTCCGCTGTCCACTCTCTAGTATCCAGTTGTTCTTAGAACTGCCACTAAATGAAGTGTTTGAACGGAGGCTGGATGACCAGCGCATGAAGCCAGTCCAATGAAAATCGATAGCTATCATTTATCCTACAGCTATCGTTGAAAAACATTTATTACGTTACTCCAGGTCTCAACGTACCAAGTCTCAAACGGTACATATGAGGGTTGCCCAGAAAGTAATGCACCACATTTTTTCTCAATCGAAAACAATGCTACGAATGCGAAACGTTACATACACAGGGTGTTACAAAAAGGTACGGCCAAACTTTCAGGAAACATTCCTCACACACAAATAAAGAAAAGATGTTATGTGGACATGTGTCCGGAAACGCTTAATTTCTATGTTAGAGCTCGTTTTAGTTTCGTCAGTATGTACTGTACTTCCTCGATTCACCGCCAGTTGGCCGAATTGAAGGAAGGTAATGTTGACTTCGGTGCTTGTGTTGACATGCGACTCATTGCTCTACATTGTTGGTGATGTCTTGATTGGGCCCCATGTTCTTCCACCTACGCTCAATGGAGCACGTTATCATGTTTTCATACGGGATACTCTACCTGTGCTGCTAGAACATGTGCCTTTACAAGTACGACACAATATGTGGCTCATGCACGATAGAGCTCCTGCACATTTCAGTCGAAGTGTTCGTACGCTTCTCAACAACAGATTCGGTGAGCGATGGATTGGTAGAGGCGGACCAATTCCATGGTCTCCACGCTCTCCTGACCTCAACCATCTTGACTTTCATTTATGGCGGCATTTGAAAGCTCTTGTCTACGCAACCCCGGTACCAAATGCAGAGACTCTTCGTGCTCGTATTGTGGACGGCTGTGATACAATACTCCATTCTCCAGGGCTGCATCAGCGCATCAGGGATTCCATGCGACGGAGGGTGGATGCATGTATCCTCGCTAACGGAGGACATTTTGAACATTTCCTGTAACAAAGTGTTTGAAGTCACGCTGTTACGTTCTGTTGCTGTGTGTTTCCATTCCATGATGAATGTGATTTGAAGAGAACTAATAAAATGAACTCTAACATGGAAAGTAAGCGTTTCCGGACACATGTCCACATAACATATTTTCTTTCTTTGTGTGGGAGGAATGTTTCCTGAAAGTTTGGCCGTACCTTTTTGTAACACCCTGTGTATTATTTGAAGCCTCCTGAGTGAACGCGTCAAGTTTCCGTCACTTCCGACTCATAGCGGAGCTGCAGGACAGTTTCAAAATGGCGTCTGTAGGTGGTGTACGTTACAAGCAACGTGCCGTTGTTGAATTTCTCACTGCAGAGAAAGAAACTGTAGGAAATATTCACAAACGCTTGTGCAAAGTCTGTGGAGCATCTGCTATCAACAGAAGTATAGTTAGTCGCTCGGCACGGATGGACATGTCATCGGTAGGCGGTTCGGCGGAGCTCGACGATTTGCAGCGGTCGGGGACACCATCCACGGCAGTCACACCAAATATGTTGCAGCGAGCTGACGTTGCAGCGAGCTGACGTTGCAGCGAGCTGACGTTGCCATTCGCGAGGACAGATGCATTACGGCTCGGCAGTTGACACTGCATCTGTCAATCAGCAAAGGAAGCGTGGATGCCATTACCCGCACTCTTGAATATACGAAAGTGTGTGCAAGATGGGTCCCGCATTCTCTAACAGTGGATCGTTTGTCTTGATTTGTTGCAACATTTTGAAGCTGAAGGGGAGGCCTTCTTGTCCCGGATTGCGACAGCTGATGAAACCTGGGTTCACAATTTTGAGCCCGTAACGCAACGATAGTCGATGGAATGGCGCCATTCCATTTCCCCACAGAAGAAAAAATTCAAAGCATCTGCTTCCGTCTGTAAGGTCATGATCACTGTGTTCTGAGACAGAGGTATAATTCTCATTGATGTGATGCCAAGAGGCGGTATCATTAATACGGCAGCACATTAACAAAACCCAAGCGCGCTTTCGGCGACGTCGGCGCCACAACAACTCAGGAGATACTTTGCTCAACACTATAACGCTCGGCCCCACAAAAGTGCTGAACACATCGCGCAACAGGGTTGGACAACGTTACCACATCCACCCTACAGCCCTGGCCCAACCCCCTCGGACTTCCACTTCTTTGAGCCATTTAAAGGATGCTATTCGTGGAAGACATTTTGAGGAAGATAAGGTGGTGATTCGCACTGTGAAGAACTGGCTCCGACACCAGGACAAGGTTTGGTACCGACAGGGCATACACACCCTTGTTTCGCGCTGGAGGAAAGCCATAGAACGGGATGGGGATGACGTGGAAAAATAGGGTGTATAGAGAGAACACCTTTTTTCGTGTGTGTAGTTATTATGTTCAATAAAGAATTGTTGGAAAAAATGCAGTGCATAACTTTCTGGGTAACCTTCGTAGGTCTCTTATTGAACTGTATTTCTTGTTAGCGTGAGACGTTACTAATACATTATTTTCTCATCAGTCTTCTGACTGACTTGATGCGGCCGTCACAGCCTCCTCTCCTGTGACAACCTCTTAACTTCAGAGTAACACCTTTGCATCACCGAGTCCAAGATTATTTGCTGAATATGTTCCAGTCTGTGTGTGACCTCTACAGCTCTCTCACTTTCCGTAAAACTCCTCCTCCGTTGTCTAAACACGCGGTGCCCCTTATTCTACTCAATGTTTTCTGCGTATTCCTTTTCTCGCCGATTCTGAGGATCATCCTAATTTACCTCATCCGTCGATTTCAGCATCCTTCTGTTAAGTCCAGATCACAAACGTTTAGATTCCCGGTTTCTTCCCGTTTTCGCAGTCTACGATTCGTTTCTACACAATGCTAATTCCATAAGCACATTCTCTGCGTGGTATAGCTTTCTTGCTTCGTCCTTCACGCATATATTTGCTTCCAAAGTAGCAGAATTCCGTAACTACTTCTCATACCTGTTCCCAAATTCTGATGGGTTTATCGCTTATCACATTTATGCTACAATATACACAGTAGTCCTTCACTTTCACTCGGGGTAGCAATGTCTTCAGCGACTCTTATCATTCATATTCTTTCACCCTGAATTTTAATTTCACTCCTGCACCTTTATTTCTGTCATTGCTCCTCCCACGTAGAGGTTAAATAGTAGGGGAGGGGCATTGAAGTCAGATGTGTTTATTATTTATTTATTTTTATTGCCACGTGTGTAAAGATTACAGTTACGTAAAGATTGCTTAAGTAATGTCAAGATATGAATACATACAAAAATAGGCAATTTAAACTATAATAAAATTATAAATACGTACATTTAGAATTTATGGTCATAAATTCCTCCAGAATATAAAAACAATTCTGAATTGACAAATTCTTGGCAGTGTCCTTAAATTTCCTTTGCTCCAGTAACTTAAGTGTGGTAGTTTGTTGAACAGCTCAGCTGATGTGATCTTAAAACTGTTTTGAGTTTTAGAATGAAAACTGTATTTTGTTTTTTCATCATTGAATTTCATTGTTATAGCCATGTACATCGGAAATTGCAGTAAAATTTGATACGTTTTTCTTGTCACACAAAAGGCACTGATAAATATACGTACATGATAATATCGTAACACTAAGATTGATGAATAAACTTCTAAAATGCCTTTTAGGTGAGACTTTTCAGATTAGTCTGACTGCTTTTTTGTGCTATAAAGAGGCATTTGGAGTAACAGTTCTCACCCTGCAAGCTAGTACAACAGGTCACATGGGAATGAATGTAGGCATAAAATACAGAAAGCAGGGTTTTCTTGTCTACTGTCTTTACCAACTTTTTAATCATAAAAGACCCTTAGAAATTTTGGGCATGAAATAGGTAATATGTGCCTGGCAACTGATGTTATTCTGTAACACAATGCTGATGAACTGAATGGTTAGCTCTGCATTCTCTAAGGTTATATTTTTGTAGGAAATATTTAATTCTTGCGTTCTTTCTGTATTGACAGATAATTTGTCATTGCTCCACTCAGGCAGTATATCTGTTTTGAGTAAGGCAGTGTCGTCAGTGTTGTTGAGAGAACTGGATGTCATACTTCCACATCATCTGCATATAAATAGTATTTTGAAAAATCATCTGTTATATTGCGTGGAAGGTCGTTCATGTACAGTATGAAGAGAATGGGACGCAATACTGACCTTTGGGGTTCGTCGTGATTGGCAGATAAAAATGGGAATAAGTATGTCATTAGATAATGGGATTTGATGCTTTCAAAGTTTTAATAGTAATTAAGGACTTCTTTGGCATGGAAGGTTGCTATCATTTAGAAAATAGATAATCCGTGAGACCCACTATATGTATACATCACGAAGATACGTACAGTTGCGAAAGGTTCAGCACTTCCGGGGTTCCTGTTCACTTCACGATGCGACGCTTTTGCACTGTGTCTGTTCTGCCTGATATCTGTGCCCGTGGAGATTTAGTGTTTTTATAACATGTTCTTAGCAATATTCATTTAGCATTTTTCAGTGCTGTATAAAGTCTGCGTTCAAAGGAGCACGGCGAAATGATGTGTGGCCTATAGTACAAACTAGAGTCCGCCGCCAGTTTCTTTCAGTTGCCTGATTTGTTTTTAGTATAACAGTTCTGCGAGTTCCCTCTCTCTACTGAAGGAGATGTCCCTCCTCCGATATCAGAATTCCCAATCGATATCGCGGCTCGCGTTCTCTCGTGGATTGAGGGGGAGTTGCACCGGCAGGTAATTGCACGGACGGTAGTGCTCAGACTTTCTGCGTAGAGGGCCGCTTGTTAGGACTGTCTCCCAGTCAAGAAGCGTAATTTGCTTGTCAGTTCGCTGGACAGACTCTATAGGCCTGCACAACCACGATCTCCTATGTCAAAGTACACTGCAAAAGGTGGGCAAGTCACATAAACCTACTTTTACTTTACTTTAAATGTGCCAAGGGCCTTATCGACCATACACCTGCTCTATGAGCCTCTTCCACTTCTGCCTGTCCAATGCGCTGTTTGTCCAGTTGCTACTGCTGTTCATCCTAGTTGTGTCTTCCCGAATGTTATCCCGCCATCTGATTCTGGGTCTCCCTCTTCCTCTCGTTCCAGCTATTGTTCTGCTGAATGCCATTCTAGGTAGTCTATTGTCATTCTTGCTATATGGCCTGCCCAATTCAACTTTTTCCTCTTGAGCACTTCGACGATGTTACGGTGTTTGTACAGCCCTCTTAATTGTTCATTTCTTCTTATTCGCCATTCCATGTTTTTTCGTCGTATTCAGGTCCAAAAATTTTCCTTAGTACTTTTCTTTCGAATATTAAGTTTTTCTTCGTCTTTCTTTCTAAATATTAATGTTTCACATCCATATAACATCACAGGTATAATGGTCGATTGATACAAACGCAATAGATCCCCATATTTTTGCGTGGGACATACTCTTCCAGAAATAAATAAACTCCAATTCCAGTTCTGACCAAGTTTTTCGGGATAATTTCCTTGGGAAACAGGTTTCCCAAATCTGGCAATCTCTTCCCAAACAATCCCAATTGGCTGCGCTCTGCCCCGCCCCCTCCCTCCTCCATCTGACCACCTCCCTCGACACTCCAGCCGACACTCGCTCCCCTCCCCCCCCTCTCCGGAAAGGAGGTGCTCCCTTCAGTCGACTGGATCTCAGACGTCCATCTTTACCTTTTGGGTCCCCTGAGCACCTGCTTGAACAAACATTTCTCACTAGCGCGAGTAGAGATTATGAGATGAATTTCTTCACTAGTGAACACGGTAGTAAGATCGTCGACGATTATTTCCACAGTTATTCGTATGCCAGTAAATCCTAGCATCTTCAAAGAATCGACTTCCCATCTAGGAAACAGCTGAAGACTTCTGATTGCTTTACAAAACTCTGATCACGTAAGCAACAAAAAATTAAAAAACGTTTGAAATTGTGTAAAGTTTGTTGCAAGTCGCTAAGTGCTCTTATTTCTCAAATACTGCATGGATGTAGTCTCGGAAATATGGTCCCCATGAGTTATGCTGCCTCTAGACATATATACGGCTTCTAACTGTAATACTTGCCTTACTTTGTCAAACCTTTAACATAAAATTGTACCTCTCAATTTTAAATTTTTGAATTTCCGATTAATAATTCAGTGAAATACTGAGGAATAACTCTTTTGTTTTTTGGAAGCGTTAAATAAGCAACTTGCATCTGGGATCAAGTGTAGTAAAACAATTTGTAAACCGAATGAAGAAACTTCAGCGACGAAAATAGAGACCTATAATTTTTAATCACTCTACGAGAATATATTAGATCTAATGCCAACGAATAGACAACAGACCTGCCATCTTCGACGTTGGGAATATTGAGATTGGTGTCAGTAACTTTGATATACCTGGAGCAGCTAAAACACAAAGGGCAACGGAGACTAGTTGTAATATTTCCATGTTTATTAAGCTGATTAAAAGGACCATCGTGTCGTGTCTCAACAAGGAAGTCATAATACTTGCCTCTGGGCCGGAGCATATAGATTAACTTTACCTCGAGTTTAAAATAATAGTTCACCTTACACTGGATACGTATGTCCTTATTAGAACAGTTGGTGATGGGAGAAACGCATCATTGCCGGTAAACGACGTTCTAATGAAATAGTGACTACTGCACAATAGCTGTGAAACAAACGATATGGTTACAAGTGGGAAGATGCTAAGTGACGCTAGTTCGGCTGTCAAAAAGGCGACAAACAAGGCCTTCACAGACTGCCATAGACGAACTTTACTGAAACGTCTTTGACAAAACCCAGCTAATTCTGGTCATATGTAGAGACCGCCGTGGCACCAAAGTTAGTGGACAGACTCTCAGGAACTGTAATTGATGGTAGCAAAGCAAAAGCAGTAGTGCTGAAATTGGGTTTCAGATAGCCCTACCGAGCGAGGTGGCGCGGTGGTTAGACACTGGACTCGCATTCGGGAGGACGACGGTTCAATCCCGCGTCCGGCCATCCTGATTTAGGTTTTCCGTGATTTCCCTAAATCATTCCAGGCAAATGCCGGGATGGTTCATCTGAAAGGGCACGGCCGACTTCCTTCCCTAATCCGATGAGACCGATGACCACGCTGTCTGATCTTCTTTCCCAAAACCAACCAACCAATCAGATGGCCCTGTGCTACAGAGTATATATATATATATATATATATATATATATATTCTTTACCACTATAGCAAAAGCAGCAGTGCTGAAATCTGGTTTGATTCCCATCTGACCTATGTGATTAGCTTGCAGGGTAAGAACTGTTACTCCAAATACCACTTTAGAGCACAAAAATGAGTCGACCAATCTGCAAAGACTCGCATAAAAGGCATTTCGCACTACTGCAAAGATGAATGACAGATATTACTTAGTACCAGTAGTATTGAGAAACAGCTGAAGTCGTTAAAACTGAACAAATCTGCAGGACCCGATGGAATTCCTATGAATATGGAGAAGTATTTGAAATGTGGCGCCATTGGAGAATGATAAAAATTAAATGCGCGGTTAAAATACGAAATGAAACACGTGACTAAAGCCGTAGCGCTGTCGTTGGCAGCGAGCACTGCAGAGCGTCGGCCGCGTTTTTTCGTTACATAAGTGTGAGGGAGTCAAATCCAAAGAAACTGCAGCAGCTGATACGATGTCAGTGCAAGGAAAAGAATAATTCAAATTGCAGCATGCAGTGATAAGTGTTATTTAATGATATTTCTAAACGTACAGTACGTGTTGTTTCAGCAACGATGTTCTAAAATCTCCCAAGTAAATGCATTGTAGTTCTATAATGGTCCAAGTAACATACGTCCGAAAAAAAAGGAACTACCATCGTTCCATCCTGCAAGGAAAGTATGTTGTAATGGACCAGAAATGGAATATTCAGTTATGGAATAAATGGTCAAGCGAAAACTTTTATAAAATTACGGCAAAAAATCCTAATCTTGTTTATCTATGAGGACCTAAATCCATTTGAACTGATTTAGAACGTAATAGAACAATAATTATAAGAAATATATATAAACAATTTTTGCTCGAAAACTTGGAAGCGACTGACAAATAAGTGTACGAAACAAGTAAATGTAGAAGCTAGGCGGAAACGTGCCCATACTTCAAAAATATTCAAAAGGAGCACTGGGTCTGTATTGCTTCGATGTAGCAGCAGGAGCATGAAAAGGTTTTCATGCTGCTGTCATGAAATCCTGCATACTCGGTTCGCTGGACAAATAGTGAAACAACTTGTATTAATGAGGTTTATTGCAATAAGACAAGTACAGATACTTAACTTTGATCTGAGAATCCTTGTATTCCGTTATACATCATTATCCACTAGTGCAATTACACAGATGTGTCACAAGCGAAGGACGACATACAAAATAATCAGTCTTCTTCATGACTGGACAAACACAAGTAACTCTTCTGGTCCTAGCAACCGCTACTAACAAAGTCGCTCAACTGAACTGCAGTGACTGCTGATCTCTTCACTGACCTACGTAGAGATTGTAGAGGATGGAGGCTACGATGCGTCGGCAAACGACGTGGCTGCCGTTGAAGCTGCTATCGAAGTGGGCTGCCACCAGTCGGGCGTGGCGCTTATGTGCTCTTCACATAGGGGCCGCTGCTGTCGCGTTGTCGTCCTGGAGTAGGGTGTCCATTTCATTTTCATTGAAAAAGGGGACAGTTAAAATAGTTGAGATAAAAACCTGGGACAATGAAGAAAAAAACGGGACTTAAATATTCTATTGAGTAAATTTAAAACACATACAAGTTTACCCATACAACGTGCACTTAGAAGATCCCAAATCACTTTTTACAATTATTCTGCCACACTACCAGCGTACTTTTCACTTTTATGTACTTTATCAAAAGGTGCATTTTCATTTGAAATTGAGAAAGTCAGTACACGATACACCATTAAAGTGTGTTTTGACAATGAGCAAGGCCCTCACTGTTTCAACTTTCATTTTTTTTTCATATGACCACAAAGAGTTCACTAACTAAAACACACGTTCCGCAGCAGCATTTGACCCAGGAATTGCCAGACAAAACTCCACCAAATGAATCATGTTTATCATGTTAATGTTTTTACTTTTGAAATAAGCAAATATTTTACAGCCAGTTTGTAAGGAATTATGCACCACATGTGCTGGACAGCCAACACCTACTATATTATTCACTGTGGTCTGTTGCAGTTTATATAACAAATTGTTTTTTCCTTTCCTCTGCTTACCACCAAAATTGGTGGTAGTGTTGTCTGCAGAAACTGCAATCACCATTCCCTCAAGATCATATTTCTTTAAAACCTCCAGCACACGATTCTGAAGTAAATCTGAAGTTTCTCCAGGTAAATTAACCAATTCGAGCACTTTCACCGTGATGCCATTTTAAGTGTGAAAATACGTGATAAGGAGAGGAACCAACTTCAAATCCAGATGATTCGATGTATCAACCATTGTTGTTGTTGTTGTTGTTGTTGTTGTTGTTGTCTTCAGTCCTGAGACTGGTTTGATGCAGCTCTCCATGCTACTCTATCCTGTGCAAGCTCCTTCATCTCCCAGTATCTACTGCAACCTACGTCCTTCTGAATCTGCTTACTGTATTCATCTCTTGGTCTCCCTCTACGGTTTTTACCCTCCACACTGCCCTCCAATGCTAAATTTGTGATCCCTTGATGCCTCAAAACATGTCCTACCAACCGATCCCTTCTTGTAGTCAAGTTGTGCCAAAAAATTCTCTTCTCCCCAATCCTATTCAATACCTCCTCATTAGTTACGTGATCTACCCACCTTATCTTCAGCATTCTTCTGTAGCACCACATTTCGAAAGCTTCTATTCTCTTCTTGTCCAAACTAGTTATCGTCCATGTTTCACTTCCATACATGGCTACACTCCATACAAATACTTTCAGAAATGACTTCCTGACACTTAAATCTATACTGGATGTTAACAAATTCCTCTTCTTGAGAAACGCTTTCCTTGCCATTGCCAGTCTACATTTTATATCCTCTCTACTTCGACCATCATCGGTTATTTTACTCCCTAAATAGCAAAACTCCTTTACTACTTTAAGTGTCTCATTCCCTAATCTAATTCCCTCAGCATCACCCGACTTAATTTGACTACATTCCATTATCCTCGTTTTGCTTTTGTTGATGTTCATCTTATATCCTCCTTTCAAGACACTGTCCATTCCGTTCAACTGCTCTTCCAAGTCCTTTGCTGTCTCTGACAGAATTACAATGTCATCGGCGAACCTCAACGTTTTTATTTCTTCTCCATGAATTTTAATACCTACTCCGGATTTTTCTTTTGTTTCCTTTACTGCTTGCTCAATATACAGGTTGAATAACATCGGGGAGAGGCTACAACCCTGTCTTACTCCTTTCCCAACCACTGCTTCCCTTTCATGCCCCTCGACTCTTATAACTGCCATCTGGTTTCTGTACAAACTGTAAATAGCCTTTCGCTCCCTGTATTTTACCCCTGCCACCTTCAGAATTTGAAAGCGAGTATTCCAGTTAACATTGTCAAAAGCTTTCTCTAAGTCTACAAATGCTAGAAATGTAGGTTTGCCTTTTCTTAATCTTTCTTCTAAGATAAGTCGTAAGGTCAGTATTGCCTCACGTGTTCCAACATTTCTACGGAATCCAAACTGATCTTCCCCGAGGTCGGCTTCTACCAGTTTTTCCATTCGTCTGTAAAGAATTCGCGTTAGTATTTTGCAGCTGTGACTTATTAAACTGATAGTTCGGTAATTTTCACATCTGTCAACACCTGCTTTCTTTGGGATTGGCATTAATATATTCTTCTTGAAGTCTGAGGGTATTTCGCCTGTCTCATACATCGTGCTCACCAGATGGTAGAGTTTTGTCATGACTGGCTCTCCCGAGGCCATCAGTAGTTCAAATGGAATGTTGTCTACTCCCGGGGCCTTGTTTCGACTCAGGTCTTTCAGTGCTCTGTCAAACTCTTCACGCAGTATCTTATCTCCCATTTCGTCTTCATCTACATCCTCTTCCATTTCCATAATATTGTCCTCAAGTACATCGCCCTTGTATAAACCCTCTATATACTCCTTCCACCTTTCTGCCTTCCCTTCTTTGCTTAGAACTGGGTTGCCATCTGAGCTCTTGATATTCATACAAGTGGTTCTCTTCTCTCCAAAAGTCTCTTTAATTTTCCTGTAGGCAGTATCTATCTTACCCCTAGTGAGATAAGCCTCTACATCCTTACATTTGTCCTCTAGCCATCCCTGCTTAGCCATTTTGCACTTCCTGTCGATATCATTTTTGAGACGTTTGTATTCCTTTTTGCCTGCTTCATTTACTGCATTTTTATATTTTCTCCTTTCATCAATTAAATTCAATATTTCTTCTGTTACTCAAGGATTTCTATTAGCCCTCGTCTTTTTACCTACTTGTTCCTCTGCTGCCTTCACTACTTCATCCCTCAGAATTACCCATTCTTCTTCTACTGTATTTCTTTCCCTCATTCCTGTCAATTGTTCCCTTATGCTCTCCCTGAAACTCTGTACAACCTCTGGTTCTTTCAGTTTATCCAGGTCCCATCTCCTTAAATTCCCACCTTTTTGCAGTTTCTTCAGTTTCAATCTGCAATTCATAACCAATAGATTGTGGTCAGAATCCACATCTGCCCCAGGAAATGTCTTACAATTTAAAACCTGGTTCCTAAATCTCTGTCTTACCATTATATAATCTTTCTGATACCTTTTAGTATCTCCAGGATTCTTCCAGGTATACAACCTTCTTTTATGATTCTTGAACCAGGTGTTGGCTATGATTAAGTTATACTCTGTGCAAAATTCTACAAGGCGGCTTCCTCTTTCATTCCTTCCCCCCAATCCATATTCACCTACTATGTTTCCTTCTCTCCCTTTTCCTACTGACGAATTCCAGTCACCCATGACTATTAAATTTTCGTCTCCCTTCACTACCTGAATAATTTCTTTTATCTCGTCATACATTTCATCTATTTCTTCATCATCTGCTGAGGTAGTTGGCATATAAACTTGTACTACTGTAGTAGGCATGGGCTTCGTGTCTATCTTGGCCACAATAATGCGTTTACTATGCTGTTTGTAGTAGCTAACCCGCACTCCTATTTTTTTATTCATTATTAAACCTACTCCTGCATTACCCCTATTTGATTTTGTATTTATAACCCTGTAATCACCTGACCAAAAGTCTTGTTCCTCCTGCCACCGAACTTCACTAATTCCCACTATATCTAACTTTAACCTATCCATTTCCCTTTTTAAATTTTCTAACCTACCTGCCCGATTAAGGGATCTGACATTCCACGCTCCGATCCGTAGAACGCCAGTTTTCTTTCTCCTGATAACGACGTCCTCCTGAGTAGTCCCCGCCCGGAGATCCGAATGGGGGACTATTTTACCTCCGGAATATTTTACCTAAGAGGACGCCATCATCATTTAATCATACAGTAAAGCTGCATGCCCTCGGGAAAATTTACGGCCGTAGTTTCCCCTTGCTTTCAGCCGTTCGCAGTACCAGCACAGCAAGGCCGTTTTGGTTAATGTTACAAGGCCAGATCAGTCAATCATCCAGACTGTTGCCCCTGCAACTACTGAAAAGGCTGCTGCCCCTCTTCAGGAACCACATGTTTGTCTGGCCTCTCAACAGATACCCCTCCGTTGTGGTTGCACCTACGGTACGGCCATCTGTATCGCTGAGGCACGCAAGCCTCCCCACCAACGGCAAGGTCCATGGTTCATGGGGGGGGGGGGGGGGGGGGGGTGGGTATCAACCATTACAGAAATGAATCGAGCACTTTTGAGTTCATTTAAAACCTGCTGAGCTGCATACGGTGCAATAACGTTTGAAACGATTGCATTACATTTTGTGTGTCCACATGTGAATTTAGGATTGAAAAGTTTTTTAACAACTGCTGTAGTACAGTCGCTGGTTATGCACTGCACTGTGGTATGCAAACATAGCTTCTTGTGCTGCCAACTGCCTATCCATTTCTGTTACTGATTTGAAGTTTACATAGTAGTCACTCACGCATTTATTTGCTCTTTCCGTTTGATCACTAATGCGATGTTTCTTCGTCTTAATGTGATTTACAATGTCAGACCTTCCACCATGACCAACAGCAAATTTTGATCTGCACAATGTACATTCTAGTTTCTCCACTACCAGTGATAAAAGGAAACTCTCTTTTTATATTCCTGTTAAAATTACACTTTCGTTTTGGCATAACGAAACAGCGATTGCACAGTGCAAAACATTAACAGTGTGGTGACGAAAGCCAGAGAGCAAGTGTTAGTGGTGTAGAGTATCTCTGGACCGAAAGGACAGATTCAGTGGATCGATTTAGAAGAGAAGAATCTTCGTTGTTATTCGTAACCTATAGTGCGTTTAAAATTACATGCGTTTTTTGACATTTCGGTACATGTTTGCGGTATGCTGAAAGTCATCACACGCTTCCTAGCGTAAATAATTGCGCAGTTATTAGAAAGTCAAACAACCAGTAGCGTAAAATACTCTAGCCAAGCGGAATCATAAAAAAACGGGACATTTGAGCGTCCCCAAAAAAATTTTCGGGACAGCGGGACATTTTGTTAAAAAACGGGACTGTCCCGGGAAAGACGGGACGAATGGACACCCTATCCTGGAGGGAGATCGGTCAGCGTGCGATTGGCTGACCTCATCTCACAGCCTTCTCTTCTCTGTCGTTCCCTATTGGCGTGCCGGCGCTGACTACGCCGTAACACGTGATGGTTTGCGGTGGAAGAATTAGGAACTGTGACACTGTCTTATTTAGCTCATCGGAAGTAAGTTTAACCCTAGGACGCCTGAGGGGGGCGGGGGGAGGGGTTCGTTGAACCCACAATTTTTTTATGTCCCTTACTTTTGCCCAAGTAGCTTTCATACTACATATTCCCTTTGAGTTATTGTTTGTTGGCTATTTTATGAAACATTAGTGACAATATATTTTATAGAAAATTCCTGCTTTGAAAGAAAAAATTAAACTTATTATGGGTCAAACAACCCCCCCCCCTCCCCCCTTAGGCTTCCATGCTATAGAAAATTTCCTTTAGTAGGATTTCGTATTTCTCATCTCTACAACAATGCAAATTAGTTTCTTGTTGGTTGGTCTTCTTGATATTCACAACAATTGGTTTACTTTCAGAGGAAGTGATTGTTGTCAGTCAGCTGTTACTAATCTTGTAAACTTGCAGTGAGTTAGTGCAGTTCCCTACTGTTCGCACCCAGACTTACAAATGACTAAAAGAATACGTGACTCGTCTTTAGAAAGAGTTCTGAATGAAATTTTGGATGAAGATTCTGACTCGGGGAGTGATTCAGATCGGGAAAGTGATGTGGATGTTAGAGAAGAAGAAGATAGTGCAGTTTCAGGCATTGACCATCAGGATGTTATTGTGGCCAAGTCTGGAAGAAGGTACGTAACCACACAGCCTAGAATTCCTCGGAGATCTGTTGCTAATATAGTAAGAGAGGAGGCAGGAGTAACTCCAGCTGGTGTTTGCCATTCACCTGGAGAAGCCTTGAAGTTACTTCTTACGCCTCACATCATGGATGTTATAGTAAAACATTCAAATGAAGAGGCAGTTAGGCGAAATGTTACTTTGACTAATGAGTGAGAATTGTATACTGTAATAGGAATCCTGATACTTACGGGGGCAAATACGGACAATTCTGTCAGTGTACACGATCTTTGGTCAGACCTAATGGGTCGGCCAGTTTACAAAGGTGTTATGGCAAGAGAACGTTTCAAGGAACTTATTGCAATCATAAGGTTTGATAAAAGTACCCACCAGTTAAGAAGGGAAGCAGACAAGTTCACAGCAATCCGTGAATGATAAGTTTCCACTACTGTATAAACCAGGGGTCCACCTCACCATTGATGAGATACTCAGCTTGTTTAGAGGGCGCTGTCCCTTCAAAGTATTTATGAAGGATAAGCGGGGCAAGTTTGGCATCCTTACATGCATGATGTCCGATGTACTTGACAGGTACGTCTTGAATATGGAACCCTGTGCAGGTAATGTTCGGAATTTGTCGAAAGAAGAACGGGATTCAGCAGCTGTCGTCAAACGTCTGGTAGCACCTGTGAAAAATACTGGTCGAAATATTACTACAGACCGATACTACACATCGGTGGATTTGGCGGAAGAGTTATACCAAGACTAAAAAGTTACTACAGTAGGAACTCTCCATTCAAACAGGAAGCATATTCCAGACATAATGAACACGTCAAATCGAGAGCTATATTCATCAATGTTCTTGTTCACAGACCCATCAACAGGTAGGCCTCCAATAACTTTGGTGTCCTACATAGCAAAAACGAAACCCAGTAAAAACTTACTGATGTTGTCAATAATGCACCAAGATAAAGGCACTGTTGGAGGAGAGAAGAATAAAACCTAGATAAATGCATATTATAATTCCACTAAAGGTGGAATTGGTACCACTGATCAACTGGGGCGTATGTACACCTGCAAGAGGGGAACAAAGAGATGGCCTCTATCTGTATTTTACTCTCTCACCGACATTTGTACTATCAATGCAACCACCATACTCATCCAGAAACATCCGAGATGGAATGAAAAGAAACACAACAAACGGAAACTTTATCTTCTGCAAGCTGGGATGGAATTAGTGAAATTGCAGGTAGAAGACAGAAGTGCCAATGCAATTTGTTCAATCAATGGAGACTATTCTACAAAAGAAAATCAAAGAAGTAACAACAGAAGCACGTCAGCCTCCTGCAGGGAAAGGTCGGTGCCATATTTGTGTAAGAGAAGCTAAAACAAAGAAGCACAACAATCTAAGTAAACCAAAACAGTATTGTGGACAGTGTCATAAACATATGTGTAACACACATTCAGAAAAAATGGTGAAGTGTGTCTCTTGCCTTGAAGTTGAGGACTCAGAGTAGTCTATTGTATATGAACACATCTGTATTTTGTATTGCAATATGTCAATTCTTTATTCACTCAATTCAATATTTATAACAATTAACAACATTTATAAACCGATGCCTTAGTTAAAATACATAAACCATTCTGAAAGTTGTAATTTTCGTAAGTAAACTTATTTAATACCTGTGGGCTCGTCGAACCCCCCCCCCCCTCTCTTAGGCATCCAAGTTAGAAAATAAGGCTTAGGCGTCCTAGGGTTAAGTAATAAAGCTGATAAATCGACAGTTTGAAGACTTAACATTTACTAAAGAATTTACAACTGCGTGCAGTAGTCAATAAGAAGCAACACTGATAAGTATGAGGATGAGTGAAATGAAAACCTTAAATTAGTAACAACAAATCGAATATTAGCGCCGTTATCCTGCAAGTTGGTAAGTGTGCTACAAACAGCGTGCAGAATGGCCTGTAGGTGGCAGCAAGTGCAGATGCTCACATACCGTCGCAGTATCGGTATAAGGATGGCCGGCCCACTTGCGATTTGCACCAGGGAAGAACAGCGTTCTGTTATTCGGTTTTTGCGTAGTGAAGGTGTGAAACCTATTGAAATTCATCGCCGATTGAAGGTTCAGTAGGCCGGCCGAAGTGGCCGTGCGGTTAAAGGCGCTGCAGTCTGGAACCGCATGACCGCTACGGTCGCAGGTTCGAATCCTGCCTCGGGCATGGATGTTTGTGACGTCCTTAGGTTAGTTAGGTTTAAGTAGTTCTAAGTTCTAGGGGACTAATGACCTCAGCAGTTGAGTCCCATAGTGCTCAGAGCCATTTGAACCATTTTTTGAAGGTTCAGTACGGTGATGCATATTTGTCACAGCAGCAAGTCTACGAATGGAGTAGGAGGTTCAGTGGAAGATGCTCCTCGTCCAGGTCAGGCACAACGAGTTGTGACTCCACAGAACATTGCAGCAGTTGAAGACGTGGTGAAGGAAAACCGCCGAGTGACACTGAATAACATTGCAACATGTTTACAGAGTAGTCATGGATCAGCACAACACATTGTGCATGATGTGCTCCAGTTTCACATAGTGTCTGCAAGATGGGTGCCACGGCAGCTGACTCCTAAAATGAGAGAACGACGTGTTGATGGTTCGGCGCTTTGAACGAGGAGGTGATGGCTTCCTTGCAAGAATCGTTACTGGGGACGAGCCGGCCGGTGTGGCCGAGCGGTTCTAGGCGCTTCAGTCTGGAACTGCGCGACCGCTACGGTCGCAGGTTCGAATCCTGCCTCGGGCATGGATGTGTGTGATGTAATTAGGTTAGTTAGGTTTAAGTAGTTCTAAGTGCTAGGGGACTGATGACCTCAGATGTTAAGTCCCATAGTGCCCAGAGCCATTTGTCCCATTTTACTGGGACGAAACCTGGGTTCACTTCCACCAACTGGAAACGAAGAGAGCGAACAAGGAATGGCGCAATTCCTCATCACAAAAACCAAAGAAGTTTCGAACAGAACCATCAAGGAAGGTCATGCTGACTCTTTTGGGACGAAAAAAGCGTCATTTTGGAGCATTACATGCCTAGAGGGACCACTGTCACCAGTGCATCATACACAAATCTCCTAAAAAATCATCTGCGGCCTGCAATCAAACCAAAGCGACGTGGACTGCTGTCAGCAGGTGTCCTTTTGCAACATGACAATGCAAGGCCCCACACTGCCCGTACAACAGTTGCAACAATCACAGACCTGCATTTTGAGTGTCTTCTTCTTCCACCATACTCACCAGACCTTGCTCCAAGTGATTTCCATATGTTTGGAGCAGTAAAAGACGCAATGGGAGGAAAGAAGCTCCGTTCTAATGAAGAGTTACGCCACGCGGTGCATGAGTGGTTGCGCGGACTACCAAAAGAATTTTTTTCTAGAGGAATTTACGCATTTTGTAAGCGCTGGAGGACCTGCATTGAGCGTGTGGGAGATTATGTTGAAAAGTGATACAGCTTTGTACCACTTCTGCACAATAAATAATATTTTAAAAAAATATTTAAGTTTTTCATTTGACTCATAATAACGTTCTTCTTAAGACTCGCAAACATTCGACATACACAGCGCCCTTTCTGTACGGTGGCAAAATTACGTCAGGCAACGAATACTGAAGAGCTCTGCCCATCTAGACTTTAACGGGCACACTAAGCAGTCCCGCAGTGGCGAGTCTCGCGTTACCGTTTTGTCCTATCCGCGTCGCCATGATTGACTGGTTTGCCGTCTATCCCTTAATATGGACACATGAGACCAGAACAGCATAATACGAGGTGAAATATACTTACGGTTCTATAAATGTTGATAGTTCGCTATTGGTTCGAGTACTTTCAGATACTCATCGGACAGTGCGGTGGCTAAACATACTCCTGGAAATTGAAATAAGAACACCGTGAATTCATTGTCCCAGGAAGGGGAAACTTTATTGACACATTCCTGGGGTCAGATACATCACATGATCACACTGACAGAACCACAGGCACATAGACACAGGCAACAGAGCATGTACAATGTCGGCACTAGTACAGTGTATATCCACCTTTCGCAGCAATGCAGGCTGCTATTCTCCCATGGAGACGATCGTAGAGATGCTGGATGTAGTCCTGTGGAACGGCTTGCCATGCCATTTCCACCTGGCGCCTCAGTTGGACCAGCGTTCGTGCTGGACGTGCAGACCGCGTGAGACGACGCTTCATCCAGTCCCAAACATGCTCAATGGGGGACAGATCCGGAGATCTTGCTGGCCAGGGTAGTTGACTTACACCTTCTAGAGCACGTTGGGTGGCACGGGATACATGCGGACGTGCATTGTCCTGTTGGAACAGCAAGTTCCCTTGCCGGTCTAGGAATGGTAGAACGATGGGTTCGATGACGGTTTGGATGTACCGTGCACTATTCAGTGTCCCTTCGACGATCACCAGTGGTGTACGGCCAGTGTAGGAGATCGCTCCCCACACCATGATGCCGGGTGTTGGCCCTGTGTGCCTCGGTCTTATGCAGTCCTGATTGTGGCGCTCACCTGCACGGCGCCAAACACGCATACGACCATCATTGGCACCAAGGCAGAAGCGACTCTCATCGCTGAAGACGACACGTCTCCATTCGTCCCTCCATTCACGCCTGTCGCGACACCACTGGAGGCGGGCTGCACGATGTTGGGGCGTGAGCGGAAGACGGCCTAACGGTGTGCGGGACCGTCGCCCAGCTTCATGGAGACGGTTGCGAATGGTCCTCGCCGATACCCCAGGAGCAACAGTGTCCCTAATTTGCTGGGAAGTGGTGGTGCGGTCCCCTACGGCACTGCGTAGGATCCTACGGTCTTGGCGTGCATCCGTGCGTCGCTGCGGTCCGGTCCCAGGTCGACGGGCACGTGCACCTTCCGCCGACCACTGGCGACAACATCGATGTACTGTGGAGACCTCACGCCCCACGTGTTGAGCAATTCGGCGGTACGTCCACCTGGCCTCCCGCATGCCCACTATACGCCCTCGCTCAAAGTCCGTCAACTGCACATACGGTTCACGTCCACGCTGTCGCGGCATGCTACCAGTGTTAAAGACTGCGATGGAGCTCCGTATGCCACGGCAAACTGGCTGACGCTGACGGCGGCGGTGCACAAATGCTGCGCAGCTAGCGCCATTCGACGGCCAACACCGCGGTTCCTGGTGTGTCGGCTGTGCCGTGCGTGTGATCATTGCTTGTACAGCCCTCTCGCAGTGTCCGGAGCAAGTATGGTGGGTCTGACACACCGGTGTCAATGTGTTCTTTTTTCCATTTCCAGGAGTGTAGAAGACAGAAAAGGAAGATTCAAGTCTTAAGGGGACCACACCATGATTTAGGTCGAAAAAAATCGAGTTTCGATTTTCATCGTATTTCAATAGATTAAGGTTTTATTTAAGTACTCAGAAAAGGATTTTGCTGAAAAAATTTTTTTTCGAGCTTTTAAAAAGCATTTTCCTGCCACGTGCGTTTGTGTGCCATGCCCACTTTTCTGTCAACCCACCCACTGTCAACTCTAAGCCATATGGAGATGCCATTATTAGCAAAATAGAATGTGTAGGCCATATTCAAAAACGTTTAGGAACAAGGCTGAGAAAACTGATATGAGAGGAAAAAAATTAGAAGATGGAAAATTGTTGACTGGACAGGGTCGGTTAACTAAAACTGAAATAGAAAACTTGCAGCTATACTATGGGCAGGCAATTAGGAGAAATAAAGAAAATCTGGAGGCAATGAAGAGAAATGTTTGGGCCATATTTTTCCATAAGTCCTCTACTGATCATAAGCCATGTCATGGATTGTGTCCATCAGGAGAAAATTCGTGGTGCGAATACAGTAGGTCTCAGGCAACTGGAGAATCTTATTCTCTGCAGCATTCTCTTCCTACTGCTGTTATTACAGCAATTAAACCTATTTTCAGAGACATGGCTCATCCTGACATAAGGAAATGTCTGCATGGGCAGACACACAACCCAAATGAATGTTTCAACAGCGTAATTTGGAACCGCCTTTCTAAAACTGTATTTGTAGGCATGCATACAATGAAACTAGGAGTTCATGATGCTGTTATTACATTCAATTGTGGTAATATTGGAAATTGTTGAGTACTGAAAAAGCTGGGAATTAATCCTGCTGAAAATATGATCACTGGGCTGCAACATTGCGATAAAATGAGGATAGCCGATGCAGACAGGTCTGCATCTAATATGGACAAGAAAGCAAGACAAACATCGAGGAAGGCGAAAAAGAAGCTGGAAGACCTGCTAGAGGCCAAAGAAGGGCCATCATATGTAGCAGGACAGTTTTAATTAATTGTAAGTAACAAATTTAAAACGTTTTTTCTTTAAAGTCAATTTCCCGCAAACTAAAATTTTCAGTACATATGCCCCATTATATCAGAAACTATGATAGATAAATGAATGAAATTTTCAGAGAATCTGCATAACATAAAAAGCCACCTCTGGTACTACATTCATTAATATTCTCCCATTAGGAAGTTCACAAAACATATTTTCCGCAGAAAAAAAACTTAATATTTTCTGTTAATAAATTTAAAAAAGTATTTCTTAAAAACTATAAAATGGATATAAGTAGATTTTACTACAGTTGACTATTATCATCATGTAACACAGTAAAAATATTAAGGTCCTGCATCAAATAGTTTTTCTCAGAAATGGGTAAAATACTTGCCTAAATTAACATGGGTTGGATAGGCAGGGTGTGGTCCCCGTAAGTCTCGCATTTAAGAAAATCGTTCATACAGGAAAGTGGTGTGGAGGTACCATCATTCGACCGCCAGACGAACTGTCAAGTGGACGACAGAAATAAGAATCCCTGGTGTTGAAAAGAAAATTTAACCGCTTCAAAACAAATAAGGTGCGAGGTCCCGTTGGAATTCCAATTTGGTGATACAGGGATGAGCACTCTGCGGTGTTGAGAACGGTTTCAAGACACTGGATAAAAGGCCAGCTTACTCTCCTATAAAAGAAAGCCAATAGATCGGATGCACAGAATTTATAGACCAGTATCCTTAATGTGGATCTGATGCAGGGGTCTCGAGTATAGCACATACTCCAATGCAGCGAGTTCCCTAGCGATAGAAAAGCATCTGCCCATAAATCGTTGTGGATCTAGAAGGTATCCACTCGTGCGGAACACAATTCGGCTATTGCACACGACGGTTCCCCGCGGACTATAAATAAAGGCCAACATGCAGGTTTGTTATTTCTCGATTTCCAGAAAGCAGTCAACACTGGACCGCACTGTAGACTGTTTAGTCATCCTAGAATACGGAATACGTTATCAGATATGTGACTTTTTGGGTAATACGAAGGGACTTCGTAAAGTAAGCTACACGTTATTTATGGCCGGCCATGTAACTTTCATTGAACGCTGCACTACACCTCAGTGACACAGATGCGTGACACTGTTTTTCAGCATAGTAACATCGTCACAAAATCATTGTAAAGGTGAATTATATTGATTATCCGTCTTGAGCTTACTGCAGTTTAATTATAGAACTACACCAGACGCGTTGCGCTTTTATTTATAAAGCATCTTCCGCGGTTAGTCTGCAAATTGGATACATACATTTGTACATTTTTTGTTGTTTTAGCTTAAAAACAGCGTTTAGTTTATAAAATTGGTGTGAAAGCTACTTAAAATGTTTCTTCCCTCCTTGATAGCAGTGGTTGACGTCAAAAGACTTCGATTCACATCTGCACTTGGCAGTTTTTGCCAGTCTGCAATATTACTTGCGCTGCATTATTTGCACTTCACTTTTGTAAACTGAACTGCATTTATGTGTGTTTCTCACTCCGCACAGTGGACAGACATAAACAGTACCACTGTGCTGAGAGAGGAACACACACAGCTGCAGTTCAATTTACAAAAATGAAGTTAAAATAATGCAGCGCTAGAAACATTGCAAAATGGCAAAAACTGCCAAGTGCAGATGTGAATCGAAGTCTTTTCACGTCACCCACTGCTACAAAGATGGAAGAAGCAGAGTATGTAAAGAAACACGGTAAGTAACTTGCACACCAACTTTATAAAAAAAAAGCTGTATTTAAGATAAAACAACCAAAAAGGTACAAACATGTTTTCAATCTGCAGAGTAATCACGGAAGATACTTTATAAATAAAAGTGAAACGCAGCTGGTGTAATTCTCTTTGCTTAAACTGTAGTAAGCTCAAGACGGATAACAAATAGTAACTGATTTTAAAAGCTAGACCATGCAAACAAACGTATCATTGTAAAGGACTTCCTTCAGTGGACTCAGGTACTTATAGTTACGCTCTCTTCGGTGTTGTAGTCACTGGTATCCAACGTTGTACACGTAATCTGCAACAGACAACAGCATGAGGTCAACAGATTGCAAGTTTGGTAATTGTTTTTATCTTATATATGACAATCATTCACGAGGATGAGCACTGCAAACAGGTAATAACTTTTTTTCTCTCGTCCCATTCGCGAGTGGGACAGGAAAGTCAGTGACATCGTTAGTATAAAGTATCTTCTGAATTGCATTGCGCAATAGGTTTTGAATTATTTTGTAAACGCATGTATGCAGGGTGTACGTGAATTTCACCTAAATAGTTTCGGAGGTTATTCCACGATATTTTCGGATTATTTTGGTATGAGGGACCTGTGGTTTCATGTGTTTGGAGGTCGGTTTATTTCGTATCCCCGAGTCATCTTTTCATCTGTATTGCACAGAAAATATCTGCACAACGGTGCAAATCTCGACGCTACTTGTTGTCCGTCTTGTTTGGAAGGAAACTTGTTCCAGAATGAAATTTTCGCTCTGCGGCGGAATGTGCAGTGTTACTAAACTTCGTGGCTGATCAAAACTGTGTGCCGGACCGAGGCTCCAACTGTTGACCTTTGTGTTTCGCGGGAAAATTCTCTGCTGGTGTTCGTCTCTCGGTCTAGCACACAGTTTTAATCTCCCAATCTCCCAGGAAGTTTCATATCAGAGAACACTCCGCTGCAGAGTGAAAACTTCACCCTGGAAACATTCCCCAGGCCGTAGCTAAGCCGTGTCTGCGCAGCATCCTTTCTTCCAGCAGCGCTGGTCTTCAAAGCTTCGCAGAAGAGCTTCTGTGAAGTTCGGAAGGTAAGAGACCAGGTACTGGCAGAAGTGAAGCTGTGAGGACGGGTCACGAGTCGTGCTTTAGTAGCTCAGTCGGTAGAGCACTTGCCCGCGAAAGGCGGAGGCCCCGAGTTCGAGTCTCGGTCCGACACAGAGTTTTAATCTGCCAGAAGATTTCAGACGTGTTCCATTCGGTCACGCTACAGCCGTGTAAAGAGTGTAATGTCAGTTATGACGATACTAACGTAAGGGCAACACAACACCCTGTACCCGAGCGGAGAAAATCTCCGATCTGGCCAGGAATCGAACGCAGGCCCCTTTGTTCAGCAGTCAGACCCGTTAAGCGTGCAGCTACCGAAGCGTACAGTCACGGTACTTGATGCTGACAAGAGCAATATTCACTTTACTCTTCCACCCTCAGGCTTTCGTTCAGTACTACTCGGTCATGTCTTGGGTTTCTTGTACGTTAACAGTGACACGGATAAATTTACCGATGAAGAGTTCGCCGACTTGCACCCCGTGTACGAGTCATTGAATGCAAAGGGAATCCCACAGTAACGATAGGCTGTGTGAGCTCTCTTCGCTGCGACGGGAGTCACATTACAGTACTTCCGGATCTGTGCATAGTTGCCTATGAAAACCGTATCCTTCACTGGTACAATTATTGCTTTGACTTACTGTTGCATCTGTTGTTGGTAGAATATTTTATTCATTATGAATGAAAACATACACAAGACTCGTGAAGCCTTCTACAGTATTTATTATTTATTCCACAAACCGGTTTTCGGCTGTTGCGTCATAATTAGCTACAAAGCTAAGTATGTGGTGCTGTCAAAGTTTGTTGGGTCAGAGATTTTAACCTAGTACATCAACAGTGTGTGTCCATTTCCAGAGACGAAAAATGTTAATTTTAGGTTTAGGAATGAAACGAGAGGAATTATTTCAGTGTGAATGCGACGTAAGATTATTTAACGAGGAGAAAATACACCGATCAGCTAGAACATCAGGACTGCCGACCTACTACCGGTATAAACATGTCCAGGCGACAGCGGCGTCACGTGGCGAGGAATGAGTGCTGCTAAGACACACGCACGGTGCATGTAATGTCAGTGAGCATACTGTGCGTGTGTAGAGTGGTGAAGGCGCACGACGGTGATAGCTGGGAGGCCAGGCACGAGCATTTCAGAGACCACACAACTTGTCACGGGTATTCGAGGAGTGCTTTGGTGAGTGACTTCAACTTGTGGCGAAACCAAGGTGAAACCAGGTCCAAACGTCGTGTGGTCTACCCTCATTACAGATGTCGCACGTCGCAGGCAAGGCAGACTGGTAAAACAGGACAGGTGGCGAACTGTGGCGGAACTAACATCAGACTTTAATGCTGGGCAGGGTACAACTGTGTCCGAACACACAGTGCACCAAACACTCCTAACGATGGGCTTCCGCAGCCGACGACTCATGCACGTGCCAGTGTTAAACACCCCGACATCAGTAACTACGACTGAAATGGACACCTGGTCACTGGCACCGTACGTTGGCGCAGTGGCAGAGCTTTGCGTGCTCTGATCAATGACGATACCTTCTTCAACATGGCGATGGGAGGACGCGAATTCGTAGTCTTCCAGTGGTACAGCTCCTTGACGTGTGTGTGCGGAACGGACACAAGCTGGCGGCGGCTCCATCATGCTCAGAGGAACATCCAGGTGGGCATCCATGGGTGCAATGGAGGTCGTGCAAGGCACTATGACGGGCAAGGAGTATCGCACACTGGTTGCAGGCCACGTACACCCCTTCATTACGATGTTTCCCGACGCCAGTGGCATTTTTTCAAAAAGTTAATGGGCGACGTCACAGAGCCAGGATTGTGATGGAGTGGTTTGAGGAACACAGTGGCGAGTTGAAACTGATGTGCTGGCCCCCCAACTCGTCAGATCTGAACCCTATTGAACACGGCTGGGATGTAATTGAACGTGGCGTCAGAGGTCATCGACCCCTTCCCGGAGTTTAGTGTGTGTGTGTGTGTGTGTGTGTGTGTGTGTGTGTGTGTGTGTGTGCGCGCGCGCGCGCAGATGTGGTGCCAACTCCCTCCAAAGACCTACCAAGGTCTCCTGCTTCCATGTCACGAAGCGTCACAGCTGTTACCTGTGCCAGAGGTGGACATACCGGCTGCTAGGTAGGTGGTAACAATGTTCCGGCTGATCAGCATATGTGACACATTAACTAATGACCATGCTAAAGATTAGATGGGTAGATCACATAATTAATGAGGAGGTATTGAATAGAATTGGGGAGGAGTTTGTGGCACAACTTTACAAGAAGAAGGGATCGGTTAGTAGGACATGTTCTGCGGCATCAAGGGATCACCAATTTAGTATTGGAGGGCAACGTGGAGGGTAAAAATCGTAGAGGGAGACCAAGAGATGAATACACTAAGCAGATTCTGAAAATGAACTGCATACACATTAAAACAGTTTTTCGTAGAAGAAAATTAAATGACCAATAAATTGTGGTGACATGTTTCAAAGGTGTGGGTGAACAAAATAACGTTGTCTTTAATAGGCCCTAAAATTACAAACAGATAAAATACACTAGTGAGGTTAAGCAGGTAAGTGAAACAGCTATGACTATAAAAAGAAAATATTTTTAACGCACAAAAAAAATTACGCTAACTGAAATAAAGGAAAATGAGCTATTTGAATCAGTGGTAATTTACAGCATGGCGTGGATGGGATTATGAGTAGTATCTGCAGTTAGAAGTGGTGAGGGGACTGTGTCTGGCGATGCAGTACTGAGCTTTGGCTGGTGGATACCTTACATCGCATTTGCTCTAAAACAATCAACCTCGTTTTATACCTAAAGCTAACATTAACATTTTTCATCTCAGGAATGAGAGTAGTTTAAAATCTTTGATCCTACAAAATTTCACTGCGCCACACACTTACCTTTGTACGTGGTGACGTAACAATCGAAAACAGTTTTGTGAAATAAATAATATTACACGAGTGTTGTGTGAGTTTTCATTCATAATGTTACAATTATTAGATGATTATTTACTGTCGTGAAGGTATTTTCATTGGAACAGTGTAATAAGGGTAACCAACCGAATAAATCCATAATCACATTATTACTCAGTAATGAGTTGCTGCGCACAACTGGCCCGTTATGCCTAATTACTCTGAAAATATCCCTGAACATCCACTGAAATTTGATCGGCGTAGTTCGGTTCGGCCTGTAGCTGAAGCAGCTCCCGTATTGTCGCACCTCAGTTTAGTCCGCAGTGTCGCAGTAATGAGATTTTTTTTTCGTATATCCGATATCAAAATGAGTCAACAGTGGCGTTGATACCCTTCATTGTAATATAAAACACTCCTTTCGGTGTGTATACTTAGATTCGTTAATGTTGGGTATGTGAATTTTGTAGCGCCAGGAATGCAAGCTTTTCAGCTGACTGCTCTGTCGAGTTATTTGAAATGTTGTTGCTGGCGGGGCTGAGTTCACGAGCGTGAGTTTTCGCGGCGCGGACGGCCTGCAGTAGAGCGCCAGCAGCGCCGCCCACAAGTTGTCGGCGGCTGACTAATGAAGCCGGCCGCAACAGCAGCAGAACAACCGCCGCAGCCACAAGTGGCGGTCGGGGAATCCCCGCGGCAGCGAATGCGACCTCCCCCCCCCCCCCTCTCTCTCTCTCTCTCTCTCTCTCTCTCTCTCTCTCTCTCTCTCTCTCTCTCTCTTGTGTGTGTGTGTGTGTGTGTGTGTGTGGGGGGGGGGGGGGGGGGGCTTATGAAGGCGCCAGGAAACAACACAGGGAGTTTGACGAAATAAATGAAAATTTAAATTTATTGATTTTTTGAAAAGAGAAAAAAATTATGGATATGGAACTATAAATTTAGAATTTTTTGAAAGGCTTTATTACGGACTATATTGACCGGCTTAAATGCGGACAAATTCTGTGCTGTGCGAATTTGCCTGTAATATAATTTACCATTCCGATTAATTACATTTTTGAATTCTACGTCATTGTTGAGTTATTCAGAGTTCTCACCTTAGACGTAGAATTCGTCCTTCTGCCACAATATTAATTCATTAGTCGCCATCGATGTTCTTCTCTTTGTTGACCGTGTGTATCTTCCTGAGTCGGCATCGGTTCACTTCACGAAGACGGTGGAAACCAAGGAATACAATGCTACGTCGCTTTAAATAATTCTCGTAAAACTTCGATATTTTTTATTCGCAAGACAATAAGACTTGCTCTGCTCGTCGCACAAACCATAAATACTAACAAGATGGCTGCCATTCCGCACACACAAGGTAACAATCGAAAGTCTCTCTTAACTCCTTTTTGGAGTATGAAACAAAAGAGAATCCAATATGAACATTACAGAGATTATATTCTACATCCGTCTCAATTTAATCTTTGGCGGAGCCTTTACGGTATTGTGTATCTCTGCGCCGGAATGTGTCATTACAGAGTCAATACAAAGTATCCTGCATGAAGCTATAGGTCATCATCCAACTGGGTTCCATATTAAAGCCATTATTTTTCATTACGTAGCAAAAGGTACTTGGAAACTTTTGCAATACAGCTTTATTTATTTATTTTTTTCGAAATAATTTCCGCCACATTGAATACACCTCTCCATCCTCCGAACCCCATCCCTAAACCAGTTCCCCAAGTTTCTGTAGGGAGTAAGGAACACTCGTTGTCCCAAGCCCTCAGGAGCTCCTCATCACTTGAAAACTGCACTCCTTTCAGCCTCATTTTCACATGCGCGAACAGTGCAATGTCACAAGGAGCGAGGTATCAACTGTAAGGAGGATGCTAAAGAAGTTTCAGTCCTCGACGCCGCAAATACTCGGTGCGTGCTTCGGCGTCGTGAGCTGGAGCGTTGGAGAGGAACCGAGTGTCCATTCTTCCTTCGGTCGCAGGTTCTTCGAAGATGGAATAACTTCGGGCAGGCGCTACTCAGTGTACATCCTCTTAGCTGTGACTGTCTTCCGTGAGTCCCAAACTCCACAGTTCCACTCGATTTGAAAAAAAAAAAAAAAGAAAAATAAAGTATCATTTTCTTCTTTACGATCGGACTTTTCTGACAGTTACAGGTGTGTCATCTCCAAAGACCCAAACTTTGTTCTGAGTCTTAGTCGGCACGTCATAGTAGCACACCCACCTCTCGTCACCAGTCACGATGTTATTCACATACTGAGATTGTCCCTTAGAATGTAACACCTCGTGGCACCAAGTAACATGTCGTGTCATCTGCTCTTCCTTCAGTTTATGCGGCACCCAGAGACGACGAAGTTCCTTCACTTGCCAATGATCATGCAGAATCGAACAAATTGCTGGTGCATTTAGCCATAAGATAACCTCTATTTGCTTATAGGTCACTCGCCTGCCTTTGTCTTGAATTTTTTTTCCTGACAGCATCAATGTTTTTCCACCATAACTGATGATCGTGTCCTTCCCGTCCTCTCAGCGTCCTCCAGAGTGAAATTTCCACTGGGATTCTCTGTAGCTCCAGAATATAGTTGTATAATGTGCACACACAACCGAGTGCAAGTGTCTTTTCTTCAAGGCACTGGTCTACGTTTAAACCATGCGCGAAGTTGTACTGCAAAGCTGCCCGAATCTCACTTCGTCACCACGATGCCATATTATCCCTGCTAGTGAAAGACTGCGCCCACTGACTCAGAACAGCGACTACAACGCAAGTGTGAAGTATTCCCAGAACACAGCAACAATGAGCCTCCTGCGAGTTATTGTTGTGTCGTATTGCAAAAATTTCTTAGTGCCCTTTTTATTAACGACTCATTAGCAACATGACCATATGCCAAGTTTGTTTTGTTTGCAGGTGAAACAAACATTACAGTAAATAGCATATTAATCGTAATTTCATAAATGTCGGTTAATGAAATTTGGATAGGCATGAATGAATGCTTCTTAAACATTTCTTCGTCAGTAAACGTTGGAAAGCTATGCTATTTGCAGTTCAGAACTTGTAAAAGGCTTCCTGCCAGAAAATGTCTAAAATATTGTAACCTCCCACAAAATAAAATAATATAAATAATATTCACATTTAGTGTAGCCTCCCAACAGAAAAGTTCCGTAACCTCCCAACAGTAAAAAATATAGTTATAATATTGACATTTAGCGTAACCTCCCAATAAATAAATTCCGTAACCTACCAATAATAAAATGTGGCTAATCTCTCAATAAAAAATTGTCGCTCACTTATAACCTTTCAATAAAGACTGTGAATTTAAACTGGTGAATTTGGGACGTCAGCAGTGCTGCGTCATGGCTCTGAAAGATCATTCTGAATAAAAAAAAAATTCTTACCTCAATGAAGTCGCCGGATGACGCATATATATCTGCTCTTATAATAAAATTTTCTGGCACAGCCCAGTGCAATGCTGACCGATAGATTTGTCATGTATAAAAAGAAACAACTGATTTTTCTTTACAATAATCGGGATGACCAAGGATTGGAGAAATTAGCAAAATCATTACATTGAAATGAATGATTGTCAAAAGTTACTTCTTATGAGAAAGATTATTATTAAGAGATTTTTAAAAAAACATTTACATGGGACTTGATTTAACAATCCACATATGCGCGAGGCTGCTTTTATTATACTACAACGCTCAGGCTCCGCCATCGCTCCACCACGACCGGCCCAGCCAACACGATACACCAGAGTGCTAGCTACTACTTACTGCTACTAACACACAGTTCCTACTGCAGTCAACACTGCTCTTTGGTCTGAGATTCTCTTATACCTTACATATCGCAGACAGCGCGTGAGCAGTCCATCGAAATTACATCTGCTCGAGTGCGCTAGCAATAAATTCCTTAATCATGGACCTCTTACAATATGACAGAAAAAAAGAGGTCGGCAGCGGTAAGTTCTTGCGATTACATCTTGATAATGAGTAAAATTTGGAAGGGCAGTCACATAACTGCTAAAGTGCCACAATGAATGACTCTTTTCAGTGACTTTATTGTCAGACATAGATGATAGTGAAATAAAAATAGTTAGCATACATCACTTCCTTTCGTTCTATAATGTCAGAAGAGATGATTTCCTTGCCCCAATTCGTTCAAAAATGGCTCTGATCACTATGGGACTTAACATCTGTGGTCATCAGTCCCCTAGAACTTAGAACTACTTAAACCTAACTAACCTAAGGACATCACACACATCCATGCCCAAGGCAGGATTCGAACCTGCGACCGTAGCGGTCACGCGGTTCCAGACTGAAGCGCCTAGAACCGCACGGCCACACCGGCCGGCCCCAATTCGTCAAGTAAATCTAAAGTTTTCGAAGTCCAAAAGCATTAAATATGAATTATCTGTTCTGTGAAGTCGAAACAGTCCCTCCGAGGCTTATTCAAAGAACTGAGGATACCAACTACTGCTTCCCAACATATTAATTCCAGACTCAAATTTATCGTAAACATTCTTTTTTCAAACTAGCAGCTTAGCTCATGGAATCAATAACAATAATTTACATAGGAATTTAATGTTATTTGCTTTGGTCCAGAAAGGTGTCCAGTATTCATGAGCACACTTTACCAACAATTTTTTTAAAAATATTTATTGCGTGTTCTTACTTCAACGTAATCTACGTCGTTGATGATCTCAATATGTATCTATGGATGAAAAAGCATTGCTAATGTAGTCTTCTATATTGGATGTCCTATGAATTCCCCGGTTTCATTTGTTGCTGAAGAAAGAGAATTTGGAGAACAGTTGGTTGTCGGAATAATAAATTAAGCGTGGCTCGACCTCCATTGCTTCCGCTTGCGCTCACGTACTATGGAACATTATTATACGAGCTCTGCCCGAAAAGTAAACTTCCGTTTTCATGTAGCACAGGAAATAGAGTACGGGGCCTATATTCACTACATTTACATGACGGCTCTTAAATCAGGTTTTTGTGAACCGAATTCGTAATAGCGCTCCCCATTGGTCATTTAAACACTCCGTTACCGATTTTGAAATGGCTCTTCTAGCTGCCGTATATCCTCTTCCATAATCCATATATTCGCTCCCATTTAAACGCACAATCAATTCTGAAAAATTGCTTGGCTCGTCGGGTAACGTCTTTTTAAATGCCGGATAATCTGGTCGGAGTAGCTTTTTGCGCAGCTGAACAGGAAATCTATACCTGGTATGTTTATCGGAAGAGAAACAGCCACCCTGCTGACTAAATTGCGAACTGGAACAGCTGATTTTCAGACGGCAGTCGTGTAAAACAACTGCTGATCGGAAAATCGATATTTGACCAAGGTAGCAAAATCGAATTATGAAAATTTGGAAATTTGTGGTAAGGTCTTACGGGCCCAATCTGCGGAGGTCATCGGTCCCTAAGCTTACGCACTACTTAATCTAACTTATGCTAAGGACAACACACACCCATGTCCGAGGGAGGACTCGAACCTCCGACGGGGGGAGCCACGCGCACCGTGACAAGACGCCTCAGACCGCGTGGCTACTCCACGCGGCCACCGAATTAGGCCTTAACATAGCATTTTCGACCAAGAGATATTCTCAAAGTCATGGATTAATAATTTAACACTATATCAAGTTATAGGAAGGTTCGTTGGCTTTTAGTACGTGATTATCAGTTGCAGCATGTGTTACTTACAAACGTGCCCATTGTCTTCTGAATTTTAACAGTCCATTGCATTGTTCCGCGTGGTGTGACATAAAGATCTATCATCGTCGAGTTTATGATACAACTTAGTGAAAGAACGGTCGGTCAGAAGGCGAACTGATACAGGAAACTGTCAAAAAACGTGTAAATTGACGTTTCTCCATATATCAACTATCTGGCAGATATCTAGGAATGTTCTGCGTTACATCGTTTTTTTTAAAAAAAATAAGGGAAGCACGAGTCCTGTAATCGCTGGGTCAAAAAGTCTCAGACGGCAGAATTTTATGCCCAGGGACATTCGCACGTTAAAAGATATTATGAATGAGGAAACGTCAAAGGTGATGGTGTAGAGAAGTAACACAAAGGTCTAGTTTTAAGAATGCTGCCATTAATTCGTTTTAACTTTTCAGTATTTTATTTTTAGCCTAACGGAAATTGCTTTTCGGATATCAGTTGTAATAAATGTCTCAGTTTTCTCACTTACCTTGGAAATGCGACATCGTCAACATTTAGCATTGGAGAATGGTTTACGTATCTAATGTAAGGACACAGGAATGGGGAGGGAATCGAACTGTCTAATTTGTGATGTCACGCATGTTGACTAATATAAAATCAGATGGTTCTGTCGACAATCACCAAGGAAAGAAATACGTGAAAAAAAAGCTCTGTAAAATAAGGGACAAAACTGTAGGACACGTGTTAAGGGGAACAAAGAGACTGGAATATATACAACAAATAATTGAGAACTACAGACACAAAGAGAAGTTGTGAAATGTGCTACAGAAGAATGCCGAAACGTATATGCGTAGACGTGATAATTATTGCCGAGTCACTGCATAGAATCGGGAAGAAAAGAAATTAATGCCTGCTGCATTAAACGAGTCGTCGAACTGAAGACCTCAGTACTGCTAACGCATTTTCAACGGATGCTGGAGAATACGAAAATTTTGTATACTTCACTGGGACGTCTCCAAAGTCGCTTGAATTCCTTAGTTTCGTCAAGGAATGATCATTCTACAACTATGTTATTCAATGTGCCCTTAAAACATTTGGTAGAAAATCATGTAAGTCTTCCAAAAGCTAAACAGTATCTCGGGCCTCCTGTATCCCATCACCAAAACATCCTATCATCCCCAGATTCTGTGTTAACATGGCGACGAGAACTGTCGTTACCTGTGGAATGACACTCCTACATGGCACATCGCTACAGAACGTGTAAATTGCTTTTACCAACTCACGCTATCGCAAAAATCTTTTTTTTCTCGAAAGCTGTTTGATCAGCCGAGAGAATGACTTTTTTTTCACTTCTATATCCAGTTGGTCGCTCAGACTGGGTTGCAATTGGCCACTTACAATGAAATGCCAAATGCCGACGGAATGTCGCAGCGGCATGCAAACTGCTATGCAAGCCTTCGAAAAGTGTGAAACACGAGCGGCAGTAGAGTCAGCGTATTAGCACGGCCTTCTCTTTGCAAGGGCTTAGCAGAAACCACGTCCTCCTTCTGTAGAGCACTCTCTTGTGTTCCGGGTAATTCATTGAAAGGAGATCAAACGCTGTGAAAAATGTGGAAGTAATTTCTGAATCCCATCAACAACATCAACGAACACAATACCAGTATGTGAATGTATTCGAACGACTCGGAATGAAGAGTCCAAATGAAATCGCTTGTCTTACCGTGAAATTTTACTTCTTGCAAATCATGTTGCTTATTACCGTAATATATATTGAACTAGTGGTTAAAAAAATGGGTGATAGGCAGCTACGAGCGAGTAGTGCAACGCGAAAAATGTCCACAACATCCGCTGGAGACCATCTCGACGGCATGGCAGTAACCGATCATACTAGTGACTCGTACATCTATGCCTTGGTGCAGTGACGTACAGACGTACATGAGGCTTCCTGTTGAAAGTCACTGAAACACAGTTTATACGTAGAAACGCTAATGATAGCAGAAAGTCTTCTTTAGTGGCCAGACTCCCATTTCCGGATAAAGTCAGGAAGCTGGATAGGATGATATGCGTTAGCTACCATCTCTTTCTTTGCAGAAAGATATATTTGCGCACGTGTTATGTATTGCTACCACACGTGGCAAGCTACTTGCAGTCTACTCACTGGAATACGATGTGCAAGCATTTGCACTCAACGCTAATCTCCAGCTGAACAGTGCGTGTCCGCCCCAAAGACAAGACTCCAGCCCACACAGAACAACAGTGGAATGTCACTGAAGCGAAGTTCCACGACTTCTACGAAACGTATACTGACTTAGCAAAGTTATCGAACAGAATTATGTAGGTTGTGTCATTGTCTGCTGAAGCATCGAATACAACCAATATCTTTTTTTCTTCACAAAGAAATGTGTGTCTCATCTACGAAACAATACGGCATTCGAGAAGCAGCGATATATGAAAGACCAGTCTCACGTAAGAAGCTTGTAATTTCGTATCTGATAGAAAGCATACCTCAGTCATTGCAGTCGTCTAGTATCATGCAGAAAACTGTACAAATAAAGTGGGTAACGGCCACATAGAAATAATATACAGTGAGCATGTAGACAGACCAGCAAAAGAAACAATGAAAAACTACACGCGCGGTTTTAAACTGTTAAGAACTGAAATTAATAGTGTCGTTAGAAAACAAGTCTTTCAAATGTAGTAAATTTGAATCAATCTAACTGTAAGAACCAAAACTACGCAAAAGTTCAAGCAGACATTCCCCCGACAACCTTGGTTTGGTTCGTTTCAAGGAAGCACAAGCCAAATAATTTCGCCAGTTAGGATGAGATTCAACCACGGTTCATTTTCCAAGCTCTTGCATCGAATTAAGGTTGTTGAGTCCCCATTTTGTTTGATGGAATATCAGTTGAGAATTTAAACCGTGTCATTATCTTCCTTCAGTCACCAAAAACATCTACTGATCCTGATATAACCATCATCAAAAAATGCTGTCGCGTAGTTGCTGTCCACTAACGATACGATATGTACAAAATATTCGCTAAAGTTTGATGCGAATGTAGATTATTTATTTGAATAAAATTTTAGTACCAGCATGAAAAGAAAATGAAATGTACTCATATTAAGAAATCTCGTTACGTTTTTTATTTACTAAGGATCTTCTTTGGCCATTATGGAAATGCGGATTACAATAGTGCTGTACAGTTTGGTCCTTATAGATTAAGAGTAAACACTGTTTCATATTATAAAGACCAAAATGTACAGCACTGTTGTCTGTCCATATTTCCAAAATGACCACTGAAGATGCTTTGTAAATAAAAGCGAAACACATCTTGTGTAAAACACACTTTCATTGCAGTAAGTGTAATAACACAGAAAACCAATAATGATTGGTTATAACAATTCTTGCAGAAGATATCAAACCACGAAGGAATTACAGACATTGGCTACGAGTGGGCATTGAATTAAACCGTTGGAGAAAGTTGAAAATTTGTACTGGACCGCGATTCGAACCCGGGTCTCCTGCTATTGCTAGGCAGATGCGCCGACCACTGCGCCATCCGGGCACAGTGGTCACCGCAACTGCGTCAACTACCCTAGCACGCCTCCCGTCAGACACACATTCTGAAGTTACCCACACACTACTAATGTAGTGCCCCCTGCCCATTATCCTCATTACTCGCGGCGTCTGGCCGATTCCTGTAAGAGTTAGAGGCTGGTGTGCACCTGCGCTGAAGAGGTAATTGGCTATCTCGTCTTACGTATTAAGTTAGGATTATTTATGGAAGGCACTTCCAAATTGTACGAAGTTGGGGTTTTTTCTAAACAGTCTCTACGGCTAGAATGAAAATATACAGGACAAATATTCAAATACATATGCTGCAATTACTGGTTTCTTACTTTCAGTCCTTACGTTTACCGACGGCACAGGTAACTCAATACAAACCAGCCTGAATTAAAGCAAACCACTGCGCTTTACCTTATTTGTAGATCTTCTCGCTTCCCACTTCCGTTCTTCCCCAGCAATAAAATGACAAAACGGCTTTCATGAAAATGAGTAGTTCATCTTCCACACTAATGTACCCATTTGAACGTCATTTTTGCCTTTCTAACGTGCTGTAACATGACAGGGAGGTGGCGTGGGGAGAACGATAGTACAGTAAGCAATTAATCGCCTTTATCTTGTTAGCCCATGAGAATTTTATACGCATCACTAGACGACAGTCCGTCGTCGCGTTTTTTGTGCCTGTATGTGAAGGTTAATCTCTGGGACTACTGTATGGGCGTTGATATGGTCTTCACCAATAAACAGAAAGAATTACAAGGAAGATTTGTGCACGTAATTGATTAACGCTACGACAGACAAATCGTTTGGCCATAGAGACTTAGTGCTCTCCATCTGAAGCCTGGCCAGGTGATCAGTTCACTATGAAATCTGCGTTTACTATTTCAACTTGAGCTCTTCTTGCTATAGTTTTGCCGTCTGATGACGAATCTGTTTCTAACAATGCTGCACGAACTGCGAAACATGGAGTAGAAAGTACCAGTCATCTTGATCGCCTTCCGACGTGTTGTTTACTGAGAGTTTAGTCAGATCTAAAGGCAATTGGTGCAGGTTTGCCATCTTAGGTCTCCTGAATTTTTAATTTGTTATCTAAGGCTCCCTCCTAATTTAAACGAAGGAATTACCTAATGGGACGGAAATCGCTAGATCTCATGTACATGTACAGACACACAAATGATTACAGTCTCAGAAAAAAATGGTTCATTTATTCAAGAGAAAGAACTTCACAAATTGAGCAAGTCAGTAACGCGTGGTCCACCTCTCGTCCTTCAGCAAGCAGTTATTCTGCTTGACATTGCTGTATAGTTCTTGTATGTACTCCTGAGGGATATCGTATCAAATTCTATCAAATTGGCGCGTTAGACCGTCAAAATCCCGAGCTGGTTGGATGGCCCTACCCATAATGCTCCAAACTTTCTCAGTTGGAGAGAGATCCGGTGACCTTGCTGGCCGAGGTAGGATTTGGCAAGCGCGAATAGAAGCAGTAGAAACTCTAGCCGTTTGTGAGCGGGCGATTAACTTGCAGAAATGTAAGCCCAGGATGGCTCGCCATGAAGGGTAACGAAACGGGGCGTGCAATATTGTCGACATACCCCTGTGATGTAAGGGTGCCGTGGATAACAACGAAGGGGATCCTACTACGAAAAGAATTAACACCCCATACCATTACTCCTGGTTGTCGGGCCGTATAGCAGTCGACAGTTGACGTTGGTGTCCCACCAGTGCGTCTCGAGATAAATCTTCGGCCTGGAATCCCATAGGCTGGAGTATAGTACCTTCGGCAATGAGTCCTGCTTCGAATTGAGCCCAGGTGACCAACTTAGACGTATCTGGAGACGTCCCGGGATACCAAGCTGACTGTCGCCCTTCATACGCCCCGGCAACCAGGAGTGGTGGTTTGTGGTGCCATTTCTTTTCATAGCGGGTCCCCTTTGGTTGTCATCCACAGCACCCGTTCGCACAACGGTACGTCGACAGTGTTCTAGTCCATTTTTTGTTGCCCTAAGATGGTGAGCCATCCTGGGCTTACATTTCAGCAAGATAATGCCCGCCCACAGACAAAAGTTTCTACCTCTTCTCTTCGTGCTTGCCAAACTCTACCTTGATCAGTTAGGTCACAGTATCTCTCTCCAGTTGAGAACGTTTTGGATACTGTGGGCGGGAGCCTCCAAACAGCTCAAAATTTTGACGATCTATCGCGCCAATTGGATAGAATTTGGCACGATATCCCTTAGGACATCTTACATCAATTCTTAAGCGAATAAGTGCTTGCATAAGGGCCAGAGGTGGAGCAAAAATTGACTCGCTCAATTTGTGAAGCTCTTAGTCTTCAATAAACCAACCAGTTTTTCTGAGACTATCATTTGTTTGTCAGTACATGTACATCACATCTATCGAATTCCAAACTATTTGGACAATTCCTCCGTGGTGCGTATAATCAGAATTTCCAAGAATCTCGAAGAGATTTAGTCGGGAGTCGAGTTTTCAACAGGTAAATCTTGGACAGCCCTCCCATATGCCGCGACGGCTGGTAACCCTGCTTGCACCCTTTGCTATAAGTTGGATCCGTTCGTTGCTCGTCGCTAAACGCACTATTACGTCGCAGCAAATAGCTTTTGTAGCAATACGGACGGTCTTGTTAGTCTGTCAGGGTAGTACATGGCAGCATCTGGGGCCATCGTGTCTTCCAGTTCACTATCGATTGGGGTGGTGGAGGTGTACAGGGCGCGCGGTTGTGCATAGCATCGCAGGAGGCGGCGTGGAGCAGCCGTGTCAAAGACCTCTCCACCAGGCCCGGCGCAGCTGCTGAGTCGGCGTATTCGCGCTTCTCACGCGCGCGCCTGGAGGGTGCTGGAGGCTCCAGCGCTCTGCCACTTCGCCTCTGTACGCACACCCCGCGCCCGGAACCCCGTCCTTCACCGAGTGTCGTTAAAGAGGCACCGTTTAAGGCGTGTGGAAACAGTTGCACCTGGCGGATCTACTGCGGCAGATTGCGCTCCGGCACCCTGGATGAGTGGCGGTATCGATACGTATTACTAAACGGCGGAAACGTTAGCTCGTTTCCAGCCACAGTTTGCCTATCTCCACGTTTCTCAACCTTTTTAGAGTTCCGTACGTCAATCGGTGAAAATTAAACCCTAACAGGATCACTTTATCCGTCTGTTGGCCCTCCGTCTGTTACGACCCTGTTTCTCAGGAACGGTTTTGACGTATGAAGTTAAAATTGATCTCGTATACTAAGGCTTACGATCTCTTGGCTGTGTAAGAAAATTTAAGGTTCTAAGCCAATGCAATCAAGAGATACGGTAATTTATGTCACGTATTTACGTATTCGCAAATTCACACATCAGAACGTATACGGTACCTCTCGTTAACTCACAATTATGGAATTTGGGAAGAAGCAAGGTTTCCCAGTACAACTAAAGGAAAAATCCGGAAATTGTTAATTTGTTTATATAATTTTGGTCGTTTTTATCCGACTGCCCGTCCGTCTGTGAAGACCCATACGCGTAGACGTATCGAAGTTGAAATTTGTCACATACTAAGGTCTAAGTCTAAACAAGGCCCCGGGGGTAGAAAACATTCCTTTAGAACTACTGTTAGCGCTCGGAGAGCCATCCATGACAAAACTCTTCCATACGGTGAGCAAGATCTATGATGCCGAAATACCTTCAGACTTCAAGAAGAATATGATAATGCGAATTCCAAAGAAAGCAGGTGTTGACAGGTGTGAAAATTACCAAACTGTCAGTTTAATAAGTCACGGTTGCAAAATATTACACGAATTTTTTACACACACACACACACACACACACACACACACACACACACACACACACACACACACACAAAGTACGTGCAATTCATTCTTTTACAATCGAGAGTGAATATGAGATACAGATTTTTCAAATATATTACGTAAGATTTTCGAATCAATATATGTACCGTAAAAGAAAGTTATTTCCGTTATGAAAGAACATAAAATCTCGCGACGCCAGCAGACATGTATTCGCGGCACAGCAATATGTTGCGACACAGCCGGTGAGAAACGCATGTCTGTCTAACGGATTCCAAAAACTCGATTTTCAGTGTTTGATATAATTATCGACCGAATTTAAAAATTTAAGCTGCTGTCTGAATCTAGGCGTACTATTTAAGAGGTATAATCTAATGTTAAAGGTTTGACACAGTGGATCAGGTACTACAGTTAGAAACGGTGTATAACTCTTGAGTCTGTGTAATTAACGGAGCGCAAATAACCCAGAATATATTAATCTATTATTGGAGAATGAAAGCACTTACCGACTGCCGGCAAACTTCACACATAATTTATAACCTTTTCGAAACCTTTTCTCGCTGACACTCACAACAAAACAAAGAAAGGAATAAAGTTCGTCGTTTTCGCTGGTCATACAGGAACACTTTAGCATCAGGCATCGCGTTTGAATTTATTACTTCTTTACCACTAACGCTATTCGCGACACATTTTCCAGAAAGTATCCAGATATAATTTCGCAGTTAGAATCAAACATATATCATAGAAGACACACAGTTCATGAGTACGACGTGATAAACATTGAGTTGCATAGAACATCAGCTTTTCTTTTTGAGTTTCTATAAGCTTTCTTCTAGTGAGTGTTACGAAAATTATTACAGAGTAGAAGAAAGTATGAAGAAATGGCAGTCCAGATTACTAAACTCTAAATTTTTCATTAGCCTCTAACTGAATAGTCAAATAGCAACAAAACAAACATAATTAGGGTTTTGCGTCTTCACCAAGATTTTACGTGTTCAGCGTCAGATATTTAACGTAATAACTCATTTGTAAAGTTGTCAGGCGTTTGAAGCTGTTTTATACGTGGTTTAAAAAAAACAGAGGTGGGCGTGAGTTAGTGTTCGAAGTCACATTCCATTATGTAGAATTCAGTAAGTGAAGTCACTGGAGCCAAAATTAAGGGGAAACTTTTATTAGTTAATAAGTGAGAACATTTGAATATTAATTTACTATGTTTTGAGTTCGACTGTGACACGATGTACGCGATGGCAGAGATGAGATGATGTGATTCTGTAATGTGATACTGTGCGTTGGTGATGGGTAACAATATGTGTTAGGATATGGTAATGGTGACAGTATCATGATGTTCCACAGGTGTTTTAGTATTTTTCCTGATTTTTGCAAGTCTGTTATCAGATGATAACCAAGTTGGCGATTCCTATTAAAATCAAGCCTTTTTTTTTGTTGGGCGACAAAAGGTTGCCTTCAAGTCCAGGAATACACGCGCAAGGTTAGAAAAAAGCCGCCAGTACCTGGCGGCCCAACATCCCAGAGTGGTCCTTCCAGAATTTACTGCAAAGGCCCAGTCACGTTGCTTGCAAGCGGTAGTACCACTACGGTCAAACGAGTATTTTCTCTGGGCCAGAGACCGTAAGAGCAGTCACTCTTACCGATAGGTATCCATAGTGAGTCTTCAGACTACACGGACCTGTAGTTTAGGCGCCATATCTGTATACTTTCACGTCTGTGCTGAGACCTCAGAAACTTGACGTAGACTACTTTCAACTAGCAGACATTTTAATGGTATTCTTGTTCGTTAAATAGGATAACTCGGTACGATGAAATGACAACGCTCAAACGATTAATGTGAATGCAGCTGGGTGACGTTTTCGACAACCATCGATATTTCGAAGGTGAACTTACCGTCATTTTCAACGAATAAATGAAGAAACTAGAGCAGTACAAATGCGCGCGCGCGCGCGCGCGCGCGCACACACACACACGCACACACACACACACACACACACACACACACACACAGTGGAACCTGCGAAAGGTGATCCATGACAGGTTTGGCGAGGCTGCTTCGCGTGTCTACCTCTGCCAGTCAGGTAACGCGAATTTGTACATGTGGAAACGCCTCAGTGCTGTTGCAGCTCGGTAGACGATTGTTGTTTTGCCGCAGTCGTTTGTGCTTAGCAACTGAAAGCTGGCAACAGTGCCGCCAGCTGTCTAGGATCTTCTTTCGCTGGCTTTACTACACGGTGGCCAGTCAGTCATTAAGGCCGGTATTACACTATCAAATTTCTTAGTCAAAGTTGACATGTCAAATATTTATGCCAAAGAAGTTTCAAAAATGGCTCTGAGCACTATGGGACTTACCTGCTGTGGGCATCAGTCCCCTAGAACTTATAACTACTTAAACCTAACCAACCTAAAGACATCACACACGTCCATGCCCGAGGCAGGATTCGAACCTGCGGCCATAGCGGTCGCGCGGTTCCAGACTGTAGCGCCTAGAACCGATCGGCCACCTCGGCCGGCTCAAAGAAGTTTGATGGTGTAATAGGGTACTCTGTCAAATCTCGTCAAATAAATTGAATCAAATCTAAGGCCTCGCTGTAGATTTAATCATAAAAGTCGCTTGTCTTCTGTTCACTGCAATATGATATGTTACCACGTGGAGCGCTAGCATCACTGCAGCGTTCTGTCATCTGTAGTGTGTTTATAAACATGGCCGGTAAATAAAATTGGTTTGTACCGTCAACTACAAAATTAATACAGATGTATGAAGCTGAAGAGGCGCTTTACAACGTGAGGGCACCATGAATACAAAAACAGATTAAGAAGATTGGAGAGCTATAAAAACATTGCCGGCCGGAGTGGCCGAGCGGTTCTAGGCGCTACAGTCTGGAACCTTGCGACCGCTACGGTCGCAGGTTCGAATCCTGCCTCGGGCATGGATGTTTGTGATGTCCTTAGGTTAGTTAGGTTTAAGTAGTTCTAAGTTCTAGGGGACTGATGACCACAGAAGTTAAGTCCCATAGTGCTCAGAGCCATTTTTTTATAAAAACATTGCGGAGGTCATTAACCGTGAGATACGGTTTCGGACACACAACTTGATTTGTTTATAAAATAAAAACAGTTCTTAATGCACATAAAGTTTATTGCACATTTATTTACCTTCAGACATTGGTCCTTTAGCGCTTTATAAATTGCTGCACACGTTTCAGGTATTATTGTAGTTAATGTGCACTGAGGTATTCGAGTGCTGTACTGTAAGCTAGAGTAACTCTCTCCTGTAGCAAGGAGTCGGAGTGTTATAGTGAGCCTGTCTTCTGCAGATGTAGCAGTTCTTAAGTGAATATTGTGCTTTGTGATGTGAGGAGACACTTCACTGAGCACGCACTGAAATGTATGCTCATCCATTCTTAAGTAATTTATGTACGACTTGACGACCTCCACTACAAGCTCACGTAACAACTGTTGTTGAATGCTTTTATCGTGTCGTCGTAAAACCCACAGCTTCACCCAGATACGTTTCCTTCTTTTCCCCCCGCTTCTCTTCCACATGTGCACACAGTGCAATTGTGGTACATGCAACTGCTGCGGTTAATAACAAGTTGTTGTTGTCAGCCATCTTGAACTTTCAAGAAAAAAGGGGTGACAGTGTAATACCCATTTTTAGCGCCACGTCAAAGATCTGTGTCAAATTTAACGAATATTTGATAATATTTTTGACAAAGAAATTTGATAGTTAAATACCGGCCTAACCCAAATGCGGAACGCGGCGACGCTGGCGGGAACTATATTATTTCCCCTTGCGCTGTGAGGCCTTTCTGTATAAATCTTGCACAGGTAGCAGGTGTATGTTGGGTGGCGCAATATAGTCCGTCAAGTTTAAGGGTTTAAAGTGAAATGGCAAAGCGTATTCATGTACGATACACATGTCCATACAGAATCAGCACGTGCTGTAAGGCGAATATTTTAACAATAATTTCCTGATGTAAATTTTCCTAACTGAAATATGACTAATTGGTTCGTAAATAAATTTCGCGGGGCGGGAAGTGTTTTTGACAGGGAACATAGACATCCACCTACAGTATTCACAGAAAACACTCTGGGTAACATTGGGCATGCTCTGGAAAGGTCTGCTAGAAAATTAGTTTGATGTCTTTCTCAGCAAATGGAATATTGTGGCTCTGTTGAAACGACTACAATTTTACTGAAGTTAAAGCCCTATAAAACAACTGTAGTGCAAGAACTTACACTGAGTGACCCTACAAAAAGATTGCAGTTTTGTGAATGGATTTTGAGTTGGATGCCTGACAGAGAAGTTGACTCACACCTACCTTTATTTACGAATGAATCATGCTTCCAACTAAGTGTATAAGTTAATTCACAAAATAGCCGTTCTAGCAGTTTTGGAAACCCTAACGTAATACACAAGGCACCCCTGATTGATCAAAAAATAGGAGTGTCGTATGCGATAAAAGCTTAGCCTTGAGAGAATAATACGCTTTTCAGGAATGATTAACAATGAGACATATGTGGAAAACATTTTGCGGCGTGAGAGAGGATGTGTTTTCGTGACCTTCCAGCAGAACTCTGCGACGGCACATACAGCCAGTTCTCATTACAGGAAATCCGTGACGTGTTTCAAGATAGTTATCACTGAAAACACACAGCTTCTTCGTTCCTGAGATCTAACCGTCTGCTAATTTTATTCCTGGGGGCGTTAAAGGAGACAGTGTGCAAATCAAATCCAAAAACTTCAGATAAACTTAAAGCTAACATTCGTAAAAAATTGCAGTCATTTCTCTGAGGGAACTGCAGGATTTAATTATTAATTTCCGAAGCATGTGTTAAAAATGCTTCAATAATGAAGAGAGGCATTTCCAGCATCTCCTTGCGTGAGTAATTACTTTCCTTTTTTGATGTTTGTTATGTGTGTTAGAAAAAGCTTACTCTCCGAACCATACCATCTTATTTATTGCAAACCCCACGCTACTCGCACCTTAAAAAAACCAGCCTCATTAATACTAACAGCCTTTCGTAATTATATTTACTATCGAGTGAATGTCATTACGAAAGGCTGTTAGTATTAACTCTGGTCCTCTGCATTTTGAGAAGGGAGAGAGCAGGATTCCACGCAGAATTTAAGCAAACACCCCCATCCCTATTTAGGTTAGTTGCTAATTTAATTAGAACTGCTTCCTTAATAACACTATCCAAATAGCTGGAAGCTCGCGCCAGAATCTTCGGACTGTTACAACGAAGTGCCAAAGAAACTGATATAGAAATGCGTATTCAAATACATAGGTACGTAAACAGGCAGAATGCGGCAAAGTGGTCGGCAACGGCTACGTGAGAAAAGAAGCGTCTGGCGCAGTTGTTAGATCGGTTACTGCAGCTACAATGACAGGTTATGAAGATTTCAGTGAGTTTGAATGTGTTGTTACAGTCGGCGCACGAGCGATGGGACACATCTCCGAGGTAGTGATGAAGTGGGGATTTTTCCGTACGACCGTTTCACGAGTGTATCGTGAATATTAGGAATGCGGTAAAACATCGAACTTGTGAGATCGCTGCGGCCGGAAAAAGATTCTGCAAGAACGGGACCAACGACGATTGAAGAGAATCGTTCAACGTGGCAGAAGTGTAACGTTCCCTCAATTGCTGCAGATTTCAATGCTGGGCCATCAACAAGTGTCAACGTGCGAGCCATTCAACGAAGCATCGTGGATATGAGCTTTCGGAGCTGGAGGCCCACTCGTGTACCCTTGATGACTGCACGACGCAAAGTTTTACGCCTTGCCTGGGCCCGTCACCACCGACGTTGGACTGTTGATGATTGGAAACATGCTGCCTGGTCGGACGAGTCTCGTTTCAGATTGTTTCGAGCGGACGGACTTGTACGGATATGGAGACAACCTCGTGAATCCATCGAAGCTGTATGTCAGCAGGGGAGTGTTCAAGCTGGTGGAGAGCCTATAATGGTGTGGGGCGTGTGATATAGGATCCCTGATTCGTCTAGATACGACACTGACAGGTGAGAAGTACATAAGCATCCTGTTTGATCACCTGGGTCTCTTCATTTCCATCGTGCCTTCCTACGGACTCGGGCAATTCCAGGAGGACAATGCGACACCCTATTGCTACAGAGCGGCTCCAGGAACACTCTTCTGAGTTTAAACACTTCCGCTGGCCACCAAACTCCCCAGACATGAACATTATTGAGCATATATGGGATGCCTTGCAACCCCCTCGTACTCTTACGGATTTGTGGACAGCCCTACAGGTTTCGTGGTGTCAATTCCCTCCAGGACTAATACAGACATAGTCGAGTCGATGTCACGTCGTGTTGCAGCACTTCCGCGTGCTCGCGGGGAGCGTACGCCATATTAGGCAGGTGTACCAGTTTCTTTGGATCGTCGGTGTATGTAGACAGTTCACCCATTCCGGGGATCGAGAATCTCGAGGATTTTTACCTTTTATTGGCATTGATACAGGCAAGATAATTGTCCCAGGGATTCCAAGTTTTCGAGAATGTTTAATTTCGAGTTTGACGTCGGATAACAAGTGGAAAAAATAAATATTATTTTTGTGTGATAAAATTACATATTACCAATTTTCGGAATTTTTCCCTTACTATTACTGTGGATCCTTACTACTTGCCAAATTTCACGATTGTAGGTCAACAGGAAGTACACTACCGGTGTTGATGAGCAAGTTTGCGAGTGTCAAAAATGTGACATAAATAGCCGTATCTTTTGATTGCATTGGCGTAAAGGTTTCAGTTACTTACACAGCCAAGGGACCGTAGACTTTAGTGTGTGACATACATTTCAACGTGATACTTCTACCCGTTCCTGAGAAAAAGGGTTTTTAGCAGTCGATTAGGTAGGTAGGTAGGTAGGTAGGTAGGTAGGGGTTAGGTAGGTAGGTAGGGGTTAGGTAGGTAGGTAGGGGTTAGGTAGGTAGGTAGGGGTTAGGTAGGTAGGTAGGGGTTAGGTAGGTAGGTAGGGGTTAGGTAGGTAGGTAGGGGTTAGGTAGGTAGGTAGGGGTTAGGTAGGTAGGTAGGGGTTAGGTAGGTAGGTAGGCTGACAGATAGATAGACGAGCGGACAACGAAGTAATCGTATAAGGTATCCGATTTTACCAACTGCGGAACGGAACCCCGACACCCACACACAATTTTAAAAAATCGTATTGTTAGAAGAAAAGGGCATCCTCCTAGCTATCATATCTTGATAATTAAACTGAATCGGGAACTGTCAGGAATCCGTTGAGTCGGAGGATGTTGTTCTGTAGAGCTACCGTGTCACAATAATATGTAATTTCAGATAACGTGGGTCTTTGCCAGACATCGTGATTTTGTTATGCACAGGTATCCTCTGAAAATAAGTTCCGTTCGAAACTAGTTGTGGAAATGTAAAATAAATTGCAGTTACTTAGAAAGAAAAAGATTTCTTGAAAAGTATAGAAAGGACAGCGCACAGAAATTATTAATAATGGAAAGGAAGTTCGTTGCGCTTGCGGAGTGACCAAGCTTGTTACGAAATTCTCCGGTGGCTAGAGAACTGTTCCAGGAGCAGCAGTGACAGAGGTCTGTTAAGTGGGTGGCCAGTTGCTCTGTTGGTTCCAGCGGCGTCGTGAAATATGCATGCAGCGGTCCGTGTCACGTTCTCGCAACACTACAAAGTGCCGCTACTTGCCACTCGCCGCTACAAGTCGTTGCCCAGAAATGACCTGAGCCGGCACCTGTCGATCGCCGATGAAATATCGATGAAGCCTGTTCGATTTATGACGCTACACACACAAAAATCCCTTGCGTCATTCGGCCGCCTGGACTAACGTCAGTGCGACATCGTTTCGCGTCTCTGCGTGGACAGTGGTCGAATTTGACAGGCGGGCATTTCAACTGACGTACAGCCTGCGCAAAGCAACCAATCGGACTGTTAGATTTAGTAGGTTTTCGTAGCTATTCTCGACTAGTGCTGGTCTGCTTCGTCCGCAGCTCATGGTCTAGTGGCTAGGGTTGCTGCCTCTGGCTGATGAGATCCCGGGTTCGATTCCTGGGCATTTTCTCTACCAGAGGACTGAGTGTTTGTGTTGTCGTGTTATCGTCGTCATCATCATCATCATCATCATCGATGACAGTGGCTAGATTTGTCTTTGTAAAAAAAATTGGACTGTGTTAAATTTGGGACTTCGTCTGGGCGCTGATGGCTGCGCTGTTCAGCGCCCCCACGAACCATTCATCATAATCATCATGATGTTCTGTTTCAATCCGTGTGAAACTGGAGCACATCCTACATAATGTAATGTACTGAGCCACGACTACTATTTAAATTTGATTCAGTATGTTTGGGCCGTTTTGCGGCCTCCGCTACAGCTGCAGTGTTCTCTGGGAGGCGCAACTCTGTACCTAACTCAAATCATTTATCTTGAAATTTCCTTCACACTCTTACTGCAGTGAAATATGCATCCCACAAGGGAAACTCCCCATCCGCACCCCTCTGAGATTCAGTGATAAGAGGATTCAGTGAACAGCACGTTAAAAAATTGAACAGATCATGCGTGAAAAGTTTCGTAAATATTTGAAAATAGGTGTAAAGCTTGTTGGAAGTCGGTGAGTGCTGTTATTCTCAAATACTGGATGAATATAGTCTGCGTAATTTGCGCGCCCTGATCAACGCTGCCTCAAGGCACATCCGCGGTTTCTAATTTCATTACTCGACATATTCTGTTAAACATTTAACGTAAGATTGTACTTCTTAATGAACCGAGTATGACAGCATTTTAAATATTTAAATTCGCTCAGTAGTTATATGGGATACTGAAAATAAAATTTTCGTTGCGTATGCAAGTCGTTATATAGCTACCTGCAACTGGGACCGTGCAGTAGTATGGTATGTGGTATTTCGCAAAGAATCATCCGATTTCATGAGACTATATCGTCTGCATGATCTACGCGTCGAAACTAAGACATTTGTAAGTTGGCTGTTAATGTGGTTGGTAGTAGGGTCTGCCAGACTGTAGCTATTTCTCTCGCTTGTTCATTACCGAATGGCCGAAGCGTCGAGACTGCGACGTTGCGGCAGCGAAAGGTGTTTTGCATCCTTCGTTGCAACAGGTGTGATTCATTTACTGGTGTGCGACGTAATTTTCGTCGAGAGTGTACCAGTGCACTCTATCTGCAGTGTGAGGAAAGGAAAGCAGAAAGGTGGAAGAAGTATGTAGAGGGTCTATACAAGGGCGATGTACTTGAGGACAATATTATAGAAATGGAAGAGAATGTAGATGAAGATGAAATAGGAGAGATGATATTGCGTGAAGAGTTTGACAGAGCACTGAAAGACCTAAGTCGAAACAAGGCCCCGGGAGTAGATAACATTCCATTAGAACTATTGTTATTGATAGCCTTGGGAGAGCCAGTCCTGACAAAACTCTACCATCCGGTGAGCAAGATATATGAGACAAGCGAAATACCCTCAGACTTCAAGAACAATGTAATAATTCCAATCCCAAAGAAATCAGGTGTTGACAGAGGTGAAAATTACCGAACTATCAGTTTAATAAGCCACGGCTGCAAAATACTAACAGGAATTCTATGGAAAAACTGGTAGAAGCCGACCTCAGGGAAGATCAGTTTGGATTGCGTAGAAATGTTGGAACACGTGAGGCAATACTGACCCTAAGAATTATCTTAGAAAATAGATTAAGGAAAGGCAAACCTACGTTTCTAGCATTTGTAGACTAAGAGAAAGCTTTTGTCCATGTTGACTGGAATACTCTCTTTCAAATTCTGAAGGTGGCAGGGGTAAAATACAGGGAACGAAAGGCTATTTACAATTTGTACAGAAACCAGATGGTGGTTATAAGAGTCGAGGGACATGAAAGGGAAGCGGTGGTTGGGATGGGAGTGAGACAGGGTTGTAGCCTATTCGCGATGTTATTCAATCTGTATATTGAGCAAGCAGTGAAGGAAACAAAAGAAAAATTCGCAGTAGGAATTAAAATCCATGGAGAAGAAATAAAAACTTTGTGGTTCGCCGAAGACATTGTAATTCTATCAGAGACAGCAAAGGACCTGGAAGAGCAGATGAACGGAATGGACAGTGTCTTGAAAGGAGGATATAAGATGATCATCAACATAAGCAAAAAGAGGATAATGGAATGTAGTCGAATTAAATCGGGTGATGCTGAGGGAATTAAATTAGGAAATGAGACGCTTAAAGTGGTAAAGGAGTTTTGCTATTTGGGGAGCAAAATAACTGATGACGATGGTCGAAGTAGAGAGGATATAAAATGTAGACTGGCAATGGCAAGGAAAGCGTTTCTGAAGAAGAAAAATTTGTTAACACCGAGATTTATCAGCTAGTCGTTTCTGAAAGTATTTGTATGGAGTGTAGCCTTGTATGCAAGTGTAACGTGGACGATAAATAGTTTGGACAAGAAGAGAATATAAGCTTTCGAAATGTGGTGCTGCAGAAGAATGCTGAAGATTAGATGGGTAGGTCACATAACTAATGAGGAGGTATTGAATAGAATTGGAGAGAAGAGTTTGTGGCACAACTTGACTAGAAGAAGGAATCGCCTGGTAGGACATGTTCTGAGGCATCAAGGGATCACCAATTTAATATTGGAAGGCAGCGTGGAAGGTAAAAATCGTAGAGGTAGACGAAGAGATGAATACACCAAGCAGATTCAGAAGGATGTAGTGTGCAGTACGTACTGGGAGATGAAGCAGCTTGCACAGGAAAGAGTAGCATGGAGAGCTGCATCAAACCAGTCTCAGGACTGAAGACCACAACAACAACGAGGATCGTATGGGTGTATGGGTATTGCCCGTGGCAAGGTAGCCTAATGTGTGTGTGTGTGTGTGTGTGTGTGTGTGTGTGTGTGTGTGTGTGTCTTTTTCTCGGAAAGACTCTATCTACGTACCACCGCTTCCACCAGCCCTGAGTGAACTGCGACGCAGTATAGAAAGATAGCAAGAGCAATCAATCCCTAAACTCCTGAGAAGCCCGCAAAAGAATGCAACGAGTTTGACTATCGCACGGATATTTGTGGACGACCAAATGAATTTGTGAAAGGTAAAGGAATAGTTTGATCCTGAATGTAACTGTAAGAACTACAGCAAGGTGGTATGCGTACACAGTGCTTCTAAAATCGGATGGTTCTTTCGAACATAAAAACTTGGTAGTTTGTGGCGTAACACCATACATCGCTGCTGTAGAGACCTTTAAGATGGCTAATAGCTTCATCTAGGCGATGACTCACGACTTTGCAGCAACTGATGCGCCAGCCTGGAGCTTCACTTGAGGCGTGCCACTGCCGTTCAAGCGACGAAATGTTGAGTTCGTCATTGTAAAACTGTAAATGCAACATTTTACATGTACCAAAGGAACAAAACTTCATACTGTAACTTCATGCTGTAACTGCATGCTGTAACTGCATGCTGTAACTGCATGCTGTAACTGCATGCTGTAACTTCATGCTGTAACTTCATGCTGTAACTTCATGCTGTAACTTCATGCTGTAACTTCATGCTGTAACTTCATGCTGTAACTTCATGCTGTAACTTCATGCTGTAACTTCATGCTGTAACTTCATGCTGTAACTTCATGCTGTAACTTCATGCTGTAACTTCATGCTGTAACTTCATGCTGTAACTTCATGCTGTAACTTCATGCTGTAACTTCATGCTGTAACTTCATGCTGTAACTTCATGCTGTAACTTCATGCTGTAACTTCATGCTGTAACTTCATGCTGTAACTTCATGCTGTAACTTCATGCTGTAACTTCATGCTGTAACTTCATGCTGTAACTTCATACTGTAACTTCATACTGTAACTTCATACTGTAACTTCATACTGTAACTTCATACTGTAACTTCATACTGTAACTTCATACTGTAACTTCATACTGTAACTTCATACTGTAACTTCATACTGTAACTTCATACTGTAACTTCATACTGTAACTTCATACTGTAACTTCATACTGTAACTTCATACTGTAACTTCATACTGTAACTTCATACTGTAACTTCATACTGTAACTTCATACTGTAACTTCATACTGTAACTTCATACTGTAACTTCATACTGTAACTTCATACTGTAACTTCATACTGTAACTTCATACTGTAACTTCATACTGTAACTTCATACTGTAACTTCATACTGTAACTTCATACTGTAACTTCATACTGTAACTTCATACTGTAACTTCATACTGTAACTTCATACTGTAACTTCATACTGTAACTTCATACTGTAACTTCATACTGTAACTTCATACTGTAACTTCATACTGTAACTTCATACTGTAACTTCATACTGTAACTTCATACTGTAACTTCATACTGTAACTTCATACTGTAACTTCATACTGTAACTTCATACTGTAACTTCATACTGTAACTTCATACTGTAACTTCATACTGGAACTTCATACTGGAACTTCATACTGGAACTTCATACTGGAACTTCATACTGGAACTTCATACTGGAACTTCATACTGGAACTTCATACTGGAACTTCATACTGGAACTTCATACTGGAACTTCATACTGGAACTTCATACTGGAACTTCATACTGGAACTTCATACTGGAACTTCATACTGGAACTTCATACTGGAACTTCATACTGGAACTTCATACTGGAACTTCATACTGGAACTTCATACTGGAACTTCATACTGGAACTTCATACTGTAACTTCATACTGTAACTTCATACGTACAGCTAACAGCAGTGTAAATTTCAGCCTAATGTTTGTCATACCGTTAGATGTATAGATATACGAAAAAAAGTAATAAATCAGAATTTAACGCTTACACAAGTCAGTACCTACTTGACAAATACACAAATGGTAGCTAAGCATTCGTTAAGAACTTTGACGATATACAAGGTGTCACAGGATGAATGGTAAAAATATACGGACGTGACAGGAACCAGCATTCCAAGTAAAAAAACTCAAGCAGATATTGGCTCTCAAGAGCAGAACTATGATCACTTGTTCATTAAAAGAGATGTTTCACAGTAGCGAAGATGAACAGATGCTCATAGCTCGTAAGATATGCATTTTAGAGCCCATGTGTACTCGACAGTTTTTTCTTGTGTTGGTCCATACTATCACCTCTCAAAATATAGAAAGCAAAGAGAGTGCTGGAGAAGAGTTTTGTTCCACAGTATCGAAGATGTTATGTGTTTTAGAGATTCTTTTGCTACGAATGATCGTTCCTGTCATATCCACTAGTACGGACCATTCCTCCTCAAACACCCTGCAACAAGGGAAAACATTTTTATATTCAACACTATTTTTTCGTAGTATTTCCACATTTATTAGCGTTACCCTTCATGTAAAATCACGCCAGTGGCATTTAAATTATTACTTGAGTATATGAAGGAATGTGTGTGTTATGTATGTGACATGTGATTATTTGTCATTATGAATAATAGTGTATTACGAGACCATGGGAACTTCAGGCGGATCGCATGAGTGATATTACATGGAGAAGATTATCTTTTGTAAGACCCCAGTTTACACGTACTCGTTGTTGTTGTTGTTGTTGTTGTTGTTGTTGTTGTCTTCAGTCCTGAGACTGGTTTGATGCAGCTCTCCATGCTACTTTATCCTGTGCAAGCTGCTTCATCTCCCAGTACGTACTGCAGCCTACATCTCACTGAATCTGCTTAATGCATTTATCTCTTGGTCTCCCTCTACGATTTTTACCCTCCACGCTGCCCTCCAATACTAAATTGGTGATCCCCTGATGCCTCAGAACATGTCCTACGAACCAATCCCTTCTCCTAGTCAAGTTGTGCCACAAACTCCGCTTCTCCCCAATTCTATTCAATATAAATACGAAACGTACTCCAATAGTTCAATTATGTAAAGAAGGAATAATCTGTTGTTATTGGCTTTTCTGAAATTAACAAACTAATCCAAAGAAATGAAGATGTCATTGGTGCAAGGTAGAGGACGCCGAGTAAGGAAAATTAGAATTGCAAGCGGATTGACTACGTTGGACCCAAGCCAATAAGAAGAGAACGCCTTCGCGCGCATTTTGAATGGCGAGAAGATTTGAGTTTTGGAGACTAGGGTATTCGGGACCCTGACATGACGGTAGACGTGTTTGCCCTAACTTCGGAAAATATTTTTTTAATTTTGTGCGATCGTGGTCTTATAAGGATCGTGGAGTGTCTGGAAGTATTTACGGGCGAAATGTAAAGACGAAAGTGCGAATTCCGGAAGTTTTGTGTGAACGGCGACCTTTTTCGAATAATTCAAATAAGCGTGGCGTCTGTGCATGTCTTAACCTAGAACTGATAGTTCACAGTGAACAATTAGTAGAATACTGAGCGAGCATTCAATCCACAAAAAATTTGTGCATAATTTTCCGGTAATAGGATAGGGTGTATGTGTACTATGACTATTGACTACCTCGGCACGTCTCTCTGCCGACAGACATTCCTACATAGCGCCATCTATCCGCATTCCGTGCCCAAATCCTCCCTGCTCGCTGCTGTGTTTCCCGCAGTAGGTCTAATGTAATCATGCTCCACACTGACGAAGGTGGATTCGCTGCCCATCGAAGCGAAGCAATTACATGAATGCTGGGCGTCTGTTCTTGCGGACATGTCCCAAAGAACAGACATCACGCATTTGTATAAAACGGACTTGGTAATTGAGAGCGTATTCGAGGAGTGACAGTATATCAAAATATCCATTCGATGACTGTCTCATTCTGTAGTTATCCAGACCGGATTCTTGAAAATCTTTTGTACCTTGCACATTCACGTAACGTGATTGGTTTGTATTAGAGTGCATGGGGGCTTAATTAAAAAGAAGACTAATATTAATGAATAAATGCAGTAACTTTACTAGCTGTGTGACCGATTACGAAGTCTCGTAACCGGTTGGCCCTGACTATTATTAGCACTCAATCTGACTGCATAAAATAAAAATAAAGAATGACAAGGAATTTCCATTAACACAATTAAGTCCCCTGCAACTATAAAAGCTGTGAAACAACAAAGCACAAGTGTAACTGTTCTGTGTGGTAGTGTGACTCAACGTACATGTATCTGGCTCGATTCTTTCTCAATATGAGAAAATATTTTAAACACCATTTACAATGAACTAATTGAAAAACCAGAAATACTATAATTGCAAATAGGAACCAGAATTACAAGTTTAATAAATAAACACGAGGCAGATGCTTTGTTGAATGTACCTGTGAGCAAGAGGGATTGTTATTAAAGCAAACTGTAATACCTTTTTACCTCATTATATATTGACGAAAATATTCCATTACACCAGAATCATAAATCAAAAGCCCATCTCCTTTCTCAAATATATTCTGACAATTGCATCTTCTTCCATCTATACACTACACCAATCGAACAGTACAACATTTCAGTCAACACGCAGATCGTCTAGTCTCTCGCTCAACAGAACGACTGCTCTCGACATCCTCTGAACTACTACTGCCCAAGTGGAGGCGGCGGAATAATAATCTCTGGCGCTGTGACTCAGTGTAGCCACCTTTCAAGAGCTTTTACAGTCGAAGAAACGTCACTCGTTTTAGAAGGAACGTGCTAGTTTTTTCAGGGAAGGCGTATCCTGCAGAAGCAGATCACCGAAAGGTGAAACATTCCTGTGTAGGAAACAGACCGCACCGCCGCAAGTCATTTGCGTATGTTAAAATTTGTACGTAGTTTCTATCTTCATTCACGTAGAAAATAGTCTTGTTACACGGGGTGAATTCTTCTGAAATACACTTCATTGCGACTGGCTGAGCGGTGATATATTGCAGTCACATCGTGCTTGGGAAGTTCATTACTCGTATTTCGTGATCTTAGATTTGTTACAGCGTGCTCTGAGAAACGACAGTGGGCGAAATAATTACTGAACGCACGCAGAATAGTAGTATTCCGCGCCGACATAAAAGGATATAGTATGGCTGTGTCAGACCAGGGAAGACAGCTTCGACTGGTTTTCGCGAGAGGAAATCCAGATATGGCGCTCCCAAACTGGTCTCCTGTAAGTGTGCCACGGGCATACCCTTGTTTACAAAAGGCAGACAGAACTTTCTAGACGCATATTATTCCTGTCGTGCCGCACCGAGAAAAGAGAAGGAAAAATAATTAGCGCCAATTAGTTATCTATTAAGTGCGTTTCTGAGCAACTGCGTATCAAACATTCGCGGTACTAGTCCCCCTGCGTGAAAGTAGAATCCTGGGAGGAATCCGTTTCGGCCCCTACGCCAGACTGGTTCTGCAAAAGTCAACATGCCCTTGCCGCACCGGTCAGCAGTGTGTTTTGCGGTCAGGGTTAACAGCAGAATCAAGTGACCCGTAAATCTGCTGAGAGCTAAAACTTCGTTTATGCGACACGTGACCCTGAGAGAAGCGTTGGAGGGCGACGGTTGTCCCACAAACCAAGCCTCCAGCGAGGGAAAAATGTGGGAAGAACGAGATTAAAATAGCATCCACATCATGAATCTTATCGTCTCATGAGAACGGCGTCAAGTATGAAATACTGCAGAATTTCATCTCAGTTTCATGTGACAGTGTAGGTGGGTAGACGAGCATTGTTGCGCTATAGGCAAGAAACGGTTTGTCTCAGAGACAACTCTGTCGCTAAGAAAGAGTCGTTCGCAATTTCGATGAAAACGGCGTAGATGCTCGTCTTGGAGAAAAAGAAAAGGGGTATGGAGAAAGATAATAGAGCAATTATGGAACAGTGATAATGAGACAGAGTACTGAATAATCAGTACATAGAAAGGAAAATAATACAAACAACAATACAGTCGTAGTATTAGTTGATGACTTTTCGTACTTTAGCGCGATCGAAGACCACCGTGAGACGCACAGTGTAAACAGGAATGTAGAACTGGCTTGAAATGCTTTTGGTAAAGTAAGTAGGGCTTTAAAAATCAATCATCCGAAGTGTGTGAACAGAAAACTTGATCAGCGTTTGTTACCAGATTTGGGAAGTGCGTTGCTCATTTGGAGAGCAGTAAGAGAAGCGTTCAGTGGAACTGAAAATAAAATTTTGCCATCCGCTCTGGCTAAAAACCGTAAGGGATTCTCGTCTTGCGTGAAAATCGGTAAGCGGACCGATATCATCTGTTCAGTAATTCAGGGGCTATACTTGCAACGAAACGGAAGATGACACAGAGAAGGCCGAAGATACTGAATTCGGTTTTCAGTGCGGAAGATGGTAACACGTTCCCTCCTTTCAGTCATCGTACGACCATCGAAATGGTAGATATTGACGTACGAGATCGCAGAAAAGAAAAGCAACTACAGTCGCATGCAAATGGAAATGCTTCAGCACCAAATGACACCTATAAGATATAGAATAGTATTCAAAGAACTGTGACTGACGCCAGAACAACAAGGATTTGCATTGAGAATGGCTAGCTACTAGCCGAAATCTGGATTTGTGTAATAAATTCTAAAAAAGGACGACTGATAGCTGCACTCTATAATTCATAGATCTATAAGATACTACAGAAATTATGCGGAAGAAGTTGCTCCCCTGCTAGCAGCAGTTTATCTTCGCTCGCTGGAGCAACGAAAGGTACCTAGCGTCTGGAAAAAAAAGCGCAGGTCATTGCAGTTTTGAAGAACACATGCGCATAATTACAAGCCTACTACTGTTGTAGAATTACGGAGCTCGTTTTATGCTAAAGAATTATAACGTTTTCGGAGGACAAAAATCTCCACTATAAAAATCAGCATGGATTCCGCAGACTGATGCCGTGTTCCTAGACTTCAGGATGCAGTTTGATAGCGTCTCGCACTGTCGTTTAGTGAAAAAGAAACACCAGCTTACCGAATATCTGACCAGATTCGCGACTGGATGCAAGGCTTCCTTGCAGGGAGAATTCTGCACGTCGCTACTGACTGAACAAAATCGACAGACATGAAGGTAATCTCTCGACTACCCCAAGGACGTGTGACGGGACCGATACTCTTAGCAGTTTTTATACACTGAAGAGCCAAAGAAACTGGTACACCTGCCTAATATCGTGTAGCGTCCCCGCGAGCACGCAGAAGTGCCACAACACGACGTGGCGTGGAATCGACTAATGTCTGAAGTAGTGCTGGAGGGAACTAAGACCATGAATCGTGCAGGGCTGTCCATAAATCCGTATGAGTACGAGGGGGTGGATATCTGTTCTGAAGAGTACGTTGCAAGGCATCCCAGATACGCTCAATAATGTTCATGTCTGGGGAGTTTGGTGGCCAGCAGAAGTGTTTACACTCAGATGAGTGTTCCTGGAGCCACTCTGTAGCAATTCTGGACATGTGGGGCGTCGCATTGTCCTGCTGGAATTGCCCAAGTGCACAATGGACATGAAGATACGCAGGTGATCAAAACAGGATGCTTACGTACGTGACACCTGTCACAGTCGTATCTAGACGTATCAGGGGTCCCATACCACTCCCAACTCCACACGCCTCACATCATTACAGAGCCTCCACCAGCTTGAACAGTCCCCTCCTGACATGCAAGGTCCATCGACTCATGAGGTTGTCCTCACACCCGTACACGTCCATCCGCTCGATACAATTTGAAACGAGACTCGTCTGACCAGGCAACATGTTTCCAGTTATCAGCAATCCAATGCCGGTGTTGACGGGCCCATGCGAGGCGTAAAGCTTTGTGTTGTGCGGTCATAAAGGGTACACGAGTAGACTCCGAATGCCCGTATCGATTATGTTTCGTTGAATGGTTTGCACGCTGAGACTTCTGATGGCCCAGCATTGAAATCTGCAGCAGTTTGCGGACGGGTTGCACTTCTGTCACATTGAACGATTCTCTTCAGTCGTCGTTGGTCCCGTTCTTGCACGATCTTTTTCCGGACGCAGCGATGTCGGACATTAGATGTTTTACCACATTTCTGATATTGACGGTACGCTCGTGAAATGGTTGTACGGGAAAATCCCCACTTAATCCCTACTTCTGAGATGCTGTGTCCCGCCGGCCGGAGTGGCCGAGCGGTTAAAGGCGCTACAGTCTGGAACCGCACGACCGCTACGGTCGCAGGTTCGAATCCTGCCTCGGGCATGGATGTGTGTGATGTCCTTAGGTTAGTTAGGTTTAAGTAGTTCTAAGTTCTAGGGGACTTATGACCACAGCAGTTGACTCCCATAGTGCTCAGAGCCATTTGAACCATTTGCTGTGTCCCACCGCTCGTGCGCCGGCTATAACGCCACGTTCAAACTCACTTAAATCTTGACAACCTGCCATTGTAGCCGCAGTAACCGATCTAAGAACTGCGCTAGGCACTTGTGGTCTTATAAAGGCGAAGTCGACCGCAGCGCCGTATTCTGTCTGTTTACATATATCTGTATTTGTATACACATGCTTGTACCAGCTTCTTTGGCGCTTCAGTGTAAATGATCTAGTAGAAAATGTCAGAAGTTCCGTAAAGCTATTTGCAGATGATGCGGATATCTACAAGAAGGTAGCAACACCAAGAGGTAGTATCGATTTGCAAAATGATCTGAAGAGGCTTCATGAATAATTTAGGGACTGGCAGTTGTCCCTGAACATATATAACACATAGTGCATAGGTAGAAGAATCCATAACCGAACTATTCGTGACAAACTGCTGGAAACCGTATCTATCGTAAAATATCTAGGACGACCTTAAGTGAAATGACAAAGTAAAATAAATAGTAGGAAAAGCAGACGCCAGACTGAGATTAATAGAAGGAATCTTACGGAAATGTAACTTACCCACGAATGAAGAGATCGGTTCGCGAGTATTACGACACACACACACACACACACACACACACACACACACACACACAGAGAGAGAGAGAGAGAGAGAGAGAGAGAGAGAGAGAGAGAGAGAGAGAAATAAGATCCAATGAAGAGCGAAGCGTTTCGTAACGGAATCGTTCCGTCTGCGCGAGAGCGTTACAGAGCAGCTTAACAGAGTGGTCGCAGGCGCTTGAAGGGACGCGTTGTGCATCATGGAGAGGTTCGGTATTGATATTTCGAGGGAGTACGTTCCGGGAAGAGAGGAACAATTTGTTCCTCCCGCATACGCCTCCCGAAATGACCTCACGAGAAAATTCGAGAAATTACAACTAGTGCGGAGGTTTACCGACACTCATTTTCCACGCGCCATTCGTTAATCGAACAGTGAATAGGGCATCAGACAGGATTACCAGATGTGGACTCCGTCACACACCAAGAGGTGGCTTGCGAAGTATTGGTTGATGTACTAGATATAATCACGACGGGAAATGGAAAGCAATGAACGCAATTTTTGGTGAAAATGATATAAATTGAAAATTAGGACATGTTTTTATAAAACAGATCTGAAGATGGTCATTATAGACCGAAACCTGTAGTTTGATGACAAAACAATTTGTGACCATGGACGTAAAGTAAGGGAAATTTGAAAATCGTCCTTGTTGTATTGCCAGAAGTAAAAACAATATTTAAAAAGCTTAATCTCCTTCAATCCTAGCAAGCGTCTTTTGATCTCTAGAATCGTAGTAATTTTTTGTGTGTTTATCCACGTAGAAATAAGCCAATCTTACTGAGAACGATACACTAACGTAATAGCGTAGTTCGGTGGTCTACACGGAATTACCGGATTTTGCGACCAACCGAAATAAACAGTCTTAAGCGAATGCATTGTTTAAGCCTGTCGATTTGGGTTGTTCGTAGGGGCTAAAATAAAATAACTTATTTGGAAAGATGTAGTTCGCTATGCCCCTTCAGTTTTCAAAACTCGGGGGCAAATGTCGTGATGGAGAATGAATTTCTGTCCCTTTGGAACAGTTAGAACACCCAAAAACAAGGATTTTTTTTTTAGAGACTGACAAACCTGGCATTGTCCCGGGTATTCATTCTGGGAGTTCTCTATTAGAAATCGAAACAGACAATTGTGTTTTTAGTGTAATATTGAAAAAATTCAATTCCATATGTAAATACATAAAACTGCAACAGTTCACTTTTTTGAACAGTTATTTATTATTCCATGAACAGGTTTTCGAACCTTCTCAGGTTGATCTTAAAGTGATTTTCCGGAAGTTAAATACATATTTCTAGCATAATGCTGTGTGCTGGCTCTGTGACAAGAAGACGGAACTTCCTTTTATGTATCGCCATTAGTGCTGTTTATCTATCGATATGGAGCCAAAATTTAGTTTTGTACTTATTGCGACCGGTTCGTGGAATAATAAATCACTATTAAAACAGTGACTGGTCAGTTTTATGTATTTATATTCGATTAGCAGTCACAGGTTCTAAAATATCCGTAATGGATAAACTTAAAACTGCCATATATTCGTGAAAACATCTTTGAAATTATGAAACAGTCGTACGAAGAAATATGCATAACTTAAAAGATGTATAAGTACGGCTACTTTGCGTGTCTACAACGCGATTTTGTAAAAGTCTCTGTGGCAACGCCTCTTCGTAGCTCTACACGAATATTCTTCTCAGCTACAGCGGTTTGCGCTTCGCAGTTGACAGCTGGCAAAAGGGCTCCCAAGTGCCAAGGATTTCCTTAAATTGAGTCCAATAGAGTTAGTAGCAACGAAGTAATAAATTTAAACACTATCGCATGATGTGGCAGTTTTTCACGCATCTCATTGTTGTCATTTCTCCTGAATTGACAGGTAGTTGGTTCTTAGTCCATAGCGATTGTTGCCCGACAGTAAGGGTTGTGTGTACTAAGTTTGGTTGAAATCGGTCCAGTGGTTTAGGAGATGGCCTGGAGCTGCACACATGCGTACATCTATTTTTATAAATGTAACGAGATAAGGCCCGCAACTTCCTAGTTTAGGACATACGCAAGAAGAGAGGATTTCGAGTTGGTGCAGATGTGTCTGAACAGGAAAGCAGTTACTAATTGGGGCAATGTAGAAATGGCAACAGGTTTGCTTCAATCAGTCAACTTCCTCGCGTGTGGGTTCGAATCTTTCTTTTTTTTTTTTTAATAAAGAAACGTAATATGTTATCGCGCTATGGATAGGGTCTTAGCTATTTAGCTACACTACTGGCCATTAAAATTGCTACACCAAGAAGAAATGCAGATGATAACCGAGTATTCGTTGGACAAATATGTTATACTACAATTTACATGTGATTACGCTTTCACGCAATGTGGGTGCATAGATCCTGAGAAATCAGTACCCAGAACAACTACCTCTGGCCGTAATAACGGCCTTGATACGCCTGGGTATTGAGTCAAACAGAGCGTGGATGGCGTGTACAGGTACAGCTGCCCATGCAGCTTCAACACGATACCACAGTTCATCAAGGGTAGTGACTGGCGTATTGTGACGAGCCAGTTGATCGGCCACCATTGACCAGACGTTTTCAGTTGGTGAGAGATCTGGAGAATGTGCTGGCCAGGGCAGCAGTCGAACATTTTCTACTGCCATAAGATAAATAATAAATGTATCCAGAAAGGCCCGTACACCATCGCAGGCGCTCCTGTCTGTGATGCAGCGTCACGGGTAATTGCAGCCATGGTCTCCGAGCTGATAGTCCATGCTGTTGCAAACGTCGTCGAACTGTTCGTGCAGATGGTTGTTGCCTTGCAAACGTTCCCATCTGTTGACTCAGGGATCGAGACGTGGCTGCACGATCCGTTACAGCAATGCGAATAAGATGCCTGTCATCTCGACTGCTAGTGATACGAGGCCGTTGGGATCCAGCACGGCGTTCCGTATTACCCTCCTGAACGCACCGATTCCATATTCTGCTAACAGTCATTGGATCTCGACCAACGCGAGCAGCAATGTCGCGATACGATAAACCGCAATCAGGATAGGCTGCAACCTTTATCAAAGTCGGAAACGTGATGGTACGCATTTCTCCTCCTTACACGGGGCATCACAACAACGTTTCACCAGTCAATGCCGGTCAACTGCTGTTAGTGTATGAGAAATCAGTTGGAAACTTAACTCATGTCAATACGTTGTAGGTGTCACCTCCGGTGCCAACCTTGTGTGAATGCTCTGAAAAGCTAACCACTTACGTATCACAGCATCTTCTTCCTGTTAAATTTCGCGTCTGTAACACGTCATCTTCGTGGTGTAGCCATTTTGATGGCCAGTGGTGTATAACTATCAATTAGGAATATTTTACGTAAACTGGTATTGGAACGGCCGTATGGGTGACAGCAAGACACCAAGCGACGTTAGAGAGCAGACTTCTGCACTGTTCGCAATCCAAGGGTCGTACAGATACTGTGTGATGCAAATGCCCGACTCCAGTACTGCGGAACGGGGGTGGAAAGTGGGCGAAGGAGGAATCTGATTTGGCAGCGTGGACGCAGCCGGCGAGGCAGAAAGTATTGGATGCCGTTACGGCGGGCCGCCTCCTACTTACCGCCCTTCGCTTGCTGCCCCTCTTATTCAGAGCGGTGCGGTCGTTAGCAGGTCGTCGCTCCGACACAGTGCATCCGCCAGTGGTGCAGTCCTCAAACGTCTCGACGAAATCAGATAAAGTAAAGAAGGCTGTGCCGTTTTAGTTCCTGCAGTTGGCGAAATACACTCCTGGAAATTGAAATAAGAACACCGTGAATTCATTGTCCCAGGAAGGGGAAACTTTATTGACACATTCCTGGGGTCAGATACATCACATGATCACACTGACAGAACCACAGGCACATAGACACAGGCAACAGAGCATGCACAATGTCGGCACTAGTACAGTGTGTATCCACCTCTCGCAGCAATGCAGGCAGCTATTCTCCCGTGGAGACGATCGTAGAGATGCTGGATGTAGTCCTGTGGAACGGCTTGCCATGCCATTTCCACCTGGCGCCTCAGTTGGACCAGCGTTCGTGCTGGACGTGCAGACCGCGTGAGACGACGCTTCATCCAGTCCCAAACATGCTCAATGGGGGACAGATCCGGAGATCTTGCTGGCCAGGGTAGTTGACTTACACCTTCTAGAGCACGTTGGGTGGCACGGGATACATGCGGAGGTGCATTGTCCTGTTGGAACAGCAAGTTCCCTTGCCGGTCTAGGAATGGTAGAACGATGGGTTCAATGACGGTTTGGATGTACCGTGCACTATTCAGTGTCCCCTCGACGATAACCAGTGGTGTACGGCCAGTGTAGGAGATCGCTCCCCACACCATGATGCCGGGTGTTGGCCCTGTGTGCCTCGGTCGTATGCAGTCCTGATTGTGGCGCTCACCTGCACGGCGCCAAACACGCATACGACCATCATTGGCACCAAGGCAGAAGCGACTCTCATCGCTGAAGACGACACGTCTCCATTCGTCCCTCCATTCACGCCTGTCGCGACACCACTGGAGGCGGGCTGCACGATGTTGGGGCGTGAGCGGAAGACGGCCTAACGGTGTGCGGGACCGTAGCCCAGCTTCATGGAGACGGTTGCGAATGGTCCTCGCCGATACCCCAGGAGCAACAGTGTCCCTAATTTGCTGGGAAGTGGCGGTGCGGTCCCCTACGGCACTGCGTAGGATCCTACGGTCTTGGCGTGC